>NW_022991289.1:0-359844 GCF_902827175.1 Gymnodraco acuticeps
CCGCACCGTTGTGACGAAAAGGGAGCTGAGCCAGAAGGCAAAGCTCTCTGTCTACCGGGCCATTTTCGTTCCTACCCTCACCTATGGTCATGAAGGATGGGTCATGACCGAAAGAACGAGATCGCGGATACAAGCGGCCGAGATGGGTTTTCTCCGCAGGGTGGCTGGTGTCTCCCTTAGGGATAAGGTGAGAAGTTCGGTCATCAGGGAGGGACTCGGAGTTGAGCCGCTCCTCCTTCGCGTCGAAAGGAGCCAGTTGAGGTGGTTCGGGCACCTAGTTAGGATGCCACCTGGGCGCCTCCCTAGGGAGGTGTTCCAGGCACGTCCAGCTGGGAAGAGACCAAGGGGTAGACCTAGGACCAGGTGGAGGGATTATATCTCTTCGCTGGCCTGGGAGCGCCTTGGGATCCCCCAGTCAGAGCTGGTTGATGTCGCCAGGGAAAAGAAAGTTTGGGGCTCTCTGCTGGAACTGCTACCCCCGCGACCCGACCACGGATAAGCGGGAGAAGATGGATGGATGGATGGATAAACTACTTCTACTAATAATCATCAATTCAATAATGAAAATACTATATTGTTTTATTATAATATAGTTGTAATATAGTCAAGACAAAACATGCTTATGACATGCTCAAAAACTGATATTTCTTAAATCTGTATTCAAATGTAGTTCCCTCTGTCAGCAATGTATCAACAACGACACACACATTTCTATCAGTGTTTCTCTGTGTTGTGGTTGACATGATGATGACTGTTAGGAGTTAAGGGGAGAGGCTGATGTGCAAATTGACATAAAAATGAATAAAAGGGGAAAAAATGCTCCATGTTTTTTAGGCTGTAAACTTTAACTGTTATGTAAGCCAACTAGACAAGACAGTGTATCACTCTTCCTCCTGTACATTAGCAGATAAAAGGCATCACATACTTGAATGAATGGTAAATAAAGAATGCTGGAAATAACTGCATCTCCATTAGCCTATATGCTCTATCGAAATCAGTCGGAAGTCGCAACGGCTCATTTAAAAATAAATGTGGATTTGCGTAAAAAACAATTTTTTCTGGGTTTGGGTATTTTGTTTGATTTTAAACAAATAAAGTCTTGGCTTTCAGAATATGAAACTTTTATTTCCAAACTCACACGATAAATACATTCTTTAAGCTTGTAAAGGGAAGATGACAGGCAATCTGCTGTTCCGCAGCGCCGGCCCCCTCCCTCCGGCTGACATTATGAATGTAAGCGTAGAGTAATCATAAATAACACGGCAGGGTCCGTTACAGTTTGTTTTCATCTGATTTTAATTAAACAAAGTCTTGGCTTTCAGAATATTAAACTTGTTTCGGCAAATTCAGATGATAAATACAACTTTGAAGCTTGTAACGGCATATTTACAAGCGGAGAACGGAGTAATTTAACGTCACAGCAGGCATAACAGCCGGTGTTTCTCGTGAGGGGTTTCCCCGGGAAACAAATGCAATACACACAAACGCCAAATTACACAAAACACACACACGTATACACAACACACACACTCGCGATCTTCCCCCAGACCAGTAATCCAAACTAAATATCTTCCCTCCGTAGTATTTTGATCATTTGCTCCGCTAATCAATCAGATCGATGGATTCCAGAGAAGAGGAAACTTTGAAGGCCTTTTTCTCAAAATGATGATTCAGTGACAGTCATTATATAATGTGACATATTTCGCTTAATATTTGGAGTACAACAACAATCCTGATATCATTAGAAAGCTAGGAATATCCTCTTTCCAGCAGTGTATACAACTCAAAATGTGTCTTCGGGTCAATGCCTGATTTCGATAGAGCAGTTCACGTATGCTATGCAGCTGAATTGCAGCTGATGTTTTAAGGCGAGACACCCCAGGTGAATAGGGTAATTTTTTTAACTTAAAGGTATCAGCTAGAAATGTCTCCAGTTAATTACTTACAATAAGGCAATTGTCTTTTGTATTACAAGTTTCTGAAATAGCATTTTAAATATGCAAATAACCATTATCTCATTAAATATGCACATATTTTAACACATTTCAGGAATCGAAATCTGAACTTTGGATATAGCCAGATTCAAAATTATTGTTTCATTTTGTAGTCATATTAGTATCTATGGCTTTTACAGAAGGGATATTGGATATCTCTTTTTATCATTCCATAAATCAGAAAATACTGTCAACAGCCCTAAAATATCAATTTTCGCCATGTTTTTAGGTATACAATGTTGTATAATTCAGGCTATGAATTATATATGAACAAACCCTTCTGTAAAAGCCTTCATAATATTGATAGGAATATAACTGGAAGGTTTGGTGTATGTACGTGCTACTGAAGTTGAAATTTCGAACTCAGAGTAGGAGAAAAAACTCATTTTGAGAAAACGACCTTTAAAGATTGCAGTGAGGCGCTAGCTAAACCTTCCTGTTCTTTGGATGATGGCTTGCGCATCGACGCACTCCGTGAAGGTATTTCATGTTCAGGGTCATTTTTTTTTTTATAACCTTGCTTCGTGCAAGTGACAATTGTTGTCGTCTTCTCTGTGAACGTTTTTTTCGCCGTTCTTTTGGCATTTTGAGATTTCAATTTCTAGCTGAAAGCTAACCAGGAGGTGTTTTAGCACACCACGTGACGCATCTGAACGAATCACGTTGTCAGAAATTGACACCAGCCAATGAGATTTCGTTTCTTGGTTTAAGACCCCTTTGTGCTTTCACGATTGGTTGCTGATACAAAGGAAATGACCATATTTGGATCCGATGAGATTGTGCAGGAGAGACGGAGCTTTCCAGCGATACCTCTGTTGACATGGTGCACATAAGACGGTCGCGTGTACGTTATGTTACCTTAGAATGCTAACTTTTGGTGAATTTAGGAGAAATCTACAGACGCAAATAGACAAACTATAGTAAATAAACACTTAAATGTGTATTTTGTACGTTTTCCTTCCAAAAGCCTGAAAGAAAACATTGTTATGGAATCAAATAGCACAAAATCTCAAAATTGACCAGTACTTGAAAACGATGTTTTTGCATGCGTGTCTCGCCTTAATATGGCACTTGGCAATTTGACTTATACAATAATAACCCACCTTCGAGTGATGCTCTAGTTTCTTCATGTTTTGTTTTTTGCGCCGGACTGAAAACTAGGCTTGTTTGAGACAAGCGAGACCGACGCAGACCTGCGCAGCTTGTGATCAACGTCTTGCTAGTGCATTGCATGATGGTTAGTCATTTGTTCCGACTGCTCTGGAGGCTCCGCCTACATGAGACGTTGAAAATCTTGCGGGACAAAGACGCCCTTAGCCTTGAGAGCGAGGCACGGTGAGGCGGCGCAGTTTCCTCTCCACGGGCTGCGGAAAGCGAAATGCTTGATGGGAAACGACTCGCTGGTATCTCGAGCTGAGCGCTCATTGGTGGTTTTTACCACGTGCTTGCTGATGAAACTCTCCAATTGGCTCGGCAAAAGTTTGTTGTTGTTTTTTTGTCGGTTTTAACGTCGCCACATCCATTCCCATTTTTCATCATTGTCCACAATGTTTATCATCATGAAATTAATATCTATATATTTTATACTATACTGCACTGCTTACCGTTTTCATACTTTATATATCTTAGGCATATTCATACACACTGTTCATACTGCTCTCAGGCTGCTGTGTATATCTAGTGTATTAATACACACTGTTCATACTGCTCACAGGCTGCTGTGTATATCTAGTGTATTAATACACACCTGTTTCATACTGCTCACAGGCTGATATCTAGTGTATTCATACCCCTCACTGTTTATTCATCATCAATTCATTCTATATTTTATTCTGTAGATTGTGTACATTACTTTTCACTTTATTGCTTGTTGCACCTGGTTAGAAGCTAAAACTGCATTTCGTTGTCTCAGTACCTGTAATATGTGCAATAACAATAAAGTTGAATCTAATCTTGAGCAGGAACAAATGTATTTACTTAGTACATATCTGACATTAACGATTAAACACATGTGTGCATTCTTTATAAATGCAAACCGAGTCAAAGCCGACTCCGGAGGTGGCGGTATGCACCTTAAAGTTGTTTGCAATCCGCCAAAAACCGAGAGAAGACGAAGCCGACTCCGAGCTGTCCGACTTCAGGCGAGCTTTTTGAGACCTCCCCCGGCTATGATCGGCTATTCTCGTCTACTTTCGCAACGCGTCTCAAACAAGCCTCCTGTCTTTTCACCGACAGTCTCTTTACCTGCACTAGTGGCCGTATCAAAGCCGTGATTGGTCAGATGTCGATACATTACAACGGTTGTCTGGTTACAGATATGCTCCCCTTGTGATCTCTCACTCTCGCGGGGGGTGCGCGGAGAACTGAGCGGAGAACTGCGCACAGCAGCTGAGGCCCTCTGGGCGGGGCCCCCTGCGCTGGGGCGGGGCCCCCTGCGCAAGGCGGGGCCCCATGCAGCCTGCGTGATTGGCCTGTAGGGAGGGGCAGCCCTGGTTCCCGGGTGTGCAGCGAAGGAGAAGGGCCCAACAACGCTCTCCCCCTCTTTATATATCCTCCGTCGGCTCCTCCTTTTCAATGCCGGCTGGCGATGCAGGGGGACCTCCCCTCGATCTTCTGTGTCCGATATCGCTTATAACAGAGGATTTAGACGTTGTATATTCATTACCTAACTCCACACGGCTCTTCTCCACCTACTCTCTTTCATGACTTTTTATTTAATGCATTTTAACGGCTCTAATCGTTTTTTTACGTAAACCGGAAGTCAAGCTTACTGTTGGTATTCCGGAGACTTCTTCCGGATAGCTTTTCAAAAATAAATGTTAGCATCAACATTAGCCACAGGCGAATGCTAACCGGAAAATGTTTTCACAATAAAAACAGTTTTAAGATTACTGTATGTTTAAAACTAAATTACATCATTAAACATTGATTTTAATTTCTTACAGTTGCCAGAACACAACAATGTGAAACATGGCCTAGAAACAGAAAGAGGCACAAAGTTACTAGTTTTAAGAGTATAACACAGTAACCTTTTACATGTTTTCAAAAATGCAACACTTATTCACATAATTAGAAGTCTTTAAATGAGAAGAAAGCATTTTTTATGATAATCCTTATGCTTTAAAATGTTATTATTTTTGTATTTATTAATGTTACGGTGTGTGCAGGAAGCAGGACCCAAATGCAGATTAAAGTGTCAAAAATATCTCCTTTATTTCAAGGCTATACTAGAAACAAAGACAGAACAGAAACACTCACCGAAGACCAAGTCAAAACACAAGACGAAACCGACAAAGACAGACAGAAAAACCAGAACTTAAATACACCCAAGACTAATCATACAAACAAGACACAGGTGAGGAGGGAGGAGAAAACACAGGGACACCAGGTGCACACAATCGGGTAATCAGGGAGGGAAAACAGACAGAAGGCAACAGGCAAAACAGGAGGTGTACACTTTTCAAACAAAACAGGAAACCAAAGACAGAAAAAGACAAGACAAAACACAACACAGACAGATCTTGACAGTACCCCCCCCCTCATGGCCTCAAAAAAATCCAGCAGGGTGGGTGGAGGGGGACCGGAGGAGGGACACAAAACTAAGGGCCAACAGGGTGGGTGGAGGGGGTCTGGAGGACAGGCTTGGGCGCAAGGCAGAGTTCAAAAAGGGCGACTCGGGCGGACGGCCCGGGGGCAAGGCAGAGATCAAGGAAGGGGTCTCGGGCGGACGGCCCGGGGGCAAGGCAGAGTTCAAGGAAGGGGTCTTGGGCGGACGGCCCGGGGGCAAGGCAGAGTTCAAAAAGGGGGACTCGGGCGGACGGCCCAGGGGCAAGGCAGAGTTCAAAAAGGGGGACTCGGGCGGACGGCCCGGGGGCAAGGCAGAGTTTAGGGTGGGGCGAAGGCCAAACAGCTCCGGAGGCCGGGCAGGAACCGGTGTCGGCCGAACAGGAACCGGAGCCGGTGGGACAGGCTTCGGCAGGATCCCCCACGGAAGAGGACCAGGAGTTGGCAGCACCCCCGGCGAGACAGATGATGGCGGGGCCTCCAACGGAACTGGACAAGGGGTTGGCAGTACCCCCGGCAGGACAGGTGATGGCGGGGCCTCCAACTGGACTGGACATAGAGCTGGCAGGACCCCCGATAGAAGAGTAGTCGGCGGGAACCTGTTCACATGTCATCATTAACAGACGCCATATAAGATTGACGTTTGAGTGAACGAGGACATCCCAATTAATACCTGAGGACTCCTCTGTCCTCGCGTCACCTCCTCGTGTCCCTCGCTTCGCATCTTACGGAGGCGGAGCTAAGATGCAAGGAAGGGACGCGAGTGAGGGAAGGAGGAGTCGAGGAGGGGTATTGGGATGAGGCTACAGTAGAAACAAACACATACAAACACTAACAGGGGTTTAAGGAGGGACGGGCAGTGATAGTCGGTCCGTTCTTCTATATGTCTGTCTTTGGTTTTCTAAGTGTATTCGATCCATATGACAATAGAGATATGTGCATAAACAACAAAAACACTTGGGGTATAATGTTCGAACAATGTTATCACCAAACATTTTAAGAATGTTTTAGAGAACGTTATCCTACCTTTCAGAAGTACATTCTAGGAACCAAAATAAAACTTCTCGATGAAACCATTCCTAGAACAATAAATGGTAACATTCTCAGAATGTTTTTAGAACCAACGATGTCTAGCTGGGAACTCAGACATGCCTATGCAAACATGCAATATCATGAATTACGTGCTTGTTTTGTTTCTAAAAAGGAAAATGTGGGTGACATCAGATTTTTTTTAAACATCCTTTTCAAACAAATGCAACAAGTCTTTTTTTTAAAAGCGCACTACAAATAAATCTGACGTTGACCAAGACCCTGTTAATATTTCGCATCACAGGAACGTTTTATAAAAAAAAGAATAACCTCCTGAAAACATTATCCAAATGTTGCTTTCAAAATGTTCTTCTTTGGTTATCATGTAACATTGAGGGAATGTTTTATAAAGAACATCTTTAATTACCCAACAACGTCCAAAACACATCCTTAGAATGTTGGACGCAAAACGTTCCGCCTTTGTTAACATATCACATTAAAGGAACATTGTATTAAACACTTTGTCATCTCAGGCCTCAATAACATCCTGAAAACATTTTCAGAATGTTGCTTGGAGAATGTTCTTAATTTGTTATCATGTAACATTGAGGGAATGTTTTATAAAGAACATCTTTAATTAGTTACCCAACAACGTCCAAAACACTTCCTTAGAATGTTGGAGGCAAAACGTTTCACCTTTGTTAACATATCACATTAAAGGAACATTTTATAAAAAAACTTTCTGTCATCTCAGGCCTCAATAATATCCCCTGAATGTTGCAGTTAAAACGTTATGTCTTAGTTAACCTTAAACCTTAAAAATAAACATCCTAAAAAGGTTCTTTGAACATCAGATTAAAAAGTTTCTTTAAAACCTTATTAGAACGGTAATGTTAGCCAAAGTTGTGAGAACGTTCCCCGCTAGCTGGGATGTGGCGCTAGGTAGCTAAAACGGCAAAAATGGCTTACCTTTGTTGTTGTCTGGTCAAAAGTGGTCTTCAATGGCATTAAAATGATAAAAACGCTGCTGAAGGTTAATCCATATGTTAATCCAATGTGTCTGTGTCCCTTTGAAATGATTTCTGATAATCCATAAGCAATAAACCGACTTTCCCGTTTTCAGATGTCCAGAGCGAGAGATAGGTTTGCTCTGGCCAAAACTGCATGTGCAAAGCCCCCACTTTTTTTGTTAACGTTGGTGTGTATGTGAAAATCCTCCTTCGATTCTATTGGCTCTAACGGTTAAAAAGAGATGTCAATCACCAAAATCGACCAATGGGTTCCAGAGAAACGGCAAAAACGCCCATTTCCACCCAAATCAACCCAGAGGTGGGTTTTTTGCTAAACCTCTCTAAAAAGGTCAAATGTCACTTGTTTTGCATCAATCTTGATACAGGGTACTTATTATATGTTGTACTTTGGATTCCTTAAGCTTTTAGTCTACCATCCCATCATTCAAGGGTGGTTTTCACTATAAGTAAAAAAGAATCTTTGGACGGACACTAACATTTACAGTTTTTTTACTATGTTCAATCTGAATTTTCTTTAAAATAAAAAACATCTATATTGATTCTGACTCTTCTACATCCAACTCACAGGTTTATCATTACTTTGAGAAAAAAGATTATTAATTTTCCCCTTTCCCCATTCATTCTGGAAATGTCATTTTCGAGGCTGAGACCTGAAAAACAGGCTTGGGGGTTAACAGGTTAAGATAACTGGGCCACATTTGCTTCGTCATATATGGGTCACTTTTGGTTTACACCCAGATTAGCCTTTGTCCGTTCTGCCACATATTTGCCAAAGGTGGCCCACAGTTGTTTTGTAATATTTGTGCCATATTCACCATTTCCCACATGGGCCACTTTAGGGTGACATCCAGATTATACATTGCAGGAGCACCGCATCTTTTCCAAAAAAGGCCCACATTTGCTTTGGGATATGTGGGCCATATTTGCTATTTTACATGTGGGCCACTTTAGGCACACATTCATTTGGTCCGGGCCAGAAGAAGGCCAGCAGTGCCGCATCATTGCCTGAAGTGGGCCACATCCGCTTGCTATGTGGGTCCTGTCTCTAGCCTGGTAAATAATTAGAAGTAAAAGCCATAGACTTTATTTTCTAGGTCATTATGGGGATAGAAATCAACACAAAACTAGTTTCACAAGGGCAATTTAAATTCATAATAGAAAGACATTTGATGACAGTATATTGGAATACTATATTCATCTTTCAGCTTGATAGAGAGGTAGAAGCAGTATTGCCAGGTGCAATTGATGGGATTTCTGCAAACGATCCAAGCAGAGAATGATGTACCATACAGGAGATACACCAAGGAAATCATTCACTTTGATAGTACAATGACTTTAGTAGTTTTTGCATCCATAAGATTAGTGTGTGTTTTTACCAGAAACAGGAGTAGTTCATTATTATATTTAGATTTTAAAAAGGATTTCAAGGATTTTATTTAGGAATAACACTCATGCTCATCAGAAATTCAGAGCTATTGAAATATGTGATTGAGTTCACCTGAAGATGTTGGAGTTTTATTTAGTTTGTAACAGTAACACAGGCCAAGGCCTTTTCACTATATCTGTAAAGCGTCTTTGAGCACCTGTAAAAGCGCTAACAAAATAAATCTATTATTAAGATCCTGAGGCTGCACTGGACAATTAGAAGGTCTACAGTTAATTTGGAAAACATTAATATTAGAAATAATAAGCACACCATTTATAATGTACAGAGATAAGAAAATACATACATGTGGTTTAAACAGAAAGTGAAGATTAGTTAAGTAGGAAAAGTAAAAGTAATGTTGATAAATGGAGCTGAATGGAGCATTCAAAATGTTAACTTTATGAAAGCTAATTTGGAGAAAAGAAAGTTTACAGTTAGCTAACAGAATGTGTTGTTTCTTCTAAAACAGGAAGTTTATATAAACTTGAAAATAATGTGAGATTTAAGAGAAAAGTGTAAATGAAAGAGCATGTGTTTGACATGTGAAAGCATGAAATGTTACTAGAAGATCTATCGAACAATCAAAGGGCTGTAACTCAATATTAAATTAACAATACTTGCAGAACACCCCATAGACAGCAGAACTAAATAGTTCCAGGAGGGAGTTTTTTAGCTCAAGACAGCATTGGGGTGCCTCCATGAGTTTACAGATAGAAACCAGATATCAGCAGGTTTTGAATTAATATTCTTCTGTCCTACAATCAACAAGAATTGGGATGGGGAGAATTACATCTACTATAATCAGCAAAGATTCATAAATTACACCAGAGACCAGAGGTGTGGACTCGAGTCACATGACTTGGACTCGAGTCAGACTCGAGTCACCAATTTGATGACTTTGGACTCGACTTGACAAAATCACAAAACACTTGTGACTCGACTTGGACTTGAACACCAATGACTCGGGACTTGACTTGAGGTGACTTGATAATTGAATGCAGGGGTCTCCAACACGGCGATCGCGAGATAACGCTAGAAGAGCATGACTCCCGTCAGGGAGAGCAGAATATTCAGCCGCTGCAACTCTTGCTGTGAATCCATGCAGGCAGGGGCGGGACTTTATCTGAGCCACCATGCGGCCAATCATATGCGAGGACACACTAGGATCATACCATTATGTGAAAGAAGGGTGGGGGGCAGACGCTCCAAAGACAGCAGGTCAGTGTGAGAAAAAGTTTTTAGAGAGTACTTGTCCATGGACAAGTGAGTTTGGCAATTTACTTGTCCGAATACATTTTTCACTTGTCCAGAATGGACAAAAATTGGGGCCACTGGAATCTTCTTCTTCGTCATCGTATTTTACATTTTCCCACAGTTTTTACGATACCGCTAACGTAAGTGAGCGGTAAGATTTTACTGCATCACACATAGGGTTGGGTATCGTTTGGATTTGAACGATTCTGGTTATTTTCGGTTCTTTGAGAGGGTAAAAATAAGTCAAACTGGGAGAAAAATATATTTATGAAAAGATTAAGTCAAATCTGTATTCCTATTTACAAATCACTTCATACTGTTGAATTTCTTACGGTTATTGAATACAATTTATATAAAAATAATCTCTGCATTGTTTAGTTAGTTCTAAGTGGTGCAGTTTGAGAATGTACAATTGGCCCAGTCTCCTCTGATGTTACACTGCAACCTGCCTGTGAGACAAAGTCCAACCACACATGTCCAACACATAGGACATAACCTAATAATAATAATAATGACACATTAGATGTATAGGCCTAGCGCTTTTCTACAACTCAAATACGCTTACACATGTCCTGCAATACACATGCTGCAGCTGCTCACTGTTTGTAAAAGTAAATAAATAGTATTTTCATTTCAATAATGTACTTTATATACCCTGCTTCATAAACAATACTGACATCCCTGTGCTCCTCTGAGTCTGGGGGTCCGGGGATGTGAGGACACAGACAGGGAGGTTGCTTTACTTCATAAAGGAAATGGTGGTCAATATTAACAACATAGGAGTTAAAACGCTTAATAACCTTCATTATGTGTTAGAGAAAGAAAATAAGAAAGTTTGACAAAGATGAGGCTGTTAATCGGGCAGCGGATCCGCTGTGTGTAGAGAGAGAGAGAGAGACGCTGAGCTGCACCGTGCAGCGATCAGCTGATACAATTGTTATTTGTTCCTACTCGGAACCGTGTTTTGCTTCCCAACCCTGCCACTGTGCTACACTTCCCGCCCCGTCTAACTGTACAGAAAGCGGCGAGATGCATTTCCTTAGGAATCGACAAGCAGAACCGAAACTAACACTTCTAAACAAACAATGGCGGACACGTACAATTTGCGAATGAGTTCTGCCTTTTGTAAACTGAATGTATCAATAATTTGTCAATAAATCAGGCCGAAAAACGTCACTTGTCCGCCGGACAAGTCAATTGAAAGATCTACTTGTCCGATATTGTAAATAACACGTCCCGGACGGTGGGACGTGTACTTTTTCGCACACTGCAGGTGTAGCGGTACAGGCCAGCTACAGAGCGACAGGGAGACGGGAAGCCGGATTTAAATGCAAGCGCATAGGAAAAAGTCAAAAAAATTGCGAAAACCGAAAAAAGAAGCAGCATCTGGCTGCATTTCAATGATATTGGAGAAAGCAAAGCTGAGTGCAGGATTTGTAAAATGAAAATAACCTTTTTTGTGGTAACCACTCAGGATTTATTGTCAGAGGTGGGAGAAGTTCAGATCTTGTACTTGAGTAAAAGTACCAGAGTGTAGGAATACTCGGTTACAATAAAAAGTCCTGCATTCAACATTTTACTCAAGTAAAGAAAAGTATTATCATCAAAATATAGTTAAAGTATCACCTGCAGAGGGATCTAGATTCAGGTGTTCTTTTCCCCATAGAGACCGCCTCGCTGCACATTATCCCTTGCATAAAGATAGATCGTGGGTCCCTTGTTGTACACAGTGGAAATAAACATCATGGTCACCTTAACATCAGGGATCTTATACATTAAACTCCTTCTGAATCAAACCGTCACGGTAGCCTTACCTTACTTATCCCTCTTAAAATAGAAGAAAAACACGTTACTTTACCAACAGAGAGAAAATTGATTATTATTAATGTGACTAATAAAGAGCTGTTTGATTATTAAGTATTATTCTGTTGATCGATGTCATTATATTTGGTGAAAAGCACATAATGACTTGTTTAAGACTCATTTGGCAAAGTTTAGGACTTGGACTTGACTTGAACTTTCCCATCCTGACTTGAGACTTGACTTGGACTTGACCGCAAAGACTTGAGACTTGACTCGGACTTGCAAAACAATGACTTGGTCCCACCTCTGCCAGAGACATAGTAAAATATGACACGTTAGATAAAAACAGACCGATAGAATGGCGCCAGACATTAGTTGAAAAAGGGGGTGGATGCAAAAGCTGAAGAGGATAAGATTGTTTAAATAAAGAGTAATATTTTTCTATTTTCAGATAGTTCAATTTTTCTTATATTTTGTGAAAGAACAAGTGCCTTTACACTGGATACAGTATGAAGATGATTTTTGATGTAAAAGGAGGGAATTAGACGTTTTCCATACCAAGCTAATTGCTGCTATTTTGCGAAGTGACATTAAATAATTAAGCTAGAAGTTATGCACAATGAAAAACTTCATATTTATGATGAATATGTATTGTTCCTACTATTTGTATTTTCTACTTTTTATAGGAGTTATGTACCATGCAATGTTCAGATGAAGACCATATTGATTTTAGTTTTATTTACACACCTTAAAAGGTGTGTAAGGAGGGATTTGTAAGAAATAAAATCAATGTTTATATGGCGTAATTTAAATTAAATACACTGTATTTGATTTAAAAAATGTATTCTAAAAACCGAATGTTCACACATGACTTCCGGTTTTCCGCTAGTAAATCTCGTAATTTCCAGTTAGCATTAGCATGTGGCGAATGCTACGTTTTGAAACCGTGAATTGAAGGTGAAATGACATGTGGTGTTGTACACTTATTACACTTAACACTCATTTATTGACGCTGAAATACTGTTATTAGGGAATGTTTAAATAACCACAGACATTAGAATACTGTAATTTAACACCAGAAAAATTACAGGAATGGCCTTGGACCCGCCCCCGTCAACGCCGGCCAATAGGAGAAGACTACAGTTGATAACCTGTAATGGACAGGGAGAATCAATCTCTTCTTCACCCTCCGCTGCCCCAACACGAACGGGACCAACAGCTGGGAGGGGGGGAGCCGCCAACTCACACATTTCATTGTATATCATCGCATCATTTGTTTAATTAAATGCTGTTAACTTTTATAAGCTTCCTTGTACTCTTTTCAGTTTATCCTAGTCTCGGGGCTTAAGAAATCCTACCAGTTTCTTCTTCTTCATTTCTATAAAGACATGAACACATTTCTTATGAAAATCTGAATCTTCTTACTCTGATCTACAGATCCCCCTTTTAGAATGTTGACATAATGACTGTGGTTGTTGCCCACTCCACATACACTGCCAGCTTCCTGGTGTGTGTGTTCATTAAAGCTCTGTGGTTGCGGTCGAATAGTCCGTTTAGCTTAGGAACCTTCGTAACGGAGTTAAATGCTCTGTTCTCGGTCCCCTCCTCTTCTCCTTGTACACAAACTCACTCGGATCTGTCATTAGCCCGCATGGTTTTTTATACCACCGCTACGCTGACGACACCCAATTAATGATGTCCTTTCCCCGCTCAGAGACCCAGGTCGTCGCACGCATCTCTGCTTGTCTAGCTGACATCTCTCAGTGGATGTCTGCTCATCACCTCAAGCTCAACCTTGACAAGACTGAACTGCTTTTCCTTCCGGGAAAAGATTGTCCCACTCTTGACCTAACAATCAACATCGGCACCTCTGTTGTTTCCTCGACTCAGACTGCAAGGAATCTGGGTGTGATCCTAGATAACAACCTGTCCTTCACTGCAAACATCGCTGCTACAACCCGCTGCTGCAGATACACGCTTTACAACATCAGGAGGATACGTCCCCAGCTGACCCAGAAAGCCACGCAGGTTCTGGTCCAGGCTCTCGTCATCTCACGCCTAGACTACTGCAACTCCCTCCTGGCTGGTCTACCTGCATGTGCCATCCGACGTCTGCAGCTCATCCAGAATGCAGCGGCTCGTCTGGTCTTCAACCTTCCTAAATTCTCCCACACCACGCCGCTCCTCCGCTCCCTCCACTGGCTTCCGGTAACTGCTAGAATCCACTTCAAGACAATAGTACTTGCGTACCATGCTGCGAATGGATCTGGCCCTTCCTACATCCAGGACATGGTTAAACCGTACACCCCAGCACGTGCACTCCGCTCTGCATCAACCAAACGGCTCGCTGCACCCTCGCTGCGAAGGGGACCCAAGTTCCCATCAGCAAAAACACGTGGGTTTGCTATCCTGGCTCCAAAATGGTGGAATGAGCTCCCCATTGACATCAGGACAGCATATAGCTTACACACCTTCCGGCGCAGACTGAAAACTCATCTCTTTCGACTCCACTTCGAGCAATAGAACTATTAACAAAGCACTTATATACTAATAAAGGACTGGCTTATCTAAAGCCAGTTGAGTAGCACTTGAAATGTTTTTGCTCTATGAAACCTGATGTACTTATATGATTCTGTTTTCTTCAAGTTTGTATTTTTGGATAAAAGCGTCAGCTAAATGCAATGTAATGTAATGTAAAAATGACCCGGAAGTCCCTCAGTGGCAGCCATGATAAGTGCTGTTCGAATCCTCTAGATCAGCCTTTCCCAAACTCAGGGTCGCGACCCAAAATGGGTCGCGGACCCGTTTTGATTGGGTCGCCATGTTAAATGCATTGCTACACACACACAGCGTCAGAGCTGATGGCTGCGTTGCAAATACAATTTTTTATAATTTTAGTATTTTATTTTTTATTTTGAAAATGAAATTATGCAATATAGCATTGTATATTGAATGATTTAATTTTCTAAATACAAATAAACTAAAAATAAAATATTGTATTTGTATCAGCTCTGACGCATCCCCCGCGAAAGTTTTCGCGCCATCTGTTTATTGTCTGTTGATTAATCCCGATCGTGCATGATGGCAAAAAGACGATACAAAGAGGAGTTTTTAAACGTTGGCTTCACAAAAGCTGTTAGAAATGGAGAAGAGCGGCCTCAGTGTGTTTTATGTGGAGAGGTGCTCAGTAACGAAAGCTTGAAAATGAATAAATTGGACCGGCATCTCCAAACAAAACATCCTCTACATCGGGACAAATCTAAGGATTTTTTCATCTGCAAAGAAGAGTCGTTCAAGAAGCAGTGTTTTGACGGCGGAAAAGTAAGTCACTCTTTTTAATCATTTGATTTGTGTGTTTGTGAGTTTGTCAGGGTCTGTTGTGAAATTGTTTCGTTAATGCAAAGTTGGATGAAATGCAGACTGATCCCCGGAGCGGACCACCAGCTGCGCGCTCTCGTGCGTCCTCTACTCGCTCCCGCGAGTCCACTACATTCTGCAGCGGCACAGAGCGGAGTTTCAACTTTTACTTGCCTAAAATGTTTTTAAAACGGCCGGGAGAAAGACAGAGAAACAATAACCACAGGAAGATTTGAGGGAAAGTGACAGGCAGTATGAGAAGGAAAGCGAGAGAAAGCTTTTTTCACTGCAGCCGCACGGATGTGACTGCTGCTCTTTATTCAAGAGCGTGGTCTTTAAATTTGAGAGCATACTTTATTGATTTCACGTTCAGAATATGTATTTCTTTCCCTCAAACCCTGTCCTCACACTCAAATAGTGCCTGCTTGCGCTTAGATCTGCTCTGCTTCTGCTCAAACTGTACGCTTGCACTCAGATATATTGCTGCCTACAGATTTCCTGTGTTCCAGCTTAAAACCTTCTCCTCGCACTCAGGCTGTTTCTGTGCGCTCGTGAAATGTCTGCTCTCAGATTTCTTCTGTGCGCGCTTGGATCTTTTGTGCAACAACCCTGTCAAAATCCCCCTGTGGGGATTCCCCACAGTATTAAGTATGTAAGTCAGTAGTAGTAATGATACCGCTTTCGTCTCATTAGTATGCATACAAAGTGACATGTGGACACGCCCCCAATTAAGCAAATGAGCTAAGTCCCGCCTCCCATTGTTCGACATCCTTTGATGTGGGGGTGAGGGGTCATCACCCGTAGGGGTGAAATGCCCCCCTGTGTAGCGCCTTTGTTCGAGATCCTTTTGATGTGTGTTATGTGAAAAGCCCCCTGGCTAGCGCCTTTGTTGTCTAATTATTTGATGTGTTGATTAAGTCTCTTTGAAGTTGTATTGTATGGCCCCCCCTCAGAGCCCTTTGTTGTCTAATCTAATTATGACGTCTAATCTAATTATGATGTCTAATCTAATTAGCCTTTGGTGTTTGCCCTTTGATGTGAGGTGTTATAACAGGCCGGTGTGACTTCACACTGGTGTGCTATAAAGCTTTGATGTTAATTTAGGTGTCTCTTGAAGTTATGTGTGAGACTGTCTACCCAGCCCCCCTCCCAGCCTCTCCCCCCTTTTCTACCCCCTTCCTGGGGCTATGACGCAACAAATAGTGGGGGGTGGAATTAGGTAGAAATACGCTCAAACGAAATAACAAGACAGCAATTCCATTTACCCAGTCACCTTTTCAAAAAAGAAAAATGGCAAGAGACGCCTCAAATGGGGTTTAATCAGCCTGTGACAACTTACCGCCATCCGTCCGTAGCGTCAGTCAAGAAACGAATGCAGCAGCAGTGCGGGGGTCAGACGCCTATAGCCTGTGCACAAACTTATCTCGTGCCCTCTTTTGGTCATGCGCGCGTTCATGTGTGTTGGAGGAGGGGCTCTGTGAGGAAGTGGCAGATTTCCCCCCGGTTTGACTGCAAAAGACTCTCACTTTCTCCAAATGATCTAACCCCTACCTTTAAGAACAATTCACACACACACACACACACACACGCACACGCACACGTTGGAGTTGGCCTTTGATCTGAGGGGTTGAGATAAGCCTGGGATGTAAATGACTATGTTAATTAAGACACTCTGTGAGATGAGAAGAGAGGGGATGAAGTTAGTTTTAAAAAAAGAAACCTTACACTTTTAGTTGTCCTCTCTAAATTAGATGTAAGTTTTTTTTAAATGATTAGTGTTAATTAAGGGCTATTGTTATTTTGTTTTATAAGGGGATAGGAGTTCAACTTTTAAAAATTGCACAGGATCATTCTAAGAAGAGTGAGAGGGCTAATGAGCCAGCAACATACCTCCTCTATGCATTTTCTTGACCTGTATCTGATCTTGAAAAACTTGACTCTTTTAAAAAAAGTTATTTTTCATCCATCATTTTCAACCATGCAGCAAGAGATCAAATTTAAGAATAAGTAATAGTTTGTCACGATTTTACGGGAAATAGTCAGTGCGCGATGTCACATCTTAAAGACAGCTTGAACTGGATAAATGGTTAGTCTTTTTTCAAACATACCGTACGTTCTGCACGTTAGTATATCTGGCCAATCGATTTAGACCCTACTGCCCTAGACGCATGCCCTCATTAAGGCCCTGTCACACTGTCCCGAAATTGACACCCGATGGATACACGATAAAGGAAATGTTCAAATTCGGCTGTGATCGTAGAAACATCGGGCCATTCGTGAGGGCATCTTAAGCCATCGTATGACCGCCGGTGGAGTTTCTCAGGCTCCGGCAGCAACTTCGTGAGCGGCAACTTCGTAAGGCACTCGTGAGGGCATCTTGTCAAATCGTGTCATCTTCGTGTTATCATCGGTGCATTCACCCTCACTCTGATCGGGGCGAATGCCCGATGGCACCGATGATAACAAGATGCCCTCACGATGGCCTTACGAAGGGCACAATTGACACACGAATTCAACACGAAAATGAACCTTCGCAAGGTCCTTCGGCAATTTTTTGGCATGCCAAAGACTTTGCCACCGCTCACGAAGTTGCTGCCGGAGCCTGAGAAACTCCACCGGCGGTCATACGATGGCTTAAGATGCCCTCACGAATGGCCCGATGTTGCTACGATCAGAGCCGAATTTGAACATTTCCTTTATCGTGTGTCCATCGGGTTGTTTTATTGCACAACAATATCATGTAAATATATTATGTAAATAACCCAATTTGTGTTCTGTGAAACTAAAAAAGATATAATATATTATTTTGAAGGACAGTTGACAGGAAGTTGTTGTTGTTGTTATGGAAACCACATTACGGAGAAAACGTAATATTTTCTACATATAACGACGGATAAAGTAAAGAATAAAGTCTGAAGATATCAGTACAGTATCATAGTACTGTAACATAATTGTTTTTGGTACTTTCATTGCAGTTGTATGTCTTAAATGTAATGTAAATGTTGCCTTCGTGTGTGGTTCGGGGCCATCTTCGTGCGAAATTCACAATTCCATATTCGTGTGTCCATCGGGTGTCAATTTCGGGACAGTGTGACAGGGGCTTTAGGGAAGTCACGCTTTGGGAAGAGGTGTTTCATTTCACAGATCCACCTTGATTGTTGTTTGTGAGGGGTGAAGGAAGACGGACGGGGGAGGAAAATTCAGAGGATGAAGAAGCAGAAAACATAACTTGTTTGTAAAACAGACAGCATGTCAGTTTCAAGAAAGATGACACCGTGTTTATGCATGACATGCAAAATATCTTGAAGCCCTATAAAAAAAAAAGGTACAAGTATATTGTGTTGAAAATATCGCAAAAAGTCGTAATTTTGTATAATGTATTAGTTGCATGTTGTATTTTGCTAGAAATCACTATGTAGTTTTTCAAAAAATATAATGGAAAAAGGAGAGAAAGACAAAAAAACTAAATATCACAGTATGTTGAAAAAATATGAAAAAGTAATGTGTTTAAAATAACATGAAATAAATCAAAGTAACGCTTCTAAAAAACATATATTTTAGAAAAGTAATGTTAGTCATGTCAAGTTATCAAGACTGCTGTGTTTCATCGAAACAGTGTTAAAATCACAAACTTGCCTTTTGGAGAGACATAAAGAAAACAAATTCCTTACAAATTAATGAATATTTTACCCGGTTAAAAAGGTTTGCATCCATTAAAGTGTAACTAAAAGTATCTTAGTAACACAAGAAAAGAGAATAAAGCATTGATGTCAACAAAACTGGATTGCTCCATTGAAATAGTGTTAAAATCAAAAAGTGCCTCTAAAGAAAATGTATTCAGATAAAGTATTTTAGTTTCAGAAATGTTTAAGGTTTTGCATACATAAAAAGTGTATCTTACAGTTCCTTTGTGAGAGAATTACACACAAATCTGCAGTGTCACTAAAAAGTTTTACACGGGGACTGACATTCTGTATGGGGGTTTCACACCTGAGCTGCTGCGGGGGGAGGGCGTTGAAAAGGGGTGAGTATGTTTGGCTCTCGGGGGATGGTGTGTTTGAAAAGATCCATGCCGAGTTGGATGGAGAAGAAGAAGCCTAATAACCAGCAGTTGACTGAAGCCAGGGACTTGTTCGATACATTGACTTTTTTCTTTAAAGTAAAATAAAAAAGGGAAACTACTATGCAAAACGCTCTGTATATATTGATCAGAATGTAGTCAATACCCTTTTTAATAAGTGTGGTGATGAGGACGATTGAAAACAGAACGAGTAGTGACCCCTGTGTAAAAAAGAATGGCTGAAGTTTGTAAACTGGAAGACATTTTGGATATCGTTCGTTCTGGCAGTACTATTCCGGGTCATTGGGAAACGATTGTAAACGAAACATTTAAAGTGGTCCTGGAATCTTCATTTTCCGAAACATTCTGTAACATTATCTCAGAAATGAAACAAACATCGAAAGTGTATCATGTGCTCTCATTGTATGCTCTGTTTGTAGATGTAATGCATCTTTGTGTCGAAAGCAGCATACACATGAATATTCTGACTGAAGTGAAAAAACTCCATCACGATATTTCCAGTAATATGGGGAATTCTAAGATGGAGACGGTCCTGGGGATGTTGCAATCAGTATAACTATTTGATTTTTGTGTGTGAAAAAATAAAAAAAGTGTTTTTTTACATTTAAAAACTGTTGTCTTCATTATAGCAAGGGGAGCGTGTCTGATACATGTATATTACAGTCCTTCTTTTGTGTTTTTCAGTGTTTTTCTGTGTGTCTGTACACACAAAACACAAATCATTTTAAACAAACCCTGAATCAAATTTAGAGAGGACCATTAAGAGTCAGAATCTTAACGAAATCTACTAATACAAAGTACTTCATTATCTACTTTTCAGCTTTTATACACAAAAGTGTATCTTTCAGTAACTTTCTCAGAGAATTTAAGCATAAATCTGTCAAATGTTCAAAACAGCCTTGCTTCACTGAAATAGCCTCAAAATCACAAACTGCCATTAAGAGTCAGATTCTTAACGAAATCTAATAAAACAGAGTGCTTTCATGGTAGTGGTCAGCTTTTTTAAAAAGAAAAGTGTATCTTTCGGTAACCTTTTTTGAGAGAATTAAGCGTAAATCTGTCAAATGTTCAAAACAGCCTTGTTTTACTGAAATAGCCTCAACATCACAAACTGCCATTAAGAGTCAGATGCTTTACGAAATCTAATAAAACAGAGTACTTTCTACAGATGACTCTTCCCGCTCAACGCAATAAGTCCCACCCCACTCAGCAAATCATATAAAACTAAGGACCCCCACTAAGACGACCGTTGAAAAGTAGCAATGGATCTGAAAAAAACAAGTCTGATGTAGCCTCCCCTTATTATCACCAGGATAACGGATATGGGCTTAATGACTGGATGTTACAAAGTAGGGGAGAGGATGTACCCGAAGAAGAGCTCTCCTCTATATCATATCCATGTAGGGTCTTTAGGACAAAAGAGGACCATGATAACATGACATATGAAGAATATCTTTCTTTAAAAATGGTATTATAGATAACCTTTATAGAAACAGTATATATCATACCACTCGCCAAGATCACAAACGACAATTAGCAGAAAAGTAAAGAAAAACGAAGAAAAAGACACATGAAAAGGAGAAGAAAAATGAGAAGCAAACGCAGAATGCGAATGAAAAGAAAAGGGACCATAGGACGGAAAACCAAAAAGACAAAACGAAGGAAGGTGAAAAGAAAAAGGAACAAAGTGAAGAAATGTAAACTAGAGGATGCTGATGGTGTTGTAGAGCCATTACCGGATCATAATAATCTTATAGATCATCTACCGCTAACCGACTGCTGCGAATGTGTTGAACAAATACCAAAAGCAATGGCAGAGCTTTGCTTCAATATAATGAGAGAAAAAGCACGATACTATGGAATTGCCCAAATTGGCGACAGTGCCAGAACATGCATTAAAAGACTGTTGGAGGATCTCTATTTTAGTATTGGTTGTCATTACATCGAAGGATACGCCAAAACGTGTGACGACATAGACAAAGCTTTTGAAGACAATTATATGGTACCTGTCCTTCCAGCTAAACAAATCCTACGCCAGGTATTCAACAGACCACAAGAAGCACAAGAAGCCCCAGAAAGGATTACATTCAGAGCTAATAATGGTGAAACCGAAGAAGAAGCAAAGCAGATTATAATCGTTGCGGGTGAAAGGATAGAGAATTTGCATGTGATGTTAATGCATTTATCTGATATAAAAAATGCATTCGTATACTTCCAAGAGACCCCTAAACATCTACTTGGGCAATGTGAATTGAACGATAAACCGATCACTGTCAATGAAACGCGGAGAGAAGCAGCAGTGCAAATCGTTAAGTCTATTACCTTGTATGCACTACGACATTAACTTGGTAAAATGTAATGTGTTTTTTATGAAAATATGTTGAATGTTGTGTTTTCAATTAAACAACCATTACAAAATGAAAATGTGTTTTATTTATTTTTTGCTTTCATATATAGTAATAGTATTGTAAACGAAACATTTAAAGTGTATCATGTGCTCACATTGTATGCTCTGTTTTTTAGATGGAAGCATACAATGAGAGCACATGAGGCGGATTGAATTCCCAACTGCATCCTTGCTCATTGAGATAATTCTGCACCGCTTTGTCCATCCCAAGCCCCTTGCACGCTCCAACAAAGTTGGTACCGCAATCAGATTGGAACTGGTTGGCTGAGGCTCTCAATGCGAAATAAAGCCTGATAGCATTTATGCAACTGGATGTGTCCATACACTCCATGATCTCGATATGCACAGCCCTGGAACTCATACAACTGAACATTATGGCCCACCGCTTGCTCTCAGCCTGTCCTCCTCTGGTACGTCTAATTGTGATGGACCAGGGCCCAAAGACATCAAGCCCCACATATGTAAAAGGAGGGCAGGTTTTCAGACGTTCAGGTGGCAAGTCTGCCATAAGTTGCTCTTCGAGCTTTCCTCGCAGTTTGCGGCAGATTAGGCATTTGTGGAGTACTGAATTGATTAGCGTCTTGCCTCCCAAGATCCACAGTCCTGCTGCCCTGATTACTCCTTCTGTGAGGTGACGGCGTTGATGTTTTACTTGCTCATGCTGATGTCGAGTGAGTAGTAGAGAGATGTAATTGTCTTTAGGCAAAATGATTGGATTCTTCTCTGAAGTTGTGAGGTCTGAGTCAGAGTCCTGCATCGGGTCGGGTGTTGCATAATAAATATATTAAAATCGTCAGACCCCTCCCCCGCGGGACCGCGCATAATCATAACCTCTGCAGCGCATCAATCTTCTGCTGAGCGCGCCACATTCAAAATGGCTGAGGTGAAGCTCTCTAGCGGAGAATACAGCATTGTCAATAACACTTCCTCAAAAGCGAAATCCAACGTCTGGGAGGCTTTTGGTGTCATCCTAGATGGAGAAAATAACCAACATCCCACGCTTTTTGAGACAAATATGCAACTGCGTGTGTTAATAATTGCACCTTTTCACTGCTTATATATATGCGGGTTCGGGTCGGGTTGCGGATCTTGTGCCGACGGGTCGTTCGGGTTGCGGAACTAATTGGCAATATGTGCACGTCGCGGGGGCGGGAGCGGGTCTTGAAAATTAGACCCGTGTAGGACTCTGGTCTGAGTGCTTGAGTCGGCCTCCAACACAGATTAGATCATTCTCCAATGTTGGGTTGAGTTTCTGCAAAGGACTGTTTTTTGGTACTGTCTTGCTTTCTCAGAGAGCCGAAATGTATTTTGCAAAGGCAGTCTTTTGTGTCATTTTGAGGATAACATTCCTTGCTTGATCCATTTCTTCTGTTGTGCGAGGTAAGTTACATCAGTGCCAACCTTTGCAATTCTTGTTTTGGTTTGAATGTTTGAAAGATTTTACAATCTGAACCAGAAATGCTACTCCTCTTAACAGAGAAGCAAAGGTGGAGAAGCGTCGGAAGCGATCCGAGCTCAGTAGTGGTTCTCCCAAGTAGGTAGCACAAGTCTGTACTTGTAGTCTTTTTCAGGTTCAATGAGCTCAAATGTTTCACCTGCTTGTGTTTTATCCTCGACTGACTCACGCAGGAAGGGGGGTCCGTTGAACCAAGAGGTCTGTGACAGGCGGGATACAGGTAAGCATCTAGACGCGTGGTCTGCAGGGTTTTCTGGTAGTGGAGCGACCCAACTGTTGGCGTCATCTCTGTAGACACTCTTGTCCATTATCTTTAAGAAGGTGTCGTCCCCCACCGACGGAGCTGGTCTGTTGTCATGTTCAGTTTGATTGAACACTGTCTGTCCCAGCATTTTCTCAGTAACCTTGCCAGGTCTGTTGAAGCTTTGCTGTGTCTCTTTAACATGCATAAAGCTTGTGCATGGTTTAAACATTGAATGACGACCACGTTGGTTTTAAACGAGTTGACTATGGGCTTATGCACATTACCCAGGCACACCTCCTATCACCACCCAGCCCAGGTCCAGTCGTTGGGCAAAGGGGGCGTTGTGTGGTTCGTTGACCTGCTGCCTGACCTTGTGTGCCTGAAAGACGTCTCTTCCAAGGAGCAGAAGTATTTTGGCTTCTTGGTCCAGTTCTGGGATGTGATTGGCAATATGATGAAGATGAGGCTGGTGAAGAACGGCACTGGGTGTGGGAATCTCAGACCAATTATTTGGGATCTTGTGACATTCAATGAGTGGTGGAAGAGAGATGAGGACTTTCCCATCCAGAGACTCGATCTGAAATCCTTCTGCCTTCTTGCCAGATGTTTCAACGATGCCAGAGCAAGTTCTGAGACAGTATGAAGATGGTTTGCTCTCTACGTTGAATAGTTTGAAGAACTCAGGGGTAGCTAATGAGTGATTACACTGGTCGTCCAGAATTACATAGGCTTTAATGGCAAAGTCCTTAGAACCCTTGGGGTATATCTTTGCGAGGCAGATTTTTGAGCATGAGCGGCTCCACTGACCTAGTCCACAAACTTCTGTGCAGCTAGTTCTAACAACGTCCTGGTTAGAATCTTCTCCCTCCCCGCCGTTCTCTTGAAGCTTTGAGGTGCTGGACCAGGATGCATGGCTGTATCATGATATGTGCTGTCGCACTCGGAACACTTTACAGAAGTATTGCAGTCTTTGGCTAGGTGGGTGAATGAAGAACAGCATTTGAAACATATTCCTTTCTCTTTGAGAAAGCTTTCCTGTCGTCGAGAAGTTTGTTTCGGAATGTTCTACATTTTCTTAGCGGATGAGGTTTGTTATGTAATGGGCAGTTCTTGTTAGGATCCTCGTTGGGTGCAGAAACCTCAATTTTGTGCACTGAGATGGGTTTGTTGGTGTTATAATTCTTCACAAAGACTTTATCTTGTTTTGTGGGTGTTGTGGTGTTTCCCTGATGCATGAAGCTGGGATCGTTCGCTTCTTTGACTCATAGCACACAAACCTGCAAAAATACTCCAAGGGAGGGAAGCGACCGTGGTTCTCTTCTTTATACTGATACCCAGTGGAAACCCAGTTGTCCTGGAGCCCATAAGGTAGCTTGTCTAAGATAGGCCCAATTCCACGTGTAGTGTCCAGATACGACAGCCCAGTTAAATAACCATCTTCTTTAGCGCCTTGGATCTCCATAAGTAAGTCTCCAAGTTCCCGTAATTTGGTGTGTTCCTTGGCTGTAATCTTAGGAAAGCTGTCTAACCGCTGAAACAGGGACTCTTCGATGATTTCAGGAGCAGCATAGCACTCATGAAGTCTCTGCCATGCTCTGTGTAAAGCCAGACTGGGGTTACTCACATGCACTGAACGAATGCATTTTTTCTGCTCACCAGATTCCTTTCCCAGCCATTTTGTCATGAGGTCCAATTGTTGAGTTGCTGTGAGGTGAACTTCCCTCACTGTACTGGTGAATGAGGAGTACCATGCACGGAAATTCTCAGGCTTATCGTCAAATTGGTACAGTCCTGAACTGACAAGGTCTCGTCGTGCCAAATACTGTGCCAAAGGCTGCACCGTAGCTGGTGAGCTAGCTAGAGGAATATGTTGTGGAGTATATGACTGAGCATGTATGTGCATGGTGGGGTTTGGTCTGCTGGCTTCAGACTTTATCTCTACCTTAGTCCATTCAGGTTCGTCTGGGGCAGGTAAATGAATATTGTCACTCTTTACAGGCTTTAGCTGACCGTCGATCTGTTGTGAAATGTTCTTTTTGGGTGGAATCTACGTCATGAAGCTTTCGTGAGACTCAGCACGTAAGGGGAAAGGGCCAGTATATGTTTTGGTCATTGGATTTTCTTTTCACAAATGGATATTCAAAAACAAAAAACGACTGGATATTTGATTTTCATTTTCAAATTGAAATACAAGGCGTTTTTCTTAATCATGGTCAAAAATGGATTTACTAAACTTAAAAAACGGGATCATTTTCTACTTCTCAAAACAAAAAATAAAATCACTAGAAAACAGAAGAAAAAAAAACCCCTGTTTTTTTATATTCTGCTACCGGAAGTTGTCTTTCAAAATAAGAGCGCAGATGAGGACGGTCAATCCGTGTATCTACGGTCCATTTGTTTTCACAACGAAAACGGCCAAGACACATATTGAGCCCATAAAATGAATGTTATTAAGGGCTGTAAATATAATAAGCCTATGTCTAAAATGGACAACATTGTTTGGAGATTTCAACTATACAGCGATTCTGCACTGCGGTCAACTCAGCCGTCTCTCGAGTTTGTTATTATTTTTTCTGCCAATAGTTCTTCGTGAGATCGATCCTGTTGGACTCAGTAGGCTAGTAGTGAAACTACTCCCACAACAAGTACTATGAAGTACTTACTGTGTACTTTTTGAGTAATCCTCTGTCAATGTCCCCTCCTGAGAACAAGAATGCATGTTATATTTCACACAGGCTCCGCCCTCTACTGGACTCTATGGGTACTACTCTCTATCATGCTGTGCGTGCTTTCACCTACTGAGTTTTACGTAAATGTAGCCGGCCAATCGGGGCGAGCCTACCTGAATGTGCGCGCAGGCCCACAGTATATACGGCGGCTACACCCGCAGCCCATTATCCTTTTTCTCTTCAGCGAGCTGACAACCGAAGAGTTAAAAAACGAAACGGAGAGGTGCCTTTTGTCTTCGCACTCCCGACCAGCCGTGATGTTCCGCTTGTCGAGGAGGAAGAAGATGAGGAAGATTTTTCGCTGTCAGACGTTTCTGGCAGCGTGAGAGAGGGGCCACCACGCAGATCTGTTCGACAGGATTTTCCGCTGGTGATGGCCATGGCAGTGGAGCGTGCGGGCCTGGCGGTTCCTCCGCCGCTACCACCCAGACCGGTGAGCCGACTCCGTCAGGGGTTTTATGGCCCGGCCCAGCCGGTCCAGCCGACTTTTGTCTCGCCCCGGCTGCCGGACGTATGGCAGTGTGTGGAGGTGACGTGGCGGCAACCTCTCAGAGCGAGAGCTGCGGTTGCCGGCATGACGGGGTTGCTCAAGTTAGAGGGCCAACAGGACTCAGCGTGTCCCGGTGTGCCCCCCTTAGATGAGAGCCTGGCGGCCCATCTGCTTCCCCTGGCAGCTGGCTGGGCAGAGGGGAGAAGGCCCCTGCCCCCGCTGCCTCGTGATCGTGAGGCGCTGGAGTATCTAGATAAGATATTCCGCCTCGGGGCTCAGATGGCCGCGGCGGCCAACAACCTGGGCGTGTTGGGGGTTTCACTAATTACCCCGCAACCAGAAACCTCCGCCCCCTCGCCTCAGGGCGACCCGGGCGATTATACAGAACGCTGCATCGGACAGATTAATAATCTGGTGAACGGTGTGGCGGCTGCAGCTGGCCGTGTGATGTCCCTAGCCACAGTGGGGTCACGACATGTGTGGTTGGGGCTCACGGCATTGTCCAGGTCGGACCGTAACGATCTCCTGGGAGCCCCCATATCCACGGCAGGGCTCTTTGGGTCGGTTACCGCGGTAACACAGCGCTTTCGCCGCTTGGAGGAGGAAAGAGAGCAGCTCAGCTGGATGCTGCCGCTGGCTCTCCCTCAGCGGGGCGAGCGCGGACCGACAGAGAGAAGGAGAGACAGGCGCAGGGCTGTGGCTCCCATAGCTCCTGTCTCCTCTCTTGATCAATCGTCCAGCCAGAGGGCTCCACGAAGCCAAGCTGGGCGATCCCGGAGAAATCCTGCCCCGAACCCGCGTCAGCAGAGGACCGCGGGTTGGGGTGCGCCGCCCGCTCGGAGTTGACGGGCGGCGGGGGGTAGCGTCCCGGTGGAGAGGGCTCTCTCCACCCGGGACGCGAGGATGAATCCTGCCTCCAATATTTATGATCCCACTGTGTGCATAAATAAAAATGATTGTAATTATTCCGTTGTGAGAGTCATTCCTTTCCACAATCCCACACTTCATGGTAATGCCTGTACAGATTCCCCCTTCGCCACCCCAGTTGTGATTCCAGTACAGGAAGCAACCAGCGGGTGCGCGCATGTGATAAACCACAGGAAGCATCAGAATGCTATGCGGGTACAAGGGCATTATGGGCGGCGTGAGGTTGTTAGAAAGCACATCACGCCGAGTGTAAAAACTCCGGTTAATGCTTTTTTCTCCTTGAGAGAAAACAACATTACGGCGGCTGTGTCAGCCCCCCATGGGTCAAACTTCCTTTTATGGAGGGTTTGACGGCGGAGTGGGCCACCAGGGAGTATCACAGCTTTATAGCTACAGCTCCACAGCTGATGGCACATTCCCTAACACAATGTTATGGGGAATGGAAAAACAGTTGTGTGTTAACAGAGTGGATGGACAGGACACTGAGGCTGGGTTAATCACTCCAGTTCCACAGCATCCCTCCTCCATTCAGAGGCATAAGAGAGGCAAATCTGTCATCCCAGGAGGAGATAGGTTTCCTCTCAGCATAGGTTCAGGCCCTGGTGCAGAAACAGGCGGTGTCTGTGGTGCACCCTCAAGACAGAGAGAAGGGGCATTATTCCCTGTATTTTCTGGTTCCCAAGAAAACAGGAGAATTCAGGCCCATTTTGGATCTTCGAGGCCTGAACCGGCACATTACATGCAGAAAATTCCACATGCTGACTATGAAACAGGTGTTGGAGCTGGTGCGGCCGGGCGATTGGTTTACAACCATCGACCTGAAGGACGCTTACTTTCATGTCGAAATTGCCCCGAAACACAGGAAGTATTTGCGGTTTGCCTTCCAGGGGGTAGCCTACGAGTACAACAGGCTGCCGTTCGGCTACTCCCTATCCCCACGCACGTTCAGCAAATGTGTGGCCACGGCGCTGCAGCCGCTGCGCGACCATGGCATGAGGGTGTTCTTTTATCTGGATGACCTCATAGTCATGGCCAGGTCCAGGGAATGGGCAATGTTTCACACAGCCCAGTTGATCCTTCATCTAACCAAGTTAGGTTTTGCGATCAATTGGAAGAAGAGCTCCCCCATACCTCAACAGCAGGTAGAATATCTGGGGGTGGTGCTCGATGCAGGCAGACTACGGGCCACCCTGACAGAAAGCAGGCAGGCGTCCCTGTTACGGGCGGTCTGCAGGCTGCGTCAGGGGGCAACAGTGACAGCTTTGACCATCATGCAGACCTTGGGTTTCATGACAGCTGCTCACACCGTAGTGCCACTCGGACTCCTGCATGCACGTCGCATGCAGAGGTGGTTTATCGGCCTTCGTTTAGATCTCAAAAGACACAAACGGCGTCTGGTGACCATCCCCCCCTCAGTAGAGAGCAACCTGCGATTCTGGGGATCCCCAGAGAATCTGCGGAGGGGAGCTCCACTGGGGCAAGTGACCTCCTACATCACAGTCGTGTCGGTGACAGGATGGGGGGGGACGTGCATAGAGAGAGCTGTGGGTGGTTGCTGGCCTCTGGCAGAGGCGCGGCACAGCAACCTCCTGGAGCTGCAAGCAGTGATGTTGGTCCTACAGCACTTCAAACCCTTAATACAGGGCAAACATGTGCTAGTGAGGAGCGACAACCGCACCACAGTGGCGTACATCAACAGGCAGGGCGGAGTCCGTTCAATAGCCTTGTTGACCGCAGCAGAGAACCTGTGGCTGTGGGTGTCACAGATTGTGTTGTCTCTAAGGGCCCTGCATATCCCGGGGCGGGAGAACGGGGGGGCCGACCTCATGTCAAGAGGCGGACCCCTGCCAGACGAGTGGAGGCTTCACCCGGAGGTGGTGAAGCAGGTCTGGACTCAGTTCGGGAGAGCAGAGGTGGACCTGTTCGCCAATCGGCGCACAGCCACTGTGCCCTGTGGTTCTCCCTGGCTCGGTGGGACAACCCACCCTTGGGGGTCGACGCATTTGCACACGAGCCATGGCCAAGAAAGCTGCTTTACGCCTTTCCACCGCTGCGCCTTATCCCCCCCCTCCTGGAGAGGGTGAGGCGGGAACAGCTGTCAATCATCCTGGTGGCCCCAGATCGCCGCCTGGCACTGTGGTACGTGGGGGTAACACAGATGATGGTGGGCCAGCCCTGGGTGATTCCTCAGGTCTGGGGAGCGCTGTCTCAGGAAGCAGGTGCAATAGGGGCGTTACCCACTCTGGGCCAACCTCTCCAGGCTTGGCTCCTGAGAGGGACAGGCTGAGACAGGTGGGGCTGTCTGACAATGTTATTCAGACTATCCAAGCAGCAAGAGCAGAATCCACCACAGCCTGTTACAGGCCAAAGTGGGCGGGATTCCGGCGATGGTGTGAAGGAAGGAGTCTAGAGCCTCTGTCGTGCACGCTGGGCTCTATTTTTTACCTACTTACAGATACTCGTGGACAGGGGGCTGGCTCATTCCACAATTAAGGTGTATGCAGCAGCCATTTCGTCCTGCCATGAGGGATTTGGAGGCAGGTCAGCCTTCAGTCAGCCGCTTATGACGCGGTTTTTGCAGGGGGTCAGGAGGCAGCGCCCAGTAGTGCATGCCTCCGCCCCACAGTGGGACCTGCCCAGGGGCGTCGCCTGGGGTAGGCATCCGGGGCTTTAGCCCCGGATGTTTTTTCTTTAGCCCCGGACAAATTCTCCCTCAATAATATAATACATTAACCTACTTTACCTATAGGACGGACGGCAGAAATGTAATTTCCCATGTTCAGTGAATGCAACACAAAGGCAAAGACGACGCCACCGGACCAATCAGAGAGTTGCATGGAAATAAAAGTGTTTTATTGGCTGACAGGTACGTACCTCTCCTCTGTGACAATGTTTAAACTTTAAACTGTCAGCCCCGGACGCGGAGATTCTGAAGATGGACATTAGACATTTCTTTAATAAAAAAGACGGCAATTCTCAAGTGGTGGCTCACACAACAACCCCAGAGCCACCACCTGAGCCAGGTGAACAAGGTATGTACCTGTCAGTAAACTTACAAGTTATGCGAACATGTAAGCAAAGCATACATTATAGCTACGTTGACGTTACTTTGAATCGCGCGGGTAAGCTAAACCGTTAGCAAGTAGCTATAGCTAGCCAGATATATTAAATAAACACTTTGTCATACAATCTAAATGTTGTGTTTTTTAGCGTTACTTGGTGATTTCAAAGAAAGCTGTCTGGGAAATGTTGACTTACTGTCTGTGTTCGACATGAAGCTAGAAGCTGCCTTACAGTAGTACACAGTTGATCCTGATTCCTGAGTCCTGTCAGTTAAAGTGTTTCATAGTTAGCTTAGCTAAGCATCAACCTAGCACTGAAATATATATATGGATGTTATGTGACAGTATTTCTGAGAAAAAGTCAGCTGAAATGGTGGCATGCCACTGCTTTACGTGTCGACAGCATGTTTGAACGTATTTGCAGCAGTAAATGTGGCTGTCTGGCCACTGACGTTGCCATAACAACACCTGCATTTAAATGTGCAACCTCTTTTTGTGACAGATTTTGCATGAAAATATAATTCTTCTGATTTATATTTCCTATTGACAGCTAGTTTCTATGTGAACATTATGAGATGGACAGCCAGCTAACAAGCTTTTTATACAAATATTTCAGATCAAAGCGAATCCAGTGGGGCTCCTGAAAGGGGGTAAGGGACACTATGCTCCCAAATATTAAGCCTTGACCCGCATCTTAAAATTGATATGATCAAAAAATGATCTGCATTGTCGGAGGCCTTTTTTCCTCATTATCATGTCAAATTGTACAGCTTTCCTTAGTGTTGAATGCAGAAAGATGACTATATTAGAGTATTAAGTGAAAATGACTATATTAAAGTTTTAAGTAAATATATTAAGTGAATTACTCAAACTGCATTTGTATAGGAATGATTCTGTCCTATTGGCAGATAACTACTCTAACAGTGATATCTACAAGAGATGTAAATTTAACTATTTTCAATTGGTTAGTATTACATTTTGTGACAGTGTGGTGACACTCATTTTAATGAAGACAAATTTGTGTATCTTGAAATTCATTTATTTGACAGAGCTGGAAACTGATTGACTTACATACTTGTTTGTGTTTACCTACACAGTCATCACAGATGAGCCAAACAGAGTAGAGGATGAAGAAAGGAGAACAGGAGAAAGGGACACACAAGAAGGAGATGCAACAGACAAGAACGACAATGGAGACAACAATGAACAGGAACACCAGAACAGACAAGAGTCAATGAGTAACATGACTGATTTAGGGACTGCAGATATAGGGCCAAGGCAAGTGAGACATCACTGCTTTCCATCCAGCATGTTTGGCCAGCAAAAGAGATCATTTCAACCGCAAACAGCAAGAGATGAGGGATTATTATTTCCTCCTTCCATCCCTTTTTTCTGTTGAATCTGATTACTAACAACTTCTAATAATTTGACATAGTTTATGATTTAATTGGAAAATGAAGTGTTTTTAAATAATAAACCCGTTTCTGATTCTTTGATTTCTTTTTGATGGGTGTTGAGAGATGTATCCATATCTCTTAATGTTGCTCTCAAAGTGCACAAGATTGATGCTTTTAACTTCAGTATTTAAAAAAAGTCTTCCTGGGGGACCCCAGAGGAGGTGAGTTCCCCCCAAAATAGCACTATCTCTGCTTATGTAACTCCGGTGTAGTGTCCCCTCGGCAACAGATCACTCAGAGCTGATTACTTTCCTGCATTTCAATGGACAGCATATAAAAAGGACACGTGAGCTGCATTGCTTAAGAGATCCTCTCATGCTATCTCTTTTACAAAATAAGTGTCCAGTCAACAACAAAAGTATATTTTTCACAAGCAATGTGAAACATTAAACTTATACAAACTGGTGTACAAAACTCACATACCTGCGTTGGTCTCCTGGAGTGTCTCTACTCTTTCTTCTCCACATCTCTTGTCCACCATCAGAGATTGCAAACATTTCAGAAACAGCTAGAGGTAGGGGACAAACAACTTGTTCGCTGGGCATGTCAAAAACCTCCCTGCTTTGATCAAGACTTTAGGGAGCCTTTCAGCCCCTCTAGTAAAGGGACTGGAAAGCAAGCTTTGAAAATGCAGTACCATCTACATGCTGTCATGTTCCAGACACTGCTCTCAACCACTCAGGGCCTGCACAAATACCTGCAGAAAGAAACAATTGACTTGGTGCAGGCAGTGGATTACAAAACAGCAGTTGAGAACACACTGAAAAGTTACCGAAGTAACGAGAAAGCACATGAGGTCTATGACAAGACCAAGGCCCTGTGCAATGATCTTGATATTCCCGAAACTGTGACGCAGAGGAAGAAGCGTAGAAACATGGAATACTTTGTAGTCAAGGCATCATGTGGAGCAATGTGAAACATTAAACATAAATAAACTGGTGTATAAAACTCGCATACCTGCATTTCAATGGACAACATAAAAGGACTCGTGAGCTGGGTTCTGGTGCTCAGATTAACTCTTGATGATCACGTTGATAAATCATATAAAACAAATAGCCAATCACACTAAAAACATGTTGCTGTGACTGTGAGCATTAAACAATTAACATTAAACTAAACAAACACAACAGTACGTTATTGTCCTTATAAAATAAAAACATACATTTTGTCCACCGAGATAATACAGGCACCTTACCCTCAAGAGATCCTCACGTGCTATGAGAATCTCCCACAATCCATTGCCGTAACAAAGCTTTTTGTTTGTGACACCAGATGGCGCAATTGTGTATGTGCGTGTGGGGAGTCTTGCAGTAGAAAATGTGACTGTAGCGCCGCCACTGTGGGCTAAGCCCCGAATGTTTCCAGGTCCAGGCGACGCCCCTGGACCTGCCGTTGGTGCTCGAGGCTCTGGTCACAGAATCATTTGAGCCTCTGGAGCTTTCCTCCCTGAAAGCACTGTCATGGAAGACAGCATTGCTGCTTGCCTTGACTTCGACCAAAAGAGTGTCTGAGTTGACCGCTCTGTCGGTGCACCCAAGCTGTCTGTTGATCCGGGGTGACCGTAGCGGGGCGACACTCAAGCCGAACCCCTCCTTTACTCCTAAGAGTATGAGGAGTTCATTCAGTTCAAGGGCTATTCAGTTTGGTGGCTTTAATCCTCCACCCCATGTTGGGACCAGGGAGGCTAAGATGCACCTCCTCTGCCCAGTGCGGGCGCTAGCATGCTATGTAGAGCGCACGGCTGCCATTAGACGCACTGAACAACTGTTTGTGTGCTTTGGGGATGGGGTGGCTGGAAAAGCTCTCTCCAAGAAACGCCTAGCAGGATGGCTCTGCGAGTGTATTACACATGCCTATGGACAGGCGGGGAGAGCCCTCCCCACTGGGGTCCGTGCACTTTCTACACGGGCTGTGGCTGTGTCAACAGCCTTATTCAGCGGCGTGAGTGTAGAAGACATATGCACGGCGGCATCTTGGTCTACGCCAAGCTCCTTCATAAAATGTTATCTCCTGGACATGTCCTGGCTCCTTCTCGTCGTCGGTGCTTGCCGAGGCAACGCACGACTGGTGAGAGGGGGGGTGGCTGTGGGTCAGCAGGTGTTTGACCCCCCCCCCGGGGCATAAAGCACTTGTGTTTTTTCCCATGCTCCTGAGGGACCTGGGGAACATGGTGCGCGGTAGAGTATCCGCACAGATCTTTTCCATGCACACTCTACACAAGGTAGGCGTGTGTGAGTGTGCCTTATCCAAATTGCGGCCCCGGCTTCTCTACGGTTACAACCGGATGGGAGGAAGTGGGGATGCAATGGATGTTAGCCAAAAGCCGGTCAGGGACGGTGTGGTGGGCCGATGTTGGTGGATGACAGGGCGTGTATGCATCGGGGCTCTGCCCACTGTACCCATATAGAGTCCAGTAGAGGGCTCTGCCTGTGCTTATATAACTAGGGTTACAATACGTAACCCCCTGTTTCTCTACTATTTTGAATCAGCGTTAAAACACTTTTCTTCATGAGACTGATATTGTTGGACAGAGTATTTTAAGAGGATATGGAGGTAGACATGATATCAGCAATACTGCCAGTCAGTAGTCCGGCAGCAGCATTTTTACCCCTTGGAAAGTCTTGCCCGCTATTTAAATCAAATCAAATCAAGTTTTATTTATATAGCACATTTATAAACGATTTTTGGTCGAGCCAAAGTGCTGTACATAAAATAAAAATAGCCTACAGTAGAGACACTTTACAGCAAATACAACAGCACAGATTGTTGAGAATATCAGTATGAGAAAAACGAGGATCAGCCTCTCAAAAAGATTTGGCTGGGTTAATCGGAACAAGAGAATACACAGACACAGACAGAGAGGGAAAAGTTATTCTTGATAATCCTCTAGAAATATCTCATGAACTTCCCCACTCAATCTATCAAGACCCGAGCAGTTCTATTAGATATACAGTAGGATAAGAAACAGCGATAGGGAGCACAACAACCTATCTCTTCGTCAGATGCACTCCCCTGCTTATCTAAGCGACTCTGTACCCCGCTACCCTCTACAAGGCTATAGACCAGCAGAGGGAAAATGGGGGATGTGTAAGGGTAAGGATTTTTAAGAATAAACCGCAAGGGTCCAAAGGGAAAAAAGATGAAATATAAGGTACTATATTTTAAGTAATCCTATCTACTATTCCTATATTTGAATAATGTATAAACTATTTTAAAAATACTTTATGAAATCCTATGTTATGTTATAAATATTTAAATGAATAAATAAAGAACTAAATAAATAGATAATTAAACAAAAGCCAAAGAGAAAAAGTGAGTTTTAAGTGTTGATTTAAAAACCCCCAGGGTCTGGGCCGACCTCACATGGAGGGGCAAAGTATTCCAGAGCCTAGGGCCAGCCGCTGCGAAAGCTTGATGCCCTCGGGTTTTAAGCCTGGTCTTAGGCACCATCAACAACAGCTGATCAGCCGACCTTAAGGCTCTGCCTGGGGTGTAGCAATGGAGGAGTTCGGCTATATAGGCAGGAGCCAGCCCATTTAGGGCTTTAAAAACAAATAAAAGGAGTTTAAAATCTATTCTGAACCGAACTAGAAGCCAGTGCAATGAAGCCAGAATTGGGGTGATATGGTCACGCTTTTTATGGCCAGTGAGAATACGTGCAGCTGCATTCTGAACTAGCTGGAGGCGTCTAATTGAGGCCTGATCCATACCCACATACAGAGCGTTGCAGTAATCCAGTCTCGAGGTAACAAAGGCGTTAATAACCCTTTCTCGGTCTTTAAAAGATAAAAACGACTTGGTCTTAGCCAATAGTCGTATTTTGAAAAAGCAGGTCTTGACTACAGTGCTAACCTGCTTATCAAATTTAAAGGCGCTGTTGAAGGTCACTCCAAGGTTCATAACAGAGGGGAAGATATTTTTATTGAGGGAGCCCAGAATATCAATCGGGGAGACTGTTGGTTGGGGTCCAAAAAAGATGACCTCGGTCTTACTCTCATTAAGGGTGAGGAAGTTTTGGCTCAGCCAGGATTTAATCTCTGTTAAGCAGTCCTTCAACTGCTGTAATGAGTTGGCATTTTGATTGAGAGGCAGATAGATTTGTACATCATCAGCGTAACAATAGAAGGGGATATTATGTTTTGTAAGAATTGAACCTAGGGGCAGTATGTACAATAGAAAAAGGATCGGGCCCAGAATCGAGCCTTGGGGAACCCCACAGGTAAGAGGGGCTTTGGCAGAGGAGAAGTCACCTAACTGCACTGAGAAGAATTTAAATTGACTTTGATTGAAGTTAATAACAATATTGATATTATATAGATATATAGATAGCCTATATAGCATATTTGATGGAGTCTTTCTGAACACTTTTAAAATAAAATACTGCAAATTAAGAATATTTGTAATGTTCTGCACAGATAGTGCCTTAACTTGAATTTGAAAACATGTGGCAGCTTTATCAATACAGCATATGAAAATATTTGTGGAAGGATACATTCTTCATGGGCTTCAATGGCTCTAGTAAATGGTGTTTTATGGTTGCTTGTATTATCCTCAGATAGTGGTTTGTTTAAATAACTATGACATTTTAATAAATATTGCAAAAAAGGGCTCCAAAAATGGCATTTATCCTGGCCGGCTTAGCCACTGTGTATTTTTTCAAGCACCACAAGATTCATAGTTTATAAAGTACAATTCTGGGCCATTGATTGTGTCGTTTCTCCAAACACATACACTAAACATGCCTGTTTTTTTAAGCCTTAAAATGGTGCAGGAAAATGAGTTTACATTGTATTATACTTAAAGACAGGACTATTCAGTTAAGAGAGGAGAGAAAAGGAAAGAAAATTGTTATAATGGGTGATGTAACAATAATGACAGACATAATATGAGGTCCTTGGCACTCAGACTTTAGAGGGGTCATTTTGTGATCATGGGGCATCACCCTTACAGCATCAGGACAATGTCATATGGAGTCAGACACTGGAAGTGTGCTGGAGGTGTTGACTGGGACTGATGGAAGGATGAGGCTGATGAGACTGAAGAATCTGCGAGCCACGAATTAGCGGCAGATAAATAGTTATATATTAAAAGACAGCAGCATCATAAGAGGGCAACCATGTGACAGAGTGTGTTACTTTGCTGAAGGATAGTTGTGACCAGCTATCCAGGCCAGACTCTAAAGACTTTCCAAGGGATAAAAATGCTGCTGCCGGACTACTGACGGAAGTATTGCTGATATCATGTCCACCATATCCTCTTAAAATACTCTGTCCAACAATATCACTCTCATGAAGAAAGGTTTTTTAACGCTGATTCAAAATAGCAGAGAAACATGCATTCTTGTTCTCAGGAGGGGAAATTGACAGAGGATTAGTCAAAAACTACACAGTAAGTACTTCATAGTACTTGTTGTGGGAGTAGTTTCACTACTAGCCTACTGAGTCCAACAGGATTGATCTCACGAAGAACTATTGGCAGAAAAAATAATAACAAACTCGAGAGACGGCTGAGTTGACCGCAGTGCAGAATCGCTGTATAGTTGAAATCGCTGTATAGTTGAAATCTCCAAACAATGTTGTCCATTTTAGACATAGGCCTATTATATTTACAGCCCTTAATAACATTCATTTTCTGGGCTCAATATGTGTCTTGGCTGTTTTCGTTGTGAAAACAAATGGACCGTAGATACACGGATTGACCATCCTCATCTGCGCTCTTATTTTGAAAGACAACTTCCGGTAGAAGAATATGAAAAAACGGGGGGGGGTTTTTGTTTCTGTTTTCTAGTGATTTTATTTTTTGTTTTGAGAAGTAGAAAATGGAAATCATCCCGTTTTTTAAGTTTATTAAATCCATTTTTGACCATGATAATGAAAAACGCCTTGTATTTCAATTTTGGTTTTTCAATTTGAAAACGAAAATCAAATATCCAGTGGTTTTTTGTTTTTGAATATCCATTTGTGAAAAGAAAATCCAATGACCAAAACATACACTGACCGGAAAGCAACAGGCGAAACTGACGAGTGTTGTGAGGGAGGATGAAGAATCTGAAGGTCGATTTGTGATTGAACATATTCCCTTGTGCGATCAGCTTTAACCTTCTCAGATTCCGATTTGCATTTCTCAACTTCAATTTGCATGACTTCAGCATTTTCCAATACTTGTGCCTCCACCACGGCTGCATCAGCTTCCCACTGTAGTGTTATTACTTTCAACTTTGTGTCTATTCTTACCAGAGGTGTGGACTCGAGTCACATGACTTGGACTCGAGTCAGACTCGAGTCACAAATTTGATGACTTGAGACTCGACTTGACAACATCACAAAATACTTGGGACTCGACTTGGACTTGAACACCAATGACTCGGGACTTGACTTGGACTTGAGCCTTCTGACTTGAGGTGACTTGATACTTTAATTCAGAGGTCTCCAACACGCAGATCGCGAGCTGCCGTTAGAAGAGCAGACTCCCGTCGGGGAGAGCAGAATCTTCAGCCGCTCCTACTCTTGCTGAAAATCCTTGCAGGCAGGGGCGGGTCTTTATTTAGCTGGGCCACCATGCGGCCAATCATATGCGAGGACACACTAGGATCATACCATTATGTGAAAGAAGGGTGGGGGGCACAGCATGTGTAGTGGTACAGGCCAGCTGCACAGAGCCGGATTTAAATGCAAGCGCGTCGGAAAAAGTCAAGAAATGAGCGAAAACCGAAAAAATAAGCAGCATCTGGCTGCTTTTCAATGATATTGGAGAAAGCAAAGCTGAGTGCAGGATTTGTAAAATGAAAATTACCTTCAGAGCAGGGTTTTTTTTTGGTAACCACTCAGGATTTATTGTCAGAGGTGGGAGAAGTTCAGACAATTAAAAAAAGTTACAATCAGGGTTCCCGCGGGGTCTTAACAAGTCTTAAAAAGTCTTACATTTGTTAATCTGAATTTAAGGCCTTAAAAAGGTCTTAAATATGATTTAGAAGGTCTTAAAAATGATCGGATTTGAAAGGTACTTCTGTGTTGCGATAGCGTCTAAATGTGTTTTGGGGGAAATGTCCGGGCTGCAAAGTAACCAGTACGGTAATAGCCTTTCAGTTCCCCCCAACAATTTGTATTGAATTAAATCAACATGGAACCAGTAATCACTAACTTTGTTTCCCCCGGCCCCTTATTGGAGAACACCCAGCTAGTAACCTAGCAACCAAGCTTCAGCTCATGTAGCCCAGAGCCATATAATAGAAGAGTTACGACAACGGAAGTCCAAAAACGGTTATCGTCACGTGGTTCATGTAGAAGAGGATCGTTCCCCGGAAGTTCATGGCGGGCAATGTGAATGCATTGATAACAGGAGATAGAACTACGATTTTTGGTAATTATTAGTGAATAAAGGTTTTTTGCAATATTTATACAACAAATCGATATGTGTATGTATTTACATCAATATGTTTTAAAAAATAAAATAGAATTTGCTAATATTAAGTGATAATATTAGGATTAGTGTGAACAACTAGTTTACATGTTAGGCTAACAGTGCCTTGGTTAAAGAGCCTGTTGCTGTTTATTTATAGCTTTGAATTCTTTAAAACCAATATTATCTTCTTAAACGTGTATGGTAGTCAGGAGCATCACTTTCTAATGTTTATTGATATATTTAGAGGGAGGGGATCTAAAGTAATGCTTTAAAATTCAGATTAGATTAATGTCTACCATTTTCTTAAATTCATGGTAGTTTCAGTAACCATGGTAATTGAGGACACAAATTATCTAAATGACTAATGTCATCTTTATGGCTTTCAGAAAGGACAGGAGACCGACAGGTGACTATCAAAGGACTAGCAGCAGCAGCATGATGATGAAGATGATGTTAAATGTGTTGTTTTAGGAACATCCATTGCAAATACATGGAATTCAATAAACATTGAATAGCATATCATGCAGTTTGTCTGTGCCTTTTCCTCCGTGTTGTCCTGGTTTGCTGTGCTGCCTCCTAGTCGCCACCATGGTTTGCTGTGCTGCCTGGGGATGCTCCAATCGCTCAGAGAAAGGAGTACGAATGTACAGCTTCCCCACTGACACAGAGCGGAGGAAGCAGGAGCAATTTCACGACCAACAGCAAAAAAATATGTGATTTATATACAAACACTGCATTTGCACTTTTTCACAAAACGAAAACCACACCATTGGGAAAGCTTAATGTTTTGTTTAATACAAAAAACAGGGAAAGGCTTGAAAAACACTGAGAGTTGAGACTCAGGGTGCAGGGTGAGGGTCTCAGTGCAGATATTCAGGCTCCATTGAATCCCCCTCTGGTTCTTGTGCTGAAAGAGGGAGTAACAGACAGGAGAAAGGGTTATACACACCTATATAGCACACCTATTGGATGGGGAATTGCCTTGGGGAGATAAGGTGTGGTCTTTGTTCCCAACTGAAGTTATAGAACTTTATTATTTGTGAGTTTAACAAAGTATGACAAATGGCATCAGTAACATATGTGATATGAATTTCTATAAAGTTGTCTCACATTCTTGGTCATATTGTATATACAGTATGTAATGAGTATAACATGTCCAGTAAGTATAAAGTGTTTCCTAATACTGTGTATTCAACCACTATGGAATATGTATGTGGGCAGACAAAACTGAGTTGTTCTGTGTGTGAAGTAACCTCAAGTCACTCCGCAGGCACATTTTGATGCAGACCAGTTTGTCAAGACTAACAAGGGCAAGACTAGGCTGAGAGCAGAGGCTATACCCACCATCTTCGTGCATCGCCCTGTGGTCAAAAAGAGAAGGGCCCCTGCACCACGATTCACCCCGGGACCTGTATCTACAAAGCCCATAGCTCATGATCACAGCGATAGTGTGAAAGGTGACACAGGTATAATAAGTATGAACTCTTAGTAACAAAAGTAATATTTCTTATTTTTAAGTGGTATAATATTTTAAATGTTCGAACATTTACAGTGCCATGTCTTCTACTTACATTAGTCTCAAAGATTGAGGGAAGAAGGGAAGGGATCACTGCCCTCCACCTGCCAGAGGAGCGCAAACAACAAAAACAAGCAAGGTGTCCCGTCATGTACCTGGAAGTTTGGGTTGGCAAAATGGAGTAAGAGAGGGACTTGAAAAACCTTGGTGGCTGTCTACTCATGTTGTTACAGTTGTCTTGGTTACAGCTCTCAAGTTTTTTTTTGTGCCATTTCCACATCTTTAGAAAATGTGAAAAGATTGAAGTGAAATCAACCTCATCTCTGGAGAACAAACTTCGATTTCTCTGTCTTGTGAGTTTGCAGTCTTGCAGTTTTGCTCCTCCACCTGTAACATCACTGCCCCTCCACCTGCCATACAGTAGGTTACTAACAAGATTACTTATATAATACAGTGATATAATACATGTTTAGTATGCTTACTTATATAAAACAGTAGTATTAAACTTACCTTGTGTTTTCACTCTCACTTAAGTCCCTCTCCCTTTGCCATCAATCCAAAATCAGCTGAGCTGCAACATTATACACACAGGTAATAATCAACATAATCACAAGGACACAATATGGCTCTGCTAAAAACACTCACTCTTACACGCACCAAAGTTATATTTATCTAATATTTAACTCCCTCCACCCCCGCATACAATCCCGTTTAGAAGCTCCTCTTCTCTAATTCAACAACGTTGGACGAAATGACATTAAGAGAACGGAATTTACAATTAAAAGGCTGTTCAACGTGTGTTGCTAACTTGCTTCGGTATCCTAGCTTGATCTGTTATCTGTAAACGTTCCCTAAATCTACTAATTTAGGGATAATCCACTGACATCCTTTAATACACATGTTCAATTGAATCAAATGCACTGATAATATCCGCAATATAAATCTTTAAACTTCTTCTTACCTTTAAAAGTCCGTCACGAACGGTCTATTATGCTGCAACTCCACAGCTCTGCTAGCCTTGGCGCTAACTTCCGGGGAACGATTGAGAGGCTCCACGATCCGCCATTGCTGTAAAAAAAGTGGTCCATTGGAGTGAACGGAGATGTCATAACTCTTCTATTATATGGCTCTGATGTAGCCTATCTTCGAATCTACTTACAAATAAATATGGGGAAGTGTAAGTTCAACCGTATTTGGTTGGAAAACATCTAATTTAGTGCTTGGTTGAAACCAGTGGAGGGAACGTGTTTGAAGCCTGCTGCACCTTTTGCAAAAGAAATTAGCGTTTGTTTTGCTAATGTAGCGTTAGCTGGTGGAGCGTTAGCTAGTGCAGCAGCAGCTAATGTAGCGTTAGCTAGTGCAGCAGCTCCCGCAACAACACCGGGGGACCTCCGGGCGAAGTTTCGGTCTACGTCAACCCTAAAAGCGGAGGTGCTGTAGACGCTAAATACCGTAGCTAAACACCAATCATACAACAGCAACGATGAAATAGTGTAGCCAAGGCAGCAGAGCTCTGAATATAGCTCTTGTGTCTCTCTCTCTCTCTCTCTCTCTCTCTCTCTCTCTCTCTCTCTCTCTCTCTCTCTCTCTCTCTCTCTCTCTCTCTCTCTCTCTCTCTCTCACACACACACACACGGGCTGCTCGATTATGGTAATAAATAAATGATACATGATACATTACTAAAAAATGAATTAGATCAAATATGTTGTAGTGCACTGTCACAACCTAGCAAAGCAAAATAATCGTTTTTTTCGATTATGTTGTTATGTTGTTGTTTAAAATATGATTAATTGCAAAGCCCTAACACACACACACACACACTCAAGCACACACAGACACACTTTTTGTCTAACACGCGTACAGTTCTGTACTGTTATGCTGTTATGTTCAGTCACTGTTCTTATGTTGAACATGAATACATTTACTTTGTAAGTGATTATGGGACGTATTTCTTCTTTCATATCAATTTTCCTTCATTCGTTCACACAGTGACGTCACGAGCTACCCACAATGCAACGCGCGCCATATATATATATATAAATACGCCATTTTCCTGGAGGTGCAAATATCCTGGAGGTGCTAATATAAACAGCTAGCTAACGTAGCCAGTCAGAGCGCACTAGGTTTTTTTTCTGAATTAACGACCGAAGAAATCGCTGCATGTCTTCGGATTACATCTCTGGATTTGAGGGGTGGGCTCTAGGTCGTGACCAGCGTAAACTAGAGCTGTCTGGGTTGTCCGATTGCCCTTGCAGATGTATGGAAAAACGACTCTCGAAAGTGGCCTTCGTCGATTTTGGCAGCATCTACGTCTATCTTCTGGAAACACCAGGGAGGTATACTACGAAGCAGGATTTTCGCTTAGCCGGCTAAATTCAGGGAAAACTCCGGCTTTCCGGTCCTACGAAGCTGGTTCTCTTTTTAGCAGGCTAGATCTCCATGGTAACTTATGCTTAGCGGCTAACCTGGTCGGGACCAGGTTAGGTTGCAGGCTAAGAGCTCAACTCAGTGAAAGCACTGCCTGCTGACCAATCAGAGCTCAGTGTGCGGAGTTTAAAGCGATCAAGTCATATTACAGGAGAAAGGAAATACAGAAAAGCTGCCGTCGCAGGAAAGACGGCCGGCAAAAATCACCGACTGTGTGAACGTGAACATTAATAGAATATCACCTCCCATCTTCAGAGCAATCTGACTATTATAATATTAGCGTTAAGAAAGCTTACTTAAATATCTGCCACAACATAAGTAACCGGATCAGAGTAGCATTAAGTAGGCCTACAGTCCGCGGCATATCACTTCATAATGTATCATATATCTCCTGATCTGAGTCAGCTGAGCCATATCTGGCCGAGCAACACTCACAGTGTCACATACTGTATGCAGAAGTATTATTTTAAGCAACACATTAAGTTGACGAAACACTCGAGACAAATGTAATTAAAGTCAGATCCACTCGTGTTTTAGACGGGGCAGTGATATCATAAACCTGTTAATGTATGCATTCAAACACTTTTTATTTAACCAGCTGTATTCACCTTGCAGGTGGAGCTATGTGGCTTTTATCCTGGATAAAGTGTTTAAGTCATGGATGTTTAAAGTTTAACTTCTTCATATTTGACTAGTATTAAAGTTCACTTTTCATTCAGGAAGTATGACGCTGCGCTGTCAGTGCGCTTCTCCATGTTTGTGATTGGTCGAATGCTCCAAATACCACCCCTTTCATGTGAACGCTGTAGGAGTTTTGAGGTTTTTACAACCCCACTCTGCTTCGCGTGTCGTTTTGACGAGTCCTGCTTAATATCATAACAGGAAGGAAATCAGACAGAGAACACCCGGATACCAGTTGAAACAATAATCTGTTTTAATTATCAAAGGTAATAATGCAATGCAATATAATACATTACAATACAATATAATATACTACAATTATATTGTAATGTGTAAGGAGTATGCCGGCCCACTCCTGCCCTGGTTCGCGTGCTGCGGAGATCCTTCCGGTCCTGACAGCATGTGAAGAGAGAGCGAACGCCAGGAATCGACAGGAGATATACCATAATAAGAAGGAGGGGTTAGGTCAGCTGGTCAGCAGAAAACCAAACAGGCTCACTTTGCAACAAAACACCTTATCACACAAGTCATGTGTTTCTTTATGAAAGCCATACTTTGTTGGAAATGTAACAGTCATCATCCCATGGCATCCTCAGGACCAGCTCACCAACAACGCCTAACTGTCTCCATAGCCCCAGGCCATCTCTGAACTTCCATTCACCCATAATCAGCTCACCCAGAATGAGAAGGACCATTGTTTCTCTAATTGTGTGTGACTCAATTCTCCTGCTCCTTTAGGAGTCCTGAAATTAACGCACATACATTTCTCTCACAAAGATAACACAAAGATTTCATCCCTCATATCTCCAACTTCTGGTTACACAGACTGCTTATTAATTAAACCCACCCATATACTATTCAAGACATGTAGACTTCCCTGAAACATGACATGCTAGAGATCTTAAGCAGAATATACTCTCATCCACCGAGCCCCCTGTCCTGCATACATACACCTCCCCCACAGAGCAATAAAACCCTGTTTACTCCAACCAGCCCAGAATGTTTATAGCCATTTTTAGTCCTTACATTTATGAAAGGATAAAACAGAGAAATCAATATAAAACACAAACACAGGTATTTGTTTGAACAGTATTCACTTAACTGCTACTATTGATAACCACCAGAGAAACCCAAAGGACCTCTTTTAATATCTATCTGGAATTTGCAACAAGACTTTCTGCCATTTCAAATGTAACACACTTCTTAAATATCAGATGATAATAATCTTCAATCCCCCTTTTTATCTCTTTCTCTAGAGATAAACTTAAACAAGGCATTTTGAAAGATACCCACTGTCATTCTTTTCTACTGTGTCCGTCCCCCAAACATTGTATAAATCCATCCGAAGCTGGTATTTAGAGTTCTTGAAACCTTCATGGAGACAGAACACCACTTTCCATGGCAGTGAAGGAACCATGAGAGGGCAGCTGAGTGCTAGTGCAGTCTCCTTGTGTGGTGAATCATCAGCCGCCCCCTCAGAGAAATACGCCAACAAGGGGCAGCTGATAGGGAGGGGGAGATGCGGCTTTCCCTTCACAGGTGGAACTGATCAGAGAAGTAGACTCCTCTGCTGCCTCGACAAGTCCCCTGTGCCGTCCTGGCTTGCCGTGTCTTTGTCCCCCCGATCCGCTGACGGCAGCTTCTGGGCTGCCTGCTAGAGAGATGTCTTCCTCCTCCTTCTCCGGTCCGCTGATGATGCCTCCCGGGTCGTCTGCTGTAAGGATGTCTCCAGGGTCCTGCTCCTCCAGTCCACTGATGGCTGCTTCCGAGTAGTCCACGTCTGCGAGGGCCACGTCCGTCCTGATGTCGTTCCCTGGTCCTACAGTAGCAGGTGGTTTCCCCGCCGTTTCCTGGCTCCCGTGGTACGAGCTGTCCCCCTTTTCTCCTAGGCAGACGGCATGAGAGGTCCGCTGGGTCACTCGGTCGGGGCCGGAGAGCCTGGGGTTGAGCCACTTTGTCCTGATGACTTTCAGCCAGACGAACTCTGCTGTGTCGGCCTCGTGCTTCTCGGGTCCCCCTTTTGGCGCCAGCAACCTGTGTGGAGAAATCTGATACAACTCCCTCAAGCCTACGCTCAGCTATTTTGACCCACTTGGAGCCTCTTGGTGGGGTTTCTTGAAACAACAGCCGTCTGTGAACAGGTTTTCTAAATTAATTGTAGACCTCCTATCTGTCAGTGCAGCTTCAGAATCTTAATACTTGGACTGTGTCAACTAAATAAGAACCCCAACATCTTTAGGTAAACTAAATAACATATTTCAATAGCTCTGAATTTCTGACAAGCATCTGTGTTTATTTTCAAATGAAATCCCTGAGATCCCCTTTAAAATCAAAATATAATATGAACTGCTAATGTTTCTGGTAAAGAAACACACTAATGTTATGGACTCAAAAACAACCAAAATCACGATACTAACAAAGTGAATGATTTCCTGGTGATACTGCTTCTACCTGTCAGTGCTTAGATATTATCACGCTGAAAAAATGAATACAGAATTCCAACAAACTGTCATCAAATGTCTTTCTATTATAAATTTTGATGAAATGTATATCCCCATAATGACCTAAACAATAAAGTCTATGGCTTTTACTTCTTTACCAGGCTAGTTACATGATGTTGTCTAAATTAAATTCTGTCTCAATACATTACTATGTTTTAGCTTAACTGTAATATGTTCTTTCTACATTTCAAACCTCAGTTACTTTAATACCTGTTGAAACATTACTCACAGGTCAACTTCTTGAGTATTCCATTCTGCAGTTACATCTCTCACAGTAGCCCTTTGGCCACTGATTCTGCATCTGTGTTACCTGTTATAACTCAATCAATATTAGAGACATGTAAACATCCATCAAACAGTATCTTATCCCCAGATATGGAGCAGGTCAATTCTAAAACCGTCAATCAATGGTCAGATTGAACAATCGAGTTGGGGCAGCAGTATACTCCCCCTTTTTACACATGACTCATGTGTAACCAAAATCCTGTATGGGAAGAAAACCTTCAGGTAATAATGGATTATAAGAAAATATCAAACATTTTTTCCCAAATGTACATCCATCATTTCCACAGTAAACACTTCAGTGAAATTAAGTGTTTCTCTCCATCTTTCAGTCCTAAAAGAAACAGAATCTTCATGTTTTAGTTTGAGTTCCACATTCTGCAAACTGCCACCTCCTGTGGGAGTGCACAAGTGCGGTTTTCCAATTCTGTGGAATGTTATTGAGGCCCAGAATAATGTGTTAGTCCAAAAACATGCTTGATTAGTCATTGTTTTAAATCATGCAGTTGCACTGATCACATGCAGACATACACTCACATTCACACTCACACTGTCAGGTTGTAAAGTCAAGTTTGGTCAGGTTCACCCCAGAGTCAGTCATTCACAGTGCCTTGTCAAGTTACACTGTCGGTCAGGGTCAAAGGTCAGTTGGTCTCAGTCTTTTTTGGCCATGTGTCGTGCTCTGCAGAGACTTTGACATTTCAGCATAGGCCAGTATCCTTTGTCTACAAAAATATGTATATATGGAGCGCCATCATTTATTAATTCACAATTATAACTATAATGTTCAAGATATCTCTAACTTTTCATTGAGACAGCTGTTTCCCACATTCCCCGAAAAGTGTTTAGCCAAAAAATGTCACTTCCTTATTGTACTACTACTGCAGTTTATCAACACCTAATCCATATTCAAATGTCTAATAGATCTATTTCAGAAACTTGTGCACATAATTATTATCTTGAGTCAAACCATTACTAGGACCTGTAAAGCTCTGCTATGTATTTCATAACTCATATTCATTTATCTTCAAATCTGGTCCACTTAAAGAACAATGTTAACCTCTTTAACAGTGCGTGGAACCTTGGGTGTCCGAATATGTAACAATCACTCCTTCCTTTATCAAGGATTTTAAAAACAGAAGTCATTTCATCAATGGTTTGTAGCTAAATTCAGGAATTATCACTTATGGTAGGTATGTTTTTACTTTTTAACATCTCTAAATGTCAGTTAATTACTAACTAAATTAATGTCCATTAGGAGGTGGTGACGCTAGTCTTCCAAACTCATAATCTGGTGCCGTGTGCTTCCTGTGAAGCTGCAAGTAAGATTTTAAAAACCACTGCAGGGTGGATCGAGTGACCCCTCCTCCCTATTGGTCGTCAATAATATGCACCATTACAATGGGTGATTGAAGGCCTCACATTATGTCCAATTTTAGCATCAGTCTTCTTTACTCTAAAATTACTTTTTAAATAGGAATATTTAGAAATGGAACAAATATTAAATCTTCAGAAAAGTTCTTAACCAAAGTCTATCTAGTGAATAGCCAACACATTTGAAAATGTCAGATGTATAAAAATAAGCCTAAATACTCCCTTACCATCAAAGTCCAAATCTAGACATAAGGTGAACAGTTTTGGTAATGGACAATTTAATCTAAAAACAAAACAAAATTGGACTTGTGTCCTTGTTATTTGTTCTTCAAAATACATTAGTAAATACCTTGTGAAGTATTCGCAACATAACTAACCCTCTCTAGGATATAAAATCCATTCATCTTTTTACTCATAGTTAGTTTATATGTCAAGATTATTAGGTGTGACCTAATAATCAGATGTGTTGTTTGCTAAACAAGGATATTAAACTTGAATCTTTTCAGTATTCCAGACCATCGTTTAAACAATCAGCCTCCCTTCTCAAACACTAAACCTATTGTTGTACACCACCCTCTGGAAAACTCTTGCACAGTTATGCTGTAAAATCATCGCATAATTTCTTCAGAGTCTGAACGATCTGAGACAAGCCTGTCTCAGATCTTGTCATAATGTGAACAGTCAGTGATGTGTTGTCTTCTGCAGCTGTAGTCAATTGGATCAATGAAACTCTTGTTTGGCACTGGGATGTCCTGAGGGGGAAGGAACCTCTGGATCAATGTGGTACAATCAGCAGACACACGTTGTCCTCTGCACAGCAGGAATCCCCAAAAACTGCAGTTCCTCTTCACACCACTGTTGCCTCGGCAACGAGGCCCAAGCAAAAATGTCAAACCCTCCTCAGAGATGCGTTCTTTGCACAGTTCTTCTGTTTCTGTAGTGAGCAACTCTTCACCAACACACTGATTCAGAGTACAACCCAAAGGTGGCGCACAACTATCCAGTGCTGCTGTAATCACAGCAAATCAGCAACTGGAGAAAAACTCAATTTAAATCTCTCCCCCAAAGGGTTACAAAATAAAACGGCTGAGTGTCCATATGGTCAGGAATGCTGAAACATGTGAATGTTAAAACAAACCAATGGCAGTAGTCTACCCAGATTATTCACTCCATTAAAAGTAGTAAAACCACATTGTAAAATATCTTGTCTAGTTTCTAGTGTCTAGTTTAATTCTAGTCAGAAAAAAATAAAATAAACTTCATCTTTAAAATCTTCTTTAATTTGAAACCAAAAAAGGTCTTCCTTCTCCACCATGATCCTATTTCTACATCAAAGTCCAAACAAACTGATGATTTATCTTTAAAAACCATGAGGAATGACAGTTCTCATAAAACACTATTCTTCCTTACTTCAGTTCTAAATCAAATGAGCCAAACAGGAAACCCTCCTTAACCACTTGCTTATTCTATTATTGTTTGTTTCAATACAAACTAAAAAGCGTTGTGAAAACTCCCACTCTTGAGAACATCTCAACACTTTATTCCATCTGAGCACGAATGTTTATGACATACACGCCCTATTAATCCAAAACGGTCTTTAATGGTATCAATTGTGAACTTTCTTAATATGAATTGTAAATGCAACGTATGTTCTCTTTGGAACACAGATAGGACAGTAGCTGCTGCAACTGATTAATAGCAGCTTTCTGTTAACCTAGATAAGCATGTTGTTCTCATATCTAGTAAATATATTTTTACTTCATGTTTACTCACAAAACAATATGACATTCTTCAGACTAGTAGTCAACTTTATATAAGTTTTACTCTCTCTGAACTCTTCAAAACATCTACTTCTCCTGTCTCTCTCTCTCTGTGCCCTGCAGCTGCTCCTGCACAAGCTTCTCTCATCAATCACCTCTCTGTGTTTAGCCAACAGTGTGAGATGGCTTTTAGCCTCGTGCAGCACCTCTGTCATGTTTAAACATGAACAGATCCCTCCTGTTTACTTTCTACTCTTTCTTCATAAACTCAAAAACACAATTAATGTCTACTAATGATATTACAAAACTCCCTAATGACCAATACCACAAAATTCACAATGCAATGCAATAGTAACAATCAGTTCTCAAAACTTCTCATGAAAACCACAATGTGACGTAACTGCATCCCACAAAAACTATGCTAAAAACGACAAATTATAGTTTCTTATTTATTTAAATATCTACGACACATTGATCTATTAATTTTCAATGTTATTGACTCCAACTTCAGACCAGTCGTTGATTATTCACTCCTTGTTTTAAATTCAACGCTCAGCAGCCATTTTTGAGGCATTTTGAGAAGAAGCACAAGCAGTCACACTTCGGGCTGCTGCTTCAGCAATTAGAGGAAAGCTGTGAAGAAAAAAGGGGGGCTTTCTTTAATCCATGGTGACCACGCATTTCTTTATCTGACTTTTCACCCTTATCTATTAGTAATTATTCACAGAAAATTATTCCCCGTACAGTCTATCCAGCTTTATGGTGCGATGTTTATTTCAACAGATAATGGACGTTCAAACGCGCTTTGACACCGCTTGTCAGCGATGTGGCATTTTCAAGGGGCCTCTTTATCTCTTTATCGTCACGTTTGGCCAGATAGATTAACCCCACAGAACAAGAGAACGAGATTCCGGTCCTTTCAAATTGAAATTTGCGTATCTCCCTTTGGATTGTACTTATAATGCAACTGCAGCTCATATGAGACTGGAAAACATTATTCAATTTTGTTCTGGATGGAATCATTAGAAACCACTGAACTCCCCGGATGAGTTAGCCGTGTCGATTTCTGAAAAAAACGCACGGGGCCTTTCACCTTCATCTTACACTCCTCATCGCTTCACGTGGAGCTAACGAGTTAGTCGTGCGATTCTGAAAAATCCACGAGGTTCCTAATCGTTGCTTTATTAATCTTATTATTATTAGTTAGTTACCTACCTATGCTAAAATATGCATTGCATTATCTTTAGCGTGAAGACTAGACACTGAGAAATATTTCTGACAACTCTAAAAAATTTGAATATAGCCAAATCACAGATTTTGAGTGTAACGGGTATCCGTGCTTACCTGATATTTTGTATAGAGCTCTGTTTTTAGTTTCAGAAAGTATTTTGAGGTGTCACCCCTGGACAGCATCGTCCGCTGGCTGCTGATGTGACTCCCTCTGAACCCCCACTCGCAAACATCGGGGTCACCACTTTGTAGGAGTTTTGAGGTTTTTACAACCCCACTCTGCTCCGCGTGTCGTTTTGACGAGTCCTGCTTAAAATCATAACAGGAAGGAAATCAGACAGAGAACACCCGGATACCAGTTGAAACAATAATCTGTTTTAATTATCAAAGGTAATAATGCAATGCAATATAATACATTACAATACAATATAATATACTACAATTATATTGTAATGTGTAAGGAGTATGCCGGCCCACTCCTGCCCTGGTTCGCGTGCTGCGGAGATCCTTCCGGTCCTGACAGCACGAGAAGAGAGAGCGAATGCCAGGAATCGACAGGAGATATAAGAAGGAGGGGTTAGGTCAGCTGGTCAACAGAAAACCAAACAGGCTCACTTTGCAACAAAACACCTTATCACACAAGTCATGTGTTTCTTTATGAAAGCCATACTTTGTTGGAAATGTAACAGTCATCCTCACATGGCATCCTCAGGACCAGCTCACCAACAACGCCTAACTGTCTCCATAGCCCCAGGCCATCTCTGAACTTCCATTCACCCATAATCAGCTCACCCAGAATGAGAAGGACAAATTGTTTCTCTAATTGTGTGTGACTCAATTCTCCTGCTCCTTTAGGAGTCCTGAAATTAACGCACATACATTTCTCTCACAAAGATAACACAAAGATTTCATCCCTCATATCTCCAACTTCTGGTTACACAGACTGCTTATTAATTAAACCCACACATATACTATTCAAGACATGTAGACTTCCCTGAAACATGACATGCTAGAGATCTTAAGCAGAATATACTCTCATCCACCTAGCCCCCTGTCCTGCATACCTACACCTCCCCCACAGAGCAATAAAACCCTGTTTACTCCAACCAGCCCAGAATGTTTATAGCCATTTTTAGTCCTTACATTTATGAAAGGATAAAACAGAGAAATCAATATAAAACACAAACACAGGTATTTGTTTGAACAGTATTCACTTAACTGCTACTATTGATAACCACCAGAGAAACCCAAAGGACCTCTTTTAATATCTATCTGGAATTTGCAACAAGACTTTCTGCCATTTCAAATGTAACACACTTCTTAAATATCAGATGATAATAATCTTCAACGCGCACCTAATTAGATAGGACACGGCTGGCTTGAGCGATCCACTTGATAACCCGCGTCGTAGTACCGTTTAGCGAGAGCGCGTATGTTTTGGATTAGGCCAACCGGCTAACTCAAACATATCCAGGTTAGGTTGAACCAGCTTCGTAGTACAGGCCCCAGGTGAATACCCCACTTGTCACAATAATATTATCATGCCAATGCATATATGTGGTATTTTAGAGTTGACTATATTGATTAAGGCAATAGACTATGATATTCTGGTTGCACCTCGTGTGAAATGGCGGATACCGGAAGTACGGTGTCGCCCTCGGCCCAAAACCCGTATGTGTGTGTGAAAGAATACTTTATTGCCGTGAAATAGGTCTTAAATTCTATTCTTAAATTAAATCTTAAATGGTTTCTTTTTGGCTTTGTCTTTGTTTTTGTTTTGTTTGTCTACCCTCCCTCCCAAATGTAAAGCGTCTTTGGGTTCAAGAAAAGCGCTATAGAAATAAAATAAATTATTATTATTTTTCAAAGTGGTCTAAAAAAGGTGTTAAAAAGTCTTAAATTTGAGTTGGCGAAACCTGCAGGAACCCTGTACAATAAAAAGTCCTGCATTCAAAATGTTACAAGTAAAAGTAGAAAAGTATTAGCATCAAAATATAGTTAAAGTACCACCTGCAGAGGGATCTAGATTCAGGTGTTCTTTTCCCCATAGAGACCGCCTGGCTGCACATTATTCCTTGCATAAAGATAGATTGTGGGTCCCTTACAACATGTTGTACACAGTGGAAATAAACATTCTGGTTACCTCAACATCAGGGATCTTATCAATTAAACTCCTTCTGAATCAAACCGTCACGGTAGCCTTACCTTACTGATCCCTCTTAAAATAGAAAAACACACGTTACTTTACCAGCAGAGAGAAAATTGATTATTAAATGATTAATGTGACTAATAAAGAGCAGTTTGAGAATTAAGTATTGTTCTGTTGATCGATGTCATTACATTTGTTAAAAAGCCCATAATGACTTGTTTAAGACTCGTTTTGTCAAAGTTTAGGACTTGGACTTGACTTGAACTTGCCCATCCTGACTTGAGACTTGACTTGGACTTGAGCGCAAAGACTTGAGACTTGACTCGGACTTGAGCGCAAAGACTTGAGACTTGGCTCGGACTTGCAAAACAATGACTTGGTCCCACCTCTGCTATTTCCCGTAAAATCGTGACAAACTATTACTTATTCTTAAATTTGATCTCTTGCTGCATGGTTGAAAATGATGGATGAAAAATAACTTTTTTTAAAAGAGTCAAGTTTTTCAAGATCAGATACAGGTCAAGAAAATGCATAGAGGAGGGATGGTGCTGGCTCATTAGCCCTCTCACTCTTCTTAGAATGATCCTGTGCAATTTTTAAAAGTTGAACTCCTATCCCCTTATAAAACAAAATAACAATAGCCCTTAATTAACACTAATAATTTAAAAAAACCTTACATCTAATTTAGAGAGGACAACTAAAAGTGTAAGGTTTCTTTTTTTAAAACTAACTTCATCCCCTCTCTTCTCATCTCACAGAGTGTCTTAATTAACATAGTCATTTACATCCCAGGCTTATCTCAACCCCTCAGATCAAAGGCCAACTCCAACGTGTGTGTGTGTGTGTGTGTGTGTGTGTGTGTGTGTGTGTGTGTGTGTGTGTGTGTGTGTGTGTGTGTGTGTGTGTGAGTGTGTGTGTGTGTGTGTGTGTGTGTGTGTGTGTGAATTGTTCTTAAAGGTAGGGGTTAGATCATTTGGAGAAAGTGAGAGTCTTTTGCAGTCAAACCGGGGGGAAATCTGCCACTTCCTCACAGAGCCCCTCCTCCAACACACATGAACGCGCGCATGACCAAAAGAGGGCACGAGATAAGTTTGTGCACAGGCTATAGGCGTCTGACCCCCGCACTGCTGCTGCATTCGTTTCTTGACTGACGCTACGGACGGATGGCGGTAAGTTGTCACAGGCTGATTAAACCCCATTCGAGGCGTCTCTTGCAATTTTTCTTTTTGAAAAGGTGACTGGGTAAATGGAATTGCTGTCTTGTTATTTCGTTTGAGCGTATTTCTACCTAATTCCACCCCCCACTATTTGTTGCGTCATAGCCCCTGGAAGGGGGTAGAAAAGGTAGGAGAGGCTGGGAGGGGGGCTGGGTAGACAGTCTCACACATAACTTCAAGAGACACCTAGATTAACATCAAAGGTTTATAGCACACCAGTGTGAAGTCACACCGGCCTGTTATAACACCTCACATCAAAGGGCAAACACCAAAGGCTAATTAGATTAGACATCATAATTAGATTAGACGTCATAATTAGATTAGACAACAAAGGGCTCTGAGGAGGGGCCATACAATACAACTTCAAAGAGACTTAATCAACACATCAAAGAATTAGACAACAAAGGCGCTAGCCAGAGGCTTTTCACATAATAATAATAATAAATAATATTTTTATAGCGCCTTTCAGGAAACCCAAGGTCGCTTTACAAGTCGGGTAGGGGGGGGGGGGGGGAGTAGGGGAAAAAAGGCAGACAGGTTAAGGGGGTGGGGGGGGGGGGGGGGAAGTAGCGGAAAAATAAACCTATTAAACTAACTATACAGTGGCGAAAGGATCAAAAGGATCTCGAACAAAGGCGCTACACAGGGGGGCATTTCACCCCTACGGGTGATGACCCCTCACCCCCACATCAAAGGATGTCGAACAATGGGAGGCGGGACTTAGCTCATTTGCTTAATTGGGGGCGTGTCCACCGGTCACTTTGTATGCATACTAATGAGACGAAAGCGGTATCATTACTACTACTTAAGTCGCTTTGGATAAAAGCGTCTAACATGTAATGTAATGCGCTATAAATGCGGTTGCCAGGTCCACATTAGGTATACAGCGTACGCCGGCTGGTGTTAAAAATCACCCAATAACCCAGCAATGTTAATGATGATATCTTCTCTGTTATTTTCAGGCATTCAAAGGGAACAGAGGGGCACTGAGGGCATCATATCAAGTCAGCCTCCACATTGCCAAAGCAAAGAAGCCCCATTCCATCGGGGAGCAGCTGATAAAGCCTTGTCTTAAAGATGTGTGTCTCTCTGTCTTGGGTGAGGATGCAGCGAACAAAGTTGAGTCTGTCCCACTCTCAAACAACACCGTTACATCCAGAATCAAGGATATGTCAGCTGACATCCAAAAAACAGTCACAGAGGAAATACTGCAGCACTCTCTCTCTCTCTCTCTCTCTCTCTCTCTCTCTCTCTCTCTCTCTCTCTCTCTCTCTCTCTCTCTCTCTCTCTCTCTCTCTCTCTCTCTGAGTGAGGTTTGATGGTAACTTTTCGTAAAAGTTTTCTCTTTTTTCTTCCTCTACTTTGTTCATTGTATGATTGTTTATTGGTCTTGTTTGTTGTGAGTGTAGTTTAGTTTTTTCTTCCGTGAGAGAAGCGTGTTTCTCTGCAGGGATGGCTTCCTGTGAGATGCCGTCCCTGCGACACGGGGTGAGGGTGATCCCTCAGGAGAACAGTACGGTGGAGAGTGTGCTGCTGGCGGTGGGGGAGCAGGTGGGACACGGAAACATCTCCTACGCATCCTGCGTGAATAAAGCTGTGGTGGTTTTTGTAAAGAAGCAGGAGTTGGTAAGCCAGTTAATTGAAAGTGGCTTAAACATAAATGATGAGTTTATACAAGTATCCCCGCTGGCAGTGCCTTCTACCCGGATTACCATATCGGGAGTCCCTCCATTTATTCCCAATGAAACGCTGGAGAAAGAACTCAAACGCTACGAGAGAATGGCGAGTGGTTTCCGCACGGTGAGTCTGGGCTGTAAAGACACCAAGCTGAAGCACGTTCAGTCTCTGCGGAGACAGGTGTTTATGTTTTTGGACTGCACATCACAAACACTGGATGTGTCTTTCCGTATTAAATATGATGAAGGTTTCTACATGGTGTATGCGAGTGCTGGCAGTGTCAAGTGTTTTGGTTGTGGTGATGTGGGGCACAAGAAGATCGCTTGTCCGCAGAGACTGATAGCAGCACTTCTATTGGAAGGAAACATTGTGAATGAGAGTGGAGAGGGAACCAGCGGGGTTGCTAGGCCCGTGCGGGGAGCTACCGGAGCTAAGGCCCCTGTTTCCGGGGCGGACGTACTCGTGTCTGCAGCCGCCGTGCCCGCGCTAGGTGCAGTCGTGTGCGCGGCTGCGCTGCCGGGGGCCGCGGTGCCCGCTCCTGCTACACCCGTGTCCGCTCCCGCTGTACCCACACCCGGTGAAGCCGTGCTTGGGGCCGTCGTGCCCGCACTCGCTGTGCCCAGTGTAGCCGTGCCTGTGCCTGTGTTGCCCACAGCAGTGGTGCCAGGCGGGTTTGTGTTTGGTCCCATGACGGCAGTTAAAGCCGCAGTTTCTGTGGGTGTTAAGCCGTTGTTTGTGGGGATTAATATGAAAGCAGTTGTGGAGGCTGAAGCTCAGGTCAGGGCTGGATGCAAAGAGGGTGTGATGGAGTGCTCAGAGCAGGAGCTGCAGGTTGTCTCGCCCCTGCGAGATGGAGTTCATGACTTTATGAGCTGTTCATGAGCACTCATGAAACATTCATGAACAACTCATTATATGTTCACTTGTCATGTTCATGAACCAAAATTCTTAAAATGCTCATGAACCATTTTAAAGAGCAGTTCATGAAATTTTTATGAACATTGTTCATTCATATAAAGTTCCTGTTTTGCTCATGACAGACTTTTATGAGCAATTTATGAACTTTTCATGATCCAGCCAATCACAAAATTATAATTAAAACCCAAAAAAGTTTGCATGAGCATTACATGAACTTTTCATGACTGAGCATTTCATGAATTTTGGATGATTGTGGCAAGTTCAGAATATTTTTGAATATTCATGAGCATTTTATGAACTTTTGATGATCAGTGTGATGATTTTAAAAGACCTCTTGAATATTCATCTACTATTTGAACATTTCTTTATTTTTTAAAACTTTTAATCTTAAAACAAAACAATAGTGCATTTGAAACTGAACATTATCTGTATTTATTTTGGTGACATTCATATCATTTTATGGTTTATCTGTACTGTTTGAGAAGCAGTACGAGTAAGTAGCGCCAAGGTGGAACCTTTGGCAGGTGAGCGGTGACATCTGGGTTATTTTAGGGGGGACACTTCCGCCCCCTCCTCAGTCAGAAGCAATCCAGACGATCAACCGGATCCTGTGTATAATTATTGCTGCTGCACTTTTCTGTTTTCTACAGGTCAGTACATGATGAAAATGATCGATGTTAACTTGTGTGAATTAGATATGATGTTGGAGATGTTTAGGAGAGTGTGTCAGAAAGTTTTGAGCATGTTTGACATAGTAACGGTATTTTAAAAATACTAAACTGTCGGCAACAATAGATGCCATTTTCGCGGGCTTCAGCCGCGCCTGGGTAAATGTGACCTGAGCGAAGGCTCGCAGGCAGGTTAGCTGCTGCGCACGGGTAATATGTTTTGTTTACCTGAGTGCAGTCTTGCAGGCACATTGCCTTGTTTTTTGTTTATTAACATTGACAGTGTATTTTTGTGATCTCCATAATATGTTATATTTGGTAAAGATAGATATATTGATAGAAAGTATTATTTGATAGCGTTATGTGTTTATATTGACTATGTTGAATTTCTCCTTGAGATACAGTAATGGACTGTGACAGACGGATAACTTAAATGGAGAAATGTGATGTTTGTAAAGTACAGCTATTTGAATGTAACTGTGTACTTTGAATTTTGAATAAGAAGCAATCCAGACGATCAACCGGATCCTGTGTATAATTATTGCTGCTGCACTTTTCTGTTTTCTACAGAAATCATTTATTGTTGCTGTGGTACCCAAGCTTTTGGGACCCGTAACAAAAAAATGTGTGCAGCTCAGTGTCAAGAACTGTGCTTCAAATAGTGATAGGATTAATTGTAGTGCTCCACCTGTATACATGTATGTTTGTATGTTTGTTAATTTGAATAAAGTTCCATTGTGATTGACATAATTGTTGTTTTCTATGGTTGCCAATTGAGTCAATGGTTCATGTACATGAACAGTTCATGAACAGTTCATAGCCAGCCATTGAATTATATTCAGTGACTGGGTATGAACTGTTCATGAAGTTGTTATGAACAGTTCTTGATATGTTCATGAACCATGGTTAATTCATGAACATCTGAAATGTTCTTGGTTGAATACTGAATATCCCTACACTCACTGAAAACTCCATTTCATGAATTGTTCATGAACCTGCCTAAAACCATATTCCATGAATTGTTCATGAACCATTCCAGAACAGGAGTTTCATGAGTAGTTCATGAACTGCCCTAGTGCCATTTAATGTTCATGGAACTTTCATGAACAGTTCATCAACTTTGTTATGAGCTGTTTATGAGCTGTTCATGAATATGGTTCACTAATATTCCATGAACTTTTCATGACAAGTTCATGAACAGTTCACTATCATCTCACCGGGGCTGGGAAATGGGCTCAGCTGTCACAAAAACTGGACAGTGAGGCAGAGCAGGGGGGCAAATCAGCTGGTTATGATGGAGTAGATATGGAGTATGACTCTGAATCGGATAGTGTCTCCGTATCTGACAGTGTTTCTCAGAGTGAGGATCTCTACTCTTTTGAACAGATCCAGGAGTTTCTGGATGAAACTTTCGGGAAATCAGTAAATGTAAAAAATTATTTCACAGATGTTGAAAAGTTTGTTAAGTCAGCCAAGACAATTCAGAGGGTTGTTGGGCTAGACTTACTTGATGAAAAAAAACGGTATCGCCTCAAGAAACACATCACTACACTGAGGAAAGCTTTAAACAAAAAGACAGAAGTGCCTAAAAAAAGGAGTCGTAAATAATTGAATATGATCATACAACACTGGGTGTTTCCTCCTTACTGTCTTTTTCTATCTTTTTTCTTAATGGCCTGTCTCTCTTCTCCTCGTATTCAGGGTTTAAGGGTAGCCTCATTAAATATGAATGGGGGCAGAGACGCTCAAAGGAGAGCCTTAGTAACAGAAGTTATTCAACAGAAAAAGCTAGATGTAGTATTTCTACAAGAAACTCACAGTGACAGCAGAAATGAAACTGACTGGGGTCTATGGTGGGGGGGGGCCGCACGTCCTTAGCCATGGGACAAATTTGAGTGCAGGAGTAGCTATTCTATTCTCACCGCTTTTAAATATAAAAATAATATCCAGCACAGAGGAAGTGAAGGGTAGAGTCATTTTAGTGAGAGCTGAAATAGATGATTTTCTGATTAGCTTTATTAATGTTTATGCACCAAACCAAGGCTCTGAGCGTGAAGAGGTCTTTAAAGTATTGGAAGAGAAAATAAGTGATATTGGTCAAGGGGAGTTTATTGTTTTGGGTGGAGACTGGAATTGTTGCACTGACTTTACTTTGGATAGGACTGGAGTTGAGCCACATTTTCAATCTTCCTCTGTATTGTCTCATGTTCTAAAGAAAAGTGATGTAGTGGATGTGTGGAGGATGATGCATCCTACATGCAGGCAATACACATGGGTTAAAATATCGGATGGTAGAGTTAGTGCAGCCAGATTGGACAGGTTTTATTTACCCAAGGCCTTTTCTGCTAGGGTTTCAAACTGTCAGATCATTCCTGTTGCTTTTACAGACCATCATTTAGTTTTGATGGAGCTGATTTTATCTTCCAACGGAAAACCCAGATCTTTTTGGCATTTCAATAATAGATTATTACATGATTTGAATTTCTGTGAACAATTTAAAATGTTTTGGGCTTACTGGAGATCTAGGAAAGATAGTTTTTCTTCACTTACTCAGTGGTGGGAGGTAGGAAAAGCCCAAATTAAGGTTTTTTGTCAACAATACACCTCCTATTCAACAGCCAACATTAAGAGAGTAGTGGAGAATTTAGAAAAAGAGATAATAGATTTGGAAAGTGTCTCACAAGCTGATCCATAGAATAATGCCAGTTGAAAAGAAAAAAGACAGGAGCTTAACTCCTTTATGCAAGAAAGAGCCAAAGGAGCTTTAGTCCGAGCCCGTTTCACCAAACTCCAGGACATAGACGCACCCACTGCCTTCTTTTTCAGTTTGGAAAAATCAGTGGTAAAGAGAAAACAGATGTTGTGTCTGCGGCTTCCTGAGGGAAAGGTGACCACGGAGCCGGCTGAGATGAGGAAGCATGCAGTAGATTTCTACACGGATTTGTTCAAGGCTGATGAATGTGATGTGGATTCTGCTGCAGAGCTTCTGCAGGGACTTCCTCAGCTGAGCTCAGAGGAACAGAACACGCTAAGCTCTGAGCTGACTTTTGACGAACTAACTGCCGCTGTGTCTCAGATGGCGTCAGGAAAGGCTCCTGGAATAGATGGATTATCATCAGACTTTTTTAAGCATTTTTGGAGTCTTATGGGACAGGACATTTTGGATGTTTTTAAAGAATGTTTTGAAGAAGGGATGCTCCCAGCTTCCTCCAGGCGTGCAGTTCTCTCTCTGCTTCCTAAAAAGGGAGACTTGACCTCTTTAAAAAACTGGAGACCAGTGGCTCTTTTATGTACGGACTACAAAATCCTCTCAAAGGTTTTATCAAACAGATTAAAACTTTGTATTGGTCAATTGATTGTTGTGGATCAATCATACTGTGTGCCAGATAGGTCTATGCTTGATAGTTTGTTTTTAATGAGGGATATGTTTGACATATGTAAATTGTATGATATCAATGCTGGCATCATATCTATTGACCAAGAGAAGGCTTTTGATCGTGTAGATCACAAGTTTCTCTTTACAACACTGCAGGCTTTTGGTGTTGGGGAGGGGTTCCTGTCGTGGGTAAGGATTCTGTATCATGAAGCGTTTTGTGTAATAAAAGTGGGGGGAGGGTTGAGTGTTCCTGTGCCGGTTGGGAGGGGGATCAGGCAGGGCTGTCCTATCTCAGGTCAGCTTTACAGTATTGCCATTGAGCCTCTTCTCTGCAGGTTGAGGAGCCGACTGAGGGGTCTCTGTTTACCAGAGATGTCTCACAGCCCTCCTGTTGTTGTGTCAGCATATGCAGATGATATAAATATCATTATCCAGGGTCACACAGATGTACAGGAACTTAAAGAAAGCCTTGCCCTTTACGAAAAAGCATCTTCAGCCAGGGTCAACTGGGGAAAGAGCGAGGCTGTTTTAGTGGGCCAGTGGAGAGTAGGGGACATTCCTAGTCTTCCTTGAGGCATCAGGTGGGGTAGACGAGGGATTAAAGTCCTAGGGGTGCATTTAGGGACTGAGGAGTTTCAAAAACAGAACTGGGAGGGAGTGCTTGACAAGGTGGAAGCTAAGTTGTCTAAATGGAGATGGTTGCTACCTCAGCTGTCATACAGGGGAAGAGCTCTGATTGTGAATAATCTTGTTGCCTCTTCTCTTTGGCACAAGCTCATAGTGTTGGCACCACCACCAGGGCTGGTGAAAGAACTACAGCGGTGCCTTGTAAACTCTTTCTGGTCTGGACAACACTGGCTGAAGGCTTCAGCCCTGTATCTCCCTGTGGCAGAGGGAGGGCAAGGGCTCATAGACATTCAGTCCAGAACAGCGGCTTTTAGACTGCAGACTGCTCAGAGACTGCTGTACGGCAGCGGGCAGCGCTGGTTGGATCCTGCTCGGCTACTCCTTAGGAAGGCTGGAAGGCTTGGGATGGATGAACACCTTTTCCTTATCAGGACGACTGAAGCTGACCTGACGGGACTTACATCCTTCTACAGATCCGTTCTTAACGCCTGGCAGACACTAAATGTCACACGGACCCCGGACCAGAGACCGGGAATGTGGTTGTTCGAGGAGCCACTCCAAAAGAATGACTTCTTCCCAACTGCAACCTTTTCATCTGCAGCTTTGGGAACAAAGTTTGTTGAGGCTGGCATCACCAAGCTGGGTCATCTAATAAGAACATCAGTTGAAACTCTTTGTAACACCATAAACATCAGGTCTTCCAGAGTGCTACAGAGGATCGTTGAAGACATCATGCAGTCCCTGTCGGCGCCAGAGAGGGCATTCATTGAGGATCCTGCTAGATTGGACACTTGGAAAGAGGAAAATGACTATGAGTTTCCCTCACTCACCGTTAGTCCTGCTGTCGGAGAGTGGCAAGAGGAGCGTGGAAAACTTCTCTCGCTAAAAACTCCAATTCTGGGCAGTTTCAGTTCCTGTGGGAAAAAGCAGCTGTACCAGTGCTGTGTCAAGACGCTTAACATCCGTCTTCTGGCTGAGGTCAAGGAGTCAAGTTGGAACGAGTTTTTCCCTTCAGCTTTTACCCCTAAAGGCAGGCGGAGGGTCCTGTATAAGCGTCCTGTTGAAAAACGGATGGCTGATCTCCAGTGGAGGATTATATATGGAGCTTTAGCTACAAACAGACACCGAGCTCACCTTGATCCAAGTGCTGGGGAGGAGTGCCCTTTTTGCCAGCAGAGTGAAACAGTTGAGCACCTGGTAGTTTCTTGCACTCGGCTAGCAGGCTTATTTGGGCTACTGAAAGGATGGGTGGAAGGGTTAGGGGAGGTGTTTTCACTTCCACTCTTTGTATATGGGCCTAGATATGTGGCAAAAAGAGGAGTAACTCTCTCTCTGATTAATGCTATTTTTGCAACTGCTAAGCTAGCAATTTGGAGGACTAGGAAGAACCAGATGCTAGGGCAGGGCTGGACAGATGTTGTTCAGAGTGTGAAGGCTGCTCGGCTAAAAGTAGAACATGCCTTTTACAGTGTGACCAGCAACCTGCCTGCTTTCAGGACTCTTTGGGGGGTCAATCATGTTCTATGTACGGCAAGGGAAGATGGTACGCTGGAGCTGAATTTTTTTTTTTAAATAAAAAAAATAAAAGTGGTTTTGATATGAATATTGGAAAAAACTCATGAATGTGATGAATTTGTAAGTTTTTTATTTGAAATGACTTAAATAAAGGTTTTATCAAAAGTAAAAAAAAAAAAGTCTCTCTCTCTCTCTCAACATGAAGATTGAGTGCGGAACTCTTCCTCTGCACCACTTGTCCACTCTTGCGGCTCACACCTGTTTTTGACGAGCACTTTGTGCCATCGACAGGATTTATCCTGACCAGGAATCTGTCGATACATTTTAATTATATTTAGTTAACCCATCCAGTCACTGATTTCAGACATTTTTACTTTTGCATACTTAATCAAATTAATGTGAAAAAATTAATTAATTATTAATTTAAAGGTGACCTCACCAAGTGTCTAACCCTAACCCAACCCTCTCTCTTTTCCTCCATACCCAAATCTCTAAAAACGTGGCTGCAACGGATCTGATACAGACTGATCCAGATTTGAACACTTCTATGAACGAGGGGACCGTGCGGTCGCCGGTCAACATGTCCGTTAAAGTTGAAATCTTCCGGACAAAATTAGAAAACTGCCGGTCAAAGGTCTTCTTTGTTATTTATTGAGCTTTAAAACAAATGAATAATGACTCTAATCATATAAGAATAAAACACGGAGGACGGAGATCTCTTTTCCTCCACCTCTTCTGACAACCCAGCAGCTGATCTCAAAGCACGCTCCCCTCTCCTGCATGGGGGCGTGGTCAGCTGCAGCTCACAGAATCAGCCTAAACAAGTTCATTCTTTCAACTACCAGTATTACTGGAGAAAGACAGTTCCTAAGCTCCATGTTATCGTGAGTTTAGAACTTGCCTCTGAATGAACTCCAGGATTGTTGAGGCCTCCTCTTGGTACTGGATATTGAGTACAAAGAAGAACCCAAAGAAGACCGTGAATGCATCCACAAAGTTGGCCTCGTTCGGCAGAGTGCAGATGACTCTACCTTCAAGCGACACCATCCATTTCGAAGCTCCCAAAATGGAATTTCCTGAAATATATTGAAAATGTTGTCACATTTCCTGAACATTAAAGAGGCTGAGCCCTCCTGAAAATAAAAGGGGTCAAGAGAAGTGGACAAAATGGAAAAGGCAAAAAAAGTTTGCTTCAAAACTGAACAATTTAAAATGTGGAATTAAAATACATGTTCAGCTTTACACCTAAAAAGTAAAGTGGCAATCTAAATCCTTACCTAACATGATGAGCCTTGGTGTGCCTGGTAGGGTCAATTGAGCCTCAATTTCATCCTTCGTTGCAGTCACACACACACACACACACACACACACACACACACACACACACACACACACACACACACACACACACACACACACACACAAATATTAATGTACAATGCAATGTATTATTTGAAAGGCATCAATTATTACATTTTCATTTCAAGATCACATATATGTATAACTCCACTTACATCAGCCAAAAGGAAAAGAGCCTCCTCGATTTGGGAGAGGAGATTTTGTATCTCTCTTCTCCATTTGGTCCGCTGATTGTTGAAAAAGTTTATAATTCGTTTTCCTTTTGTTTGTAGTGCACCACTCAGTCTCTCGTGCAGATGGATCCCAGTGAGTTTACTGAAGTGGGAACACAGCAATCTTTTCGTGAATAGGAAGGGCCACTTTTCCTCCAGCACTGCAACAGCTGGTGGTGGATTTTCATTGATATGATGTCGTTGGAGAATGTATGTGTCTTCCATGTTGTCACCAACACAGCCTCTCTGTGCTCCCGTGGGCCCCTCTTCATTAAAAATGCCCACCATGAGTTGTCTCTTCTCCTCCAGAGACTGAAGAGTTTCCCCCTCTGGAAACTCCTGGGGTTGCCAATTGACACAGCTGTAGCTGTCAATTTTCACTGAGGAGTGTGATTCCTGGTTGTCCTGATCATCCATTGCCTTCCTTTTTGTTTTACGCAAGCGAGCCATTGTGTTATTCCTGTTGACATGCTCCACCCTGGTCTTTATTTGGGTGAACAGGGTTTAGTAGCCGCAGCCCATATAGTCACCCTCCTCTGTACGATCTGCAAAGCTCTTGGGGTACTTCCTTATTATAGCCTTGGCTACTTCTGCACATTGGCTGCGCGTGGGGTTTGTGCAGTTCTCTTGAATATAATTCACCACCACTTGCACAAGGTGTCGCCTGTCTGTGCCTTCAGGCCTCTCTTCTTTGGATACCGCCAGCCTCAGTTTGGCGTTCAGTTTCTCCCAGGGAAGACAAAAGTTTGCAGCCCATGCGTTTGGGTGAAGGAGGGCGAGTTCAACAGAGGTTAGGGTCAAGGTTATGGCTTGGCTGTCGGTGGCTGTAGGCTGGGGTTGGGTGAGGGCAGTACTTGTAGAGGGCAGAGGTGTCGGCAGTTCTTGCTGAGGGCATTGCTCGTCTTCTAAAAGGTAGAGACAGTTATTGTGATAAATACACATTATAAAGCTATGACAAATAACCATTGATGAAATTTGATCATGCAGCAAGACACATTTCACTTAAATGTCTTACCTTTCCTTCGAAATGCAAGCAGCATCTTCCTGCACTGAATTGGAGTTAAAATATGTTTGACATCCAGCTCCTTCACAAGTGGAAGGTCTTCAACATCTTCCACGCCAACTACGAGCAATAATTCCTCAACTAAAAGGCAAAATGTTCCAATCTTGTATGGCTGCCATGTTTGACCTATATACATACAGAATGATGGAGTACAATAAGGTTAAGGCCAAACAGTCTGTATTCTGGTAGAGGGTCTGACAGACTATCTGCACTGACACAAACATACTTGGAACCCATTTGGAGGCAATGAACACCAAGATCCACAAGAAGCACTGACTGATAATCCTCTAAAACAAAAAATAACTTTGACTGCTTTAGGAGCATTAATTTGATCCTGCCAAACACATACCCGTTATTATTTTGGTCAGCAACAACAAATAAACCTTTTTTGTACTGTGTGCCTTTGTACACAACAGCAGCTGTTTCAGAGGTGTTATCTTTGTTAAAACCATGGAGTCTCACCGCTTCCTGAATATCACTATTGTACAAGTGTTCGTCAAATTCATTTGCCATGCTGGCAACTTGTAAAGATGGTGGAAACAGGTTGCCTGCACATAAATATTACATTACATTGCATTTAGCTGACGCTTTTGTCCAAAGCGACTTACAATAAGTACATTCGACCAGGAAGACACAACCTTGAAGAAAACAGAATCATATAAGTATATCAGGTTTCATAGAGCCAAACATTTCAAGTGCTACTCAACTGGCTTTAGGTAATCCAGTCCTTTATTAGTATAAAAGTGCTTCGTTAATCGTTCTAACGCTCGAAGTGGAGTCGAAAGAGATGAGTTTTCAGTTTGCGCCGGAAGATATGCAAGCTATCTGCCGTCCTGATGTCAATGGGGAGCTCATTCCACCATCTTGGAGCCAGGACAGCAAACCCACGTGTTTTCGCCGATGGGAACTTGGGTCCCCCTCGCAGCGAGGGCGCAACGAGTCGTTTGGCTGATGCAGAGCGTAGTGCACGCGCTGGGGTGTACGGTTTAACCATGTCCTGGATGTAGGAAGGGCCAGATCCATTCGCAGCATGGTAAGCAAGTACCAGTGTCTTGAAGTGGATTCTAGCAGTTACCGGAAGCCAGTGAAGGGAGCGGAGGAGCGGAGTGGTGTGGGAGAATTTAGGAAGGTTGAAGACCAGGCGAGCAGCTGCATTCTGGATGAGCTGCAGAGGTCGGATGGCACATGCAGGTAGACCAGCCAGGAGGGAGTTGCAGTAGTCTAGGCGTGAGATGACGAGAGCCTGGACCAGAACCTGAGTCGCTTTCTGAGTCAGCTCGGGACGTATCTTCCTGATGTTGTAAAGCGTGTATCTGCAGCAGCGGGTTGTAGCAGCGATGTTTGCAGTGAAGGACAGGTTGTTATCTAGGGTCACACCCAGATTCCTTGCAGTCTGAGTCGGGGAAACAACTGAGGTGCCGATGTTGATTGTCAGGTCAAGAGTTGGACAATCTTTTCCCGGGAGGAAGAGCAGCTCAGTCTTGTCAAGGTTGAGCTTGAGGTGGTGAGCAGAAATCCACTGAGAGATGTCAGCTAGACAAGCAGAGATGCGTGCGACGACCTGGGTCTCTGAGCGGGGAAAGGACAGAATTAATTGGGTGTCGTCAGCGTAGCAGTGGTAAGAAAAACCATGCGGGCTAATGACTGATCCGAGCGAGTTTGTGTACAAGGAGAAGAGGAGGGGACCAAGAACAGAGCCCTGAGGGACCCCCGTAGTTAATTGACAAGGGTCGGACTCAGACCCTCTCCAAGTCACCCTGTAGGTACGGTCTTTCAGGTATGAGGTGAGGAGGGAAAGTGCAGAGCCTGAAACTCCAAGTTTTTGGAGAGTGCGAAGGAGGATCTGATGATTCACCGTGTCGAATGCAGCAGACAGGTCCAACAGGATGATGACAGAGGAGAGGGATGCAGTTTTGGCAGTGTGCAGTTCCTCCGTGACAGCAATGAGAGCAGTTTCTGTGGAGTGACCTGCCTTGAAACCAGACTGGTGCGGATCCAGAAGGTTGTTCTGATTGAGATAACAGGAGAGTTGTTTAAAGACAGCGCGTTCAAGTGATTTAGACAGGAACGGGAGGAGAGAGACAGGCCTGTAGTTTATAACATCAGACGGGTTGAGAGTGGGTTTCTTTAGGAGAGGGTTTACTCTTGCCTCCTTGAGACTGTTTGGAAAGTGACCAGAAGTTAGAGAAGTGTTGATGAAATGGGTGAGAAACGGTAGAATATCAGGAGCAATAGTCTGAAGGAGGTTTGAAGGGATAGGGTCCAGAGGACAGGTGGTAGGGCGGGCAGAAGTAATGAGGGTAAGAACCTCACTTGGAGAGAGAGGGGAAAAGGAGGTTAGTGTGTTGGTGGAAGGAAGGTCTGGTGACCCAGCAGTGAGTAAAGGTGAGTCAGAAAAAGAAGAGCGAATATCATTAACCTTTTTTTCAAAGTGGGTAACAAAGTCGCTTGACAGAAGTGAGGAGGGGGGAGGAGCTTTTGGAGGGTCCAAGAGGGTGGAGAAGATGGAAAATAGTTTTTTAGGATTGGAATAGGAAGATTGGATCTTATCTTGAAAGAAAGTGCTTTTTGCCTGAGAGATCGAAGCAGAGAAAGAGGAGAGGAGAGCTTGATAGGTTAGGAGGTCGTCACGGTGTTTGGATTTCCACCATTTCCGCTCTGCTGCCCTAAGCACGGTTCTATTAGCACGCAGTGCATCATTTAGCCAGGGAGCAGGAGGGGACTGACGAGCCTGCCGAGATGTCAGAGGACAGAGCGAGTCCAGAGTGGATGAGAGAGTGGAGAGGAGAGTTTCTGCAGCAGAGTTTGGAGGCAGTAGTTGGAACGAATCAGAGGAAGGGAGGGCTGAGAGCACCGACGAGGCAAAGGTAGAGGGAGAGAGGGAGCGAAGGTTACGGCGGACAAGTGTAGGATGGGAAGAGATTAGTTTGTTATGTTTGGAAAGGGATAGAGAGAATGAAATGAAGAAGTGATCGGATGTGTGGAGCGGGTTTACAGAGAGGTTAGAAGTAGCGCAGTTCCTTGAGAATATGAGATCAAGGACATTGCCAGCTTAATGAGTCGGTGGGGACGGAGAGAGTGAGAAAGCAAAGGCGGTTAACAGAGATGTTAGTTCGTCTATCTTCCCCATCTGGAGGTTGAAGTCTCCGAGAAGTACAGCGGGAGGGCCAGTTTCAGGGATGTGTGAGAGGAGATGATCTAATTCCTCCAAGAAGTCCCCCAAGGCGCCTGGTGGACGGTAGGCTTGCAACATTTGATGCCTCTCTGCTAATGTACTGCAAAGGTTTTTGAAGTTTTGCAACTTTCTCGCACACTGTTTAAAATATGAGTGCTTGCTTTCAAAGCGCATTGTCCATAAGCGGATGAGAGGGCCAAACTGTTGGATAAGTTCTGGGTAGTGTATCAAGTAATGATGCTTGGGTTTCAGTGGAATTGCCGGGAATGTGATGTTTCTTAGGTGTATATACTCTTCAATCAGAATCCGCAGGTATGCAATCTGGTCGAGATGGATTTTTGGTGCACAAACTAACTCAACAATTTCCCTGAGTTTCAAACACAATTGCCAAACTTGATCGTCGACAGGATCTTTAATTCGATCGCCAACAAAAAGTGGGAGAAGCCGTAAAAAGCACCAGTTCTGTGCTGCATGTCCCCCAAGCTTTTCAGCATTATGTTTCATTTCACAAGGCTTGTTGTTCACATCACTTCCTAAATACTTGAACTGTGAAATAGTACGGTTTAGCTGATCATATGAGAAATGCTTTTTCACAGTCACAAAATGTTTTACGAAAAGCGCAAGATCAAATGAAACAATACCTTCAAATAGATCATGCCCCAAACAAGGTGGAAGCCCTGGTTGGCAAACATGAAAGTGTCTTAGACTATTAAAGACTGAATCAAACTTGATCCCACAACACATGTTGTTACTCGTTGTTGCTTCTTCAACATTTATTTTGTAGCTGTCAACTGTCCTTTTTGGGCCAGGCTTATGTGGTGCGCTGTGAAAGGTCTTTCTGTCAATTAGGCAGTATTGGCAGAAGTGTGTACTTGTGCTGACATTTTCACAGAAACCTCCAATGCAATGTGACCCAAGGTTGACACCAGATATTGCAAGTAAAGAGCCCTTTAATGTTTTGCCATCATCTGTTTGAAAGCCTGCATCCTCAATGTCCTTAAGATCTCTGATAAGAGAGGAAAACATTTTCTCATGACCAAAAAACGTAACATCCTGTTCCCTGCAGAGCATCACCAACTGCATAGGATCAATAGATGATCTATTATGTGGCAAAATCTCAGAAAGTGTCATGTATACTGCAAGTATTTTATGTTTTTTCCTGCCTGAGCCCAGGGGATTTGCAACTTCAAATGCATCTTGAAACAAAATGATTGAGAGTGACGAGGGAGACTCTAGTAAAAGGGCATTCTTTTTTAAGTTTGTCCCATCAGTCACATCCTCTATAACAGGGATGGGCAAATGGCGGCCCGCGGGCCGCATGCGGCCCCCACCTCCTCTTTTTGCGGCCCTCAGATTAATTTATAAACAACATAATTAATAAAAAAATAAAATAAAATAAAAACATTATTTATTTTTTTACTTGTAGTACTAGACCTGTCCACTAGACTCCTAGTTACGTAGGTGCGTAGATGATTTCAAATACCGCGAAATAATCTGTGACGCATTTGTGTGTATTGTGTTTGTTTCCCGGGGAAACCCTCACAAGAAACACCAGCTGTTGTTATGCCTGCTGTGATGTTAAGTTGCCTCTTGTAATTATGCCTTTACAATCTTAAAAGTTGTTTTTATCATCTGAATTTGGCGAAACAAGTTTAATATTCTTAAAACCAAGACTTTGTTTATTTGAAATCAGATAAAAACAAACTGTCACGGACCCTGCCGTGTTATCTATGATTACTACGCTTTTCATTCATAATTTCAACGGGAGGGAGGGGGAGTGGTGCTGAGGAACAGCAGAGTGACAGGTGTCTGTGTTGACATTCCCCTTATTGTGGAATAAGGGGAATGCAGAGACAGGTTACAAGTGTTTTAGGTTCAAGTTAGACAACTAATGTCTGGGTTAGTGTTCATGACTTCATGTGTATGTCATCTAATGGTTAATCTCAATACACACACATTTTCCGTGCTTTCCAATAGTTTAAAATAGTTTTATTCCAGTTTAATAACCTGTTCAATACAAACATGCCACTTGTAAAAATGAAATAACATTTCTGTGAACTGATATTTGTTTAGTGAGCTTATTAGAGGATGTTCCCATTTTTTGGGGATGTTCCCTTTGATTGTAAAATGTCAATGAAGATGTCAGACTTAGTATATTTGTTAATAATTACATACAACACATGGAATTTGTGTGTGTGTGTGTTCCAAGTGAATCTGCGGCCCCCTGGTGGCCATTACATCAATGATGTGGCCCCCACCACCATCAAAGTTGCCCATCCCTGCTCTATAACATTCTCTACAGGACTATGCATCTTTGTATGCACATATTGCTCTTTAACTGATGACTGGCTGAGAAGAGATTTTAATGTCTCTTTGATGGGAATGTACTGTCAGAAACATTCCCTGCCTGCACCATCTGAACCCAGGAAGATTTGTTTAGGATCAACATAGTTAAACATTTTTTTAAAGAATGTATTTCGTGTATGATCTGACCTCATTACACAACTTCATTGGGTCATCTTGCGATACCTCATCAATGATGTGCTGAATCTCATTTTCTGGCAAATTAAGTTGAGACAACTTTTCTCGCACTTTTAAAAGCACATGTGTCATTCCACAGTTGTGGACCTCCTGGAACTCTTCTATGATTGACTGAATAGTGGATGCTGGTAGAAGCATTTTAGCCTGCATCCTCAAATAAAAAAGAGCCACATTTGTCAGAAATGCCTCTTGGTCAACAGAATCCTCCGAGGCATCATTTTCATCAACTTCATTTATCAAGCTCTCATTTTGGTCAATATCTGGGGAAACATGTCTCTCTTCATTTTCAAGATGTGAAGATGAGTGTCTGTGTTTTCTGCTCAAATGTGAGGAAAATGCTGACCTGACACGAAAATATTTAGAGCAGTCTTTATAAGGACACACTATCTTTTTTCCATCTCTGATATGCCATGTTAGATGTGTGCATAAACTAGAAAAATCAGGTGATTGAAATGTACATGCATCGACCTGACATGTCAAATGAATGCCCTCGATGTGTACCTTTAAACTTCTTAAATGTGCAAGGGCATTCAGATACCCCACAAGCAAACGAAAAATATAATTCATTTCTATGAAGATTTACATGTCTAGTAAATGCATGTGCTGACTTACTGGAGAAATCGCATTTTTTGCAACTAAATAACATTTTGGATCTTCCAGAAAATGTGGACATTCAGAACCACTCTATGCAGTCTTCCAGGGACACACTTCGGGTTCATTAACCCACTTTTGTAAAATAACGCAATAACGAATCAGAAAACACTTGACAGACTTGTTTTGCAGCTGCTTCGTTTCACTTCAAAACAACACATACAACCGCTCGCTCACTCTTTATCTCGAAATAAAATACGGACTTTTGAGGGAAAAAAACGGCAATAATAACGTGAATAGATCTAAATAATCCGTTAAAGGACACAGCGGTTCTCTCCTCTTGCTCCTGATATGACACCCCAAAGTATTGTACAGTAATAACAAAAGTTACTGTAACATTACAGCACTATTTACAGTATTGCTGTAATGTTGTTGTACATTTTACAGTAACATTACAGTATTGCTGTAATATTATAGTATGGTTTTACTACATTTCCCGCCTAAGCAACACACTCTCACTCCATAATCGTCCAGGAGCGACGTTTGGTCAGTGTCCGTGGCGTGCAGTTGTGACGCTCCTAGGCTCCTTCAGCTTCATAAAGGGACGCAAATAGCTTTCAACTGATTGCAATGTATTCCCATCTGCGGCGGGATTTGACGCTCATGGAAGCACGGCATTCGTTTGTGTCGGCTGCCCTTAAAGGCAATGTGAGCGTCCATTCCCATTGGATAACGGAGAATTGTACACCCGGAAGTAAGTATTCCCCTTACTGTCGATTGATTTTACAGTGATATCTGCACTACTCATCGACTAAAAAACACCAGATTATCCTTGTTAATTACACAACATTGATTGGTTTAAATTGTGTGCAATGCTTTTGTATTTTTCCCCTTCGATTCGGAGAAACAAATGTTTTTTCGGCGTAAAGGATGGCAGAAGACACTACACTACCCAGAATCCCCAGCTATCGTTTAGGACTACACCATGTGCTCTGTTTGACAAACCCCGTGATTAGTTTTCAAGCTCTGTGATTGGTTGACCTCCAACTGCATTCCATATGAAAAAAAAGGTTTCGTAAAAGATAAAATCATACTTTATTCAGCAGTGCTTGCTTTACTCTTTGAAAGTCATTATATGAATGCATTGTAATAAATGGTTCGGCTGCATTAAATATATTACACATCTGTCGTAGTTCTTTATTTTTATTTATCTACAGAGATCGGGCTCAGACTAGACCGGAAACTATTCTTTTACCGTTCAGTTTGAATTTCACAATAAAGTTAGTAATATTTTGTTTTGATATTATTGTTTTTTATTAACTACTAGACCGCTGGGCAGTGGCGGATCTAGACAAATATTCATGGGGTGGCAAGAGGGTGGCAGGAGAATTTCAGGGGTGGCGTCCCATGGCAGAAGTATATGCTGATTTAATTGCAGTCATATCAACAATGTTAACTTGGAAAGCCACAATATTGATATTTTTACTCAATAACATTAGGTGACATTATTGTGGCACATCAGTAAAGCCTTAAATATAAATATATAAGGTGGCAGACATAATTTAATGAATTTTAACTGAACAATAACTGAATTAGTTTGTTTCACTCTTAGACCAGCAGGGGTACCAAATCTATGAAGACTGCTGCAATAAGTACATTAATTAACTGTCTCATCGATGTTTGTCTGAATGAATATGATAATATTAACAATCATATTATTCCTATCAGCAGTCAATCACTGTTATGATTCACATATTCAGTGTTATTATTAAATAAACTATATTTTTTGGAGGAGTTAATGATGAATGTTCCTCAAAATGCTTGCTCACCCTCCTTCAAATTTGAAAGACAAGTAATTACTATCATAAATCAAAATAATCAAAAGAACAGTTCAGCGCCCCACAACTTCATTGCAAACAGTTACAACCTTGACTTTACATCAGAAAGAACAAACATTAAAGAAGTGACTAACTGCATCAGTTAGGGTTCAAAAAACGTGTATTCAGCTAAAACATAAACATCGCTGCAGTTATTATCCAGTGGAAAGTTCTTACCTACTGGCCTAGTTAAATCAAAGTGGTTATTTTCTTTTGGCTGGGCAGTGAAGTTTTATACATCGTCTTATTTGACTTTCTCAGGACTTGAAACAGTTTTTGGGGGCAGAACCCCACAAAGAAGAAAAATATTACACACACGTAAGGTCATCATCTTAACAGTTTATTATTCTCATCGACTCATCCGTGAGCAGAGCATGAAGTTGGCATGCCTATTACAGCTGAACGTGGCGATTACCATCTTGTTCAGCAAAACGCCTCACAAACTTATTATGATTTAAAGCTATGGTGCATTTTGATTCAATGCTGAGTACAGCCAAACTTGACAGGCTCTTCTCTGTCATTGTAGACTGCAAAAAGTGGCGGCGCCAGAGTACTTGTGTTGGGTAATCTATGGTAAGGCTAACCCATACAGTGGTGGGGCTCAAGTCAGTATTTGCAATGTAATTACATACACGCTCCCCTTGACAGTGAAACGCCACGCGTGAGGTTTAGATTATTTCCCTGTCTCAATCCAAATTGAACTGTATGAAATAAAAACATTTGTCTTGTAGTAAATAAAAAGGGCGACCTGGAGCCAATCCTTCAATTTCCCCACAAGTGAAAGAGTTGACATGCTGAAAACCCAACCCCTGCAGGGGGGTCTGGGGGGATTCTCTCCCAGGAGATTTTTTGAAATACTAACATAAAATACACATTCTGGTACTCTCTTGAGAAGAAAAATAAATAAATCAGCAGGTTCAGCTACACGACATATTTAAAAAAATGAATGCCATTTTAGTTTTTTGTTACTTTGTTCTGAAAGCTGAACCTGCTGCTCCTCACAGAGAGAAGAGGGAAGAGGCTGTGTGAATTACTTTACATTGTGGATAAGGGTGGATAGCCCCCATTGTTCTGTGTGTAAAAATGAAAGACAGCCCACAAACCTATCAATCACCAAACCGTGGGGTCTTATTTCATTACGTAATGTTGTATCGATGTAGAGATGTACTACAGCAAAATTATTCTCCGTCGGGACTTCCTGCAACAACACCACGCCGTTATCTTTATTCTGATTGGCCAGAAGACATTATCAAAGATGTTCTATTGAGAAGACGATCACTACGTGACAAAAGTTTTCAAAACCGTTTCTAGTCTTCGGTATTTCCAGACAAGTGGCTACTGAAATCAATCTTACTAACTGCTGTCTGTGCAATTTACTCCGCACGAGTTGGCAGACTTTATTTTGCTTACTTTAACATCATTTTTCATGGTGGGGCTAAGCCATTTCTTGGTATGGCTGTAGCCTAGCCCAGCCATACTCTGACCGCAAATACCTCATTCCTTCCGTCTACTTGGATCCGAAATGCTTCTCGTTTTGCGCTGTCCCCCGTTCAAATGAAATCGCCGCCAATCATATTTCCACGCTCGCGCCAGGGCCGGGGGAGGGGTTACAAGGCTCGCGTCTTGTGCTGCATTCACTTGCACTCGGACATTAGAGATTTTCCCTCATAAATGTCCGATGAGCCACAACTTTTCTTTCAAAACAAAGCTGCCAAATGGGGTGGCAGCTGGGGTGGCAAGGCCTTTTTCTGAGGTGGCAGCTGCCACCCCGTGCCACCCCATAGAACCGCCACTGCCGCTGGGTCATGTTAAGACCATCTTTTCTGTGTTGCTGTGGGTTTTTTCCATTGCTTTTGTGTTACAGATATCAAAACAATAACTAAATATATCCGTCGTAAACTAAACCAGAAACAGAAGTATATTTTATTTTGTTAACACTGTAAACTTGACAGCTTTTTAACCCAAACCACCTACTGGTTAAAGCACGTTATTACACGTTTAGAGTAATGCAATGCAGGTAGATTGTGTTGCTTTTTAATGACTGTTTAAAATGCCTTTTTCTTAATGTCTTTTATTATTATTAACTACTTGTTACTTGTTGCTAGGGACGCTGCTATCGATATTATTTCTGTTAAGTTGTGTAACTGTTTAATGGTGTTATCTTTATTGCTACCCCCTTCCCCGTCAATGTATAGTGTTGGTCCACAGCGCAAACGTATTAGTTTAACAAAATCCACATCTAAGATTGTGGCATAGATAGCCTACGTTATTTTCCCCTGTGCAATTCTCCATTTACTCAACAATAACACATAATTATCCTTGTGTTTATTTATTTGTTTGATTAATAAACACAAGTTGGAGTCCGTCAGGACCGAGGGTCGGAGCAGCTCATTTGCTTTAGAGAATATTACACCGGGAAGTAAGTATTCTCTCCGCTTCGCTTGACAAACCCCGTGATAGTCCTCAAGCTCTGTGATTGGAGAGTGTGCTCCAAGGGTTACGCCGAGCGTCGAACAGCACTTGAAATGGGATGGAACCACGGCAGACTGTCCAAAACTGGATTTGAACGGGTCCACCGCGTCCCCCCCCTCCCCCACTCCGTCCCCAGAACTACACATGCTGGCTATTCTGTTTCGCAACATGTTCTCTATCTATGGCACGTCTCTACTGGGAGTTGTAGTTTTAAAAGATGTTTTCGTATTTCCCATAATAAGAAGTTGCCAGTATTAAACTGTGTACATCCCTGGAGGTTTAGGGGATAGGAAACACTAAAATTTAAAACATATAATTAATAAATGGGTGAAAATTGCTTGTGCCCATAATGGGCAGCATTAATACATATATACCCACATGCCAGCTAAGGTCAGAAGAGCTTTATTTAACAGCTGGTCTTATGTTTGTGACCCCTCCTGTTGTTAATTGATAACATAACATTACATTAATTGATAAGCCTGAAACATGCACTTGTCAAGGTTCAGAGGCAAATTTTGCAATTATGGCAGTAGCCATCGATCAGCTTGATAAGATATACTTTATTGATCCCAAGTTGGAAACATTTGCGTTACATCAGCATGTGTAACAGTTATAAATATGCAGTGGTGTTTATTTGTAAATCATTTAGTATAATCACACACATTCTGTGTTTTATATTTAACAATTCTGTGTTCTTTATTTATTGATTGTTCAATACCTGACAAGGCCGGAGATGAAATATCTACATACATCTTATAAGAGTATAATACATATGTATAATATCAGTTAAAATAAGTGCTTCAACATAGTTAACATTGCTGGAGGTATGCACAAATATTGATAGATGTCTTGTAATGCACTATTGAGGAACCTGCGACCCAAGTTTTTCATTCAATGCATAACTACACCGTTTGTGAATATGATATGTCAATAAACCTTAGACAATCTTGAAAGGGATGTGCAAAATAGTCATTATATACAGTCTTTAATTAACTATTAGTAGAGAATAACGAGTAATGAATATACTTTATAGGGATCCTATTAATATCTAATAATAAAAATAATGAAATTCAATAACATGCTTTAACCACTAGGTGTCCCTTTATATCAACTGTGCACCTTTATGGTGTAAATACAGCCTATCTACCAATTGGATCAAATATAAAAGTCAGCCGAATTAGTGTTGATACTGCAAGGAGACGTATTGTGTGAAAAGAAATGTAAGATGTTGTTTAATTACTGATATATTTATGATCCACGTCACGTTTTCAGTGTGAGCGGCAGTTCCTCATGTTTGTCTAGAAGTCTTCTCATAAGGGCTCTATAAATAGAGAACTACGGCAGATATGTAATATTTAATGCAGCCGAACCGTGTATTACAATGCCGTTATGTGATGACTTTCAAAGAGAAAAACAAGCACACTCGGAATAAAGTATTATTTTATTTAAATGTTTTCGGTCTGTTTCCGGTATTTGTTAATGACGATGTGCTGTGAGATGTGAGACTGGAATTGCACAGGGGAAAATAACGTATCTTTAGATGCGGATTTTGTTAAACTAATACGTTTGCGCTGTGGACCAACACTATACATTGGTAGCAATAAAGATAACACCATTAAAAACAGTTACACAACATAACAGAAATAATATCGATAGCAGCGTCCCTAGCAACCACCTTGGTAACAATGAAAACGTTCTATGGACGCAATTTCCTGAAGTAATCTTCGTAATAACTAGCAAACTAAAGATCATGTACATCCACTGCACACATAATCTGAAATAACAACTCATATTTCTCGCATCAAATGACATCAAAACGCATTTTAATGGCCAAACTAACTTTAAAATAGGCATTTTCCACCGAGAATAAAACGAAGTTCGGCCATGTTTTTTTTTTCTGCAGGGAGAAATTTGAAGATCACGTGACATAGACTCCAGCCATTGGAATGAATGGTGAAAAAAAACGGGGTTTGTCAAACAGAGCACATGGTGTAGTCCTAAACGATAGCTGGGGATTCTGGGTAGTGTAGTGTCTTCTGCCATCCTTTACTCCGAAAAAATATTTGTTTCTCCAAATCGAAGGGGAAAAATACAAAAGCATTGCACACAATTTAAACCAATCAATGTTGTGTAATTAACAAGGATAATCTGGTGTTTTTTAGTCGATGAGTAGTGCAGATATCACTGTAAAATCAATCGACAGTAAGGGGAATACTTACTTCCGGGTGTACAATTCTCCGTTATCCAATGAGAATGGACGCTCACATTGCCTTTAAGGGCAGTCGACACAAACGAATGCCGTGCTTCCATGAGCGTCAAATCCCGCCGCAGATGGGAATACATTGCAATCAGTTGAAAGCTATTTGCGTCCCTTTATGAAGCTGAAGGAGCCTAGGAGCGTCACAACTGCACGCCACGGGACCCTGACCAAACGTCGCTCCTGGACGATTATGGAGTGAGAGTGTGTTGGCCTAAGGATCATATTCCCACAATACAGCAGCACTATGTACATAGTGCTGCAATACTGTAATGTTAATGTACATTGTACAGTAATATTACAGTATTGCAGTAATATTACAGTATGGTTTTAAAGTGCTGTATACATTTCCCGCCTAAGGATAATATTCCCACAATGCAGCATAATGTACAGTATTACACTGTATTACAAATTCAAAGTAAATTACTGTGGGGTAATACAGTAATTTACTGCCTAGATTACAGATTGTTTTTACAGTGCAGTTAATGGTCTTTGCCAGATACATTAGTGGTAAAGATATCAAGGAGGAGTTCCTATTCTGTGACCAGCTGCACACAACAACAAGGGGAGAGGATATTTTCAGAGTGGTGGACACACATTTGAAAGAACTGAAATTAGAATGGGAAAACTGTATAGGGTTTTGCACTGATGGTGCAAGGAGCAAGACTGGGTGCAGGTCTGGTTTTGTGGCTCATGTACGTAAAGTGGTCCCAAATGTGAAGGTAACACACTGTATTATCCCAACACATCCTCACTCCCAGGTCGGCCTATGTTGACGTTATGTCAAGTCCCCTGTCGGCTTTTTCCAATGCTAGGGGGGGGGCCTTAGCGTCCATTTTCAACGCAAGGGGGGGGCCCTTAGCGTCCATTTTCAGCTTTCCGGGATGTCCATATGCTTCTATGGACGCTCATGGAAGCACGGCGTTCGTTTGTGTCGACTGCCCTTAAAGGCAATGTGAGCGTCCATTCTCATTGGATAACGGAGAATTGTACACCCGGAAGTAAGTATTCCCCTTACTGTCGATTGATTTTACAGTGATATCTGCACTACTCATCGACTAAAAAACACCAGATTATCCTTGTTAATTACACAACATTGATTGGTTTAAATTGTGTGCAATGCTTTTGTATTTTTCCCCTTCGATTCGGAGAAACAAATATTTTTTCGGAATAAAGGATGGCAGAAGACACTACACTACCCAGAATCCCCAGCTATCGTTTGGACTACACCATGTGCTCTGTTTGACAAACCCCGTGATAGTCCTCAAGCTCTGTGATTGGAGAGTGTGCTCCGAGGGTTACGCCGAGCTTCGAACAGCACTTGAAATGGGATGGAATCACGGCAGACTGTCCAAAACTGGATTTGAACGGGTCCACCGCGTCCCCCCCTCCCCCACCCCGTCCCCAGAACTACACATGCTGGCTATTCTATTTTTTCTGGGCAAGCTCAAAGGGAAGGTGGTGAGAAACCTAATAGCTGCGAAGCACTTTTATAATTAAATAAACATTTTCATTTACATTTTAAATTCATGGTGTGTTGCATTCTTTGTTTATAAATATAGATATTATGGAAAATCATGAAATGTTTTGAGCTTGGGTCCCTTAGGACCACAACATTTCTGTTTTGGGTCTCATGCTGAAAAGGTTTGGGTACCCCTGCTCTAGATGATAGGAAAGGAGGTTTCAAACTTCTTTTATAACCTCCTTTAGCTTAGGAACCACTGGACCTCCCTTACCGAAAGGAGAGGAGAAAATGCTGCCCCACAATGCCTTGCAGCATTTGCCGTCACACAATAGTCGGCCGTTCACGGAAACAACCGATTATAAAGCCAGTTGAGTAGCACTTGAAATGTTTTTGCTCTATGAAGCCTGATGTACTTATATGATTCTGTTTTCTTCAAGTTTGTATTTTGTTGGTCGAACGCACTTATTGTAAGTCGCTTTGGATAAAAGCGTCAGCTAAATGCAATGTAATGTAATGTAATGACCGAGACATGATATCATGAAAGTTACGGTGCTTATTAAGCATTTTAAAACATATGTGGTCAGTTGCCAAAGTGCTTTGTTTTGAACGTTCATCAGTATTATAATCAAAAAGAGAAATATGAACGACCGGAGGGAGAGGGTGACTGTGAAGGTAAACTTCTGTTGTTGCAATGTTGAGGTAGAATGAAGGAGTCTGGAACCGTTGTTAGCCAAAAGCACCGAGAGTTTATTGATCACAGTACATTAATTACATACGGCCGGGGAGATCACTTAGTTGCACACCGTCCCGTGTTTCACCAACGATCTCTGAACCAAAGACACAAAACATCTAACCAACACGAGGAGAGGCGGGCTTCCAGAAAGCCCGCGTATAATCAATAGCCGATGCAAGACAATGATCTGCTTGTCTCAAAGAGATGCTGCCAGGTCAACCCTCGGGACATAGGAGAAGCGTTTGACCTGTGACCTCAACCTACAGAGAAGTCTCTGACTGACTACAAGCAGATGTTTGCAGTATCACAGACTCTAAGGAACCATAAAAGACTCTATAAACAGATCAGATGAAAATATTATCTTACAGATTCACTCTTTTTATCAATCTATTGATAACCAATTAACATTAGTCTAAGAATATTTCAGTCAATACTTAAAATCAATAGGCGTCCTCAGAGTTGGGTGGGCTCAGATACATTCATTACATTAAAAATAGAACAAGATTGAAAAACACTTCAATCACCATGATTGAACACAGTCAATCATAATAAAAATCATCTCTCTTCAGTGCTTGGCATTTTTGTCAAAAGGTACAATAATAAAGACATGGGGTACAAAATATTATAGCAAAATATATGTTTCAAAAATAAGATATTTTATCATTTATCACTCAGTTAATCTCATTCATCAAACACAGATTCTAAATCAGCTTACATCTTAAAGATTTACTTTAATGCAATTACTTATTAAAAAACACAATTAGAATTTAGGATTATAAGAAATCAATTGAGGTATAATATAGGATTATGAGAAATCCAATTGAGGTATAAATCAGAATCATGAGAGATCCAGCTAAGGTTCCTAGTTTAAGGTATAAATTCGCAGTGATGAATCGATCAATCTGTAAACTGTAAAGTTACAGTGTCCTCAATCTTTAACATTACTTTATGTTTACTTCATTACGCTTTATTCAAGAGTAAGGCACTTAGTAATACATTTATTTCATTCAAATACACTTGTTCAAAATCTGAAAAGGAAAATCAGACATTTTATTTGTATCACAAACCTGCAAAGGAAAAATCAGACATTTGTCCTTTAATCCAGTGTATCAACTGTACTCAATTATCAAAACATCTGTTCTTTATTCAGAATATCAACTTTAAACAACATCTCAATCGCTGAATGGAGGTACCCACGGGTCGGAGATCACGATGGAGACCCAGGGGTCCGGAAGCTCGGCATTGTACATTAATATTGTGTCCTGTACAGTCGAATGTCCAACTAGCCTTTGTGGGGCCTGGAGGGCGGTCTTGGCAACCCTTCGTATGGCTAATTTAACCACAGTGATCAAACAGATCACTAGGATTAACACAACCAAGATAAACACTGAAACAGTAACAACAAATGTAACCAGCCCCGCTCCCCAAGGTCCAAAAGTTCCACTTAATTCCCCAAATGTAAACCCATGAGTTTCATGCAATTATTTTATTCCCCTGGCAGTATCATGAGCCATGTCCATAACTTCAGGTGTGGCATCAGATATGAAAGAACAGCACTCACTTCCTATCACCTTGCATGTTCCTCCTTGGGCAGCTAAGAGGAGGTCAAGCGCCATACGATTCTGTAGTGCTACTGTCCTAACTTCCTGCAATTCTTTGTGTTCAGCTAACATTACGTTCATGTGCATAGTCTAACATTAAACTTACTGCAGAATTAGTTTTAGTTTGTTTATAAGGAGTAATTAAGGCCTTTTTTGAAGAATCTACCTCGCCTCCTGATTGTTTAAGTGGAGTAGATGGAACATTTGTTTTGCTATTTGGTCCAGTAACTGTGCATGCAGTATCACCTAGATTGGGAATGCGGTAATCTGGCTTCCGCACTGTACATTTTACCTCCTTCCTTATCAGTGCCTCGAACCGTTCTATCGTGCTACACCACAGTTCTGGGGGCATTTCTTCGATGGTGTTAAGAACCATCCTTACCCCCTCTGGTGCGACCCTGAACCAAGAGTACTGGTTTTCTGGATATAACTCCCATGTTGAGTAAACTGAGAACACAGGAAACACAATAATACAGTTAGATGAGTCACATATTGAACTTGGGCAGTTCCTTTTCTCTCTCTTTGTGTCTCTTGCACCATACTGAGTGTCTGTGTGGTGTTTGGATACAACCTGTCCTTGTCGCTAGGCACTTCTTTGCCCGTTGGTGTTGTTTTGCCCTCAGGGTCTGGACCCTGAGTGGTCAAGTCGTCTGCGCTCTTAGATAAGAGCACCTTATTTTCTCCCTCAGACGGGCGAGGTCCCTCGCCACCTGTCGTTGGGATTGTCACAGCTTCATCTAGCAGGGCGTTCTTGGCCAGGTACAGTAAACCCAGAATGACGATGATGGTGACTGCCTTCACACGCCAGCATCCGGTAGAGGAGAGAGACGACATCTTGAAGCGTGAATCCACTCCGCTCTACCTTGTACTCTCAGGGCTGTTCTGGTCACTATTAATACCTGGAAAGGACCTTTCCACCTGGGAGACAAAGAATCTTTTTCAAGCGATTTGATTAGTACATTATCACCAATCTGAAAAGGGTGGGTGGGCTCCTCACCAGGCTGGGGGGAGCCTGTCAGCCACCTGCCTGTGAAACTTTCTCAACATGTCAGTTAGATATTTGACATAGTTAGTCATGTAATCCTCTGTCCACAAAAGAGTGAGTCTGTGGGGCATTACTGGAGGACTAGATCCTGTGAACATTGGCCTTCCCATCAATACTTCGTGTGGGCTAAGCCCTGTCGTTGCATTTGGTGAGTTTCTGATTGAGCACAGAACTAGCGGCAGCGCGTCTACCCATTTTAGTCCTGTGGTCAACATTGTTTTAGTGAGTTTTTCCTTTATAGTCAAGTTCATTCTCTCAACCTGGCCTGAGCTCTGTGGATGATAGGGAACATGCAATTGCCATTTGAACCCTAACACTGTAGCTAGACTCTGGGTTATCTTAGAAATGAATGCTGGACCTCTGTCACTGTTAATCCCTGCTGGAACACCAAATCTAGGGACAACATCTTTGAGAAGACACTTTACAACTGTTCTGGCGTCTTCTTTTCTGGTAGGGTATGCCTCTACCCATTTGGAGAACTGGCACACTATTACCAAAAGATATTTGAATCCTTGGCATGGTGGCATGTGCGAAAAGTCAATTTGCATATTTACAAAGGGCCCCGAGGGGGTCGGTAAATGTTCATGCTGAACTGGACCTTTTCTTCTTCTTGTCTGCTGGCATATCATGCATCTATCTACAAGGGTCTGTGTAGCTAGTGTAATGCCTGGAGCAAACCATTGTGACTTTATAATCCCATTCATCCCTCCTTTTCCTACATGTGATTTGCCATGTGCAACATGTGCCAAAACATGGAGGAATGAACGGGGACAGACCATCCGGCCGTCTGGGTGGAGCCACAAGCTGGACTCAGCGTCAAGTGTACAACCTCGTCTTAGCCATACATTTTTCTCCCTAACATCAGCGCGGGCTTGCATGTCCGCGACATCATTAAAGGAAGGCAAACAAATGGTTTCTGCGGGTTGTGTCGAGGGGCATTGGAGCACCATAGAAGAGGAGGAAACTGCTGCTTGTTTAGCCGCGGTGTCGGCTAACGCATTTCCATGCGAAATAGGATCATTAGAATTTGTGTGAGCAGCACATTTAACTACTGCTAGCTGTGCAGGGAGCAGGATAGCGTCTAATAGCTCAGCTACTAACGCATGATGTTGAATAGGCTTACCAGCCGATGTTAAGAAACCGCGCATTTTCCACAAGACACCAAAATCATGGCACACACCAAATGCATACCTGGAGTCTGTGAAAATGGTTGCAACTCTACCTTCAGCCAAAATACACGCCCTGAGCAGAGCATACAACTCTCCAGCCTGAGCTGACGTGCCATTTGGCAAGGCTCGGCTTTCTAAAACTTCCCAGTCATTCACAACAGCGTAGCCTGCTAAGTGTACTGTGTCAGACGGCCTGCTCGCAGACCCGTCTGTGTATAGAATAATATCTGAATTAGGGATAGGGGTTTGCAACATATCAGCTCTGGGGGAGGAAGACCTGTCAATCGTTGTGACGCAGTCATGTGTTATTTCAAAATCTGGAATTGGCACCAGTGTAGCTGGGTTTAGGGGGGGGGGAACGTTTAAGAGTGATGTGTGGACTTGAAAGAATTACCGCTTCATAACCAGATCGCCTTGCTGCCGTCATATGCTGAGTAGCAGAGGTGTTCAGAATATGCAAAACTGCATGTGGGACATGTACTACACAGTCACTGGCCAGTACAATGGGAGAGGATTGTTTTACCACTATCGCCACTGCGGCCACAGCCCGCAGGCATGAAGGCATACCAAGCACCACAGGGGAGAGTCGAGATGAGTAGTATGCAACAGGCCGGAAATTAGAGCCATGCTTCTGCACCAAGATGCCCGTTGCAAAGCCCCCCTTCTCATGGACGTGCAGGTGAAACGGCTGATGGTAGTCAGGGAGCCCCAGGGCAGGAGCAGATGTGAGGGCCTGCTTTAAGTCCTGAAAGGCAGTGTGCATGTCCTCAGACCACTGAACAATGTTAGGGGCAGCCTGCAGAGTGGCAGCACGCAGGACAGAATCCATCGCAGCATACTCAAAAATCCAGTGTCTGCAATAATTTGCCATGCCCAAGAAGGAAAGCATGTCCTTCTTTGTGCGAGGTGGTGGTACTTTGTTCAACAGACAAATCCTTGCTGGCGAGAGGAGACGGTGTCCATCCCTCAGAATTTGACCCAAATACGTGACCTCAGTCTGGCAGTATTGCAACTTGGCCAGGGATGCTCTGTGTCCGCATTCAGAAAGTCTTTTCATGAGCAGAATGGAGTCGATGCGACAGGCGTCTTTATTGGGAGAAGCTAACAACAGGTCATCTGCGTACTGAAGCAAGGTACTACCTCCTGTCAGGACCAAAGTGTCCAGATCTCTCCTCACAGCTGCTGCGTACACAGTAGGCGACTCAACAAACCCCTGTGGGAGGCGCGTGTATGTGATTTGTTTACCTTTAAAAGTAAATGCAAACAGATACTGGCTGTCTGGATGCAGAGGAACAGAGAAAAAATGCTGAACATAAATCAATCACTGTGTAGTACTTAGAGTCCCGGGGGCAGAGAAGCTAAAATCGAATTGGTGTCCGGCACAATTGGAGCTGTCGGAATGACAATAGCATTAATAGCTTGCAAATCTTGGACAAAGCGCCACTCATCAGGGCGATTGTGTTTAGGTATGGGTAGAATTGGAGTATTACAGGGACTAGTTGTGTAAATTAACACGCCCTGATCAAGCAAAGATTGGATGACTCCTTCAATCCCCAAAATGGCTCTATGGGGCAAATTGTACTGTCTGATAGCTGGCAATCTGGCATTGGCTTTAAGTGTTACTCGATGTGGAGGCGCTGAGGCAACAAAACCAACATGGTTCTTGTGTTTTGCCCATAATGCAGCCGGTACTTCTGAAAAATCTGAGGGGGGGCCATACTCTGTGGGGGGGGTTTGGTTGTAAATGAAGGAAAGTGCATTGTGGAAGAGCAATTGGCTCCGCGAGACGCAGCAGGAAATGCTCCCCTCCAAAGTTAATTACGTTAGGCGTGTGTGTGTGTGTGTGTGTGTGTGAAAAAAGTGAGGCTTCTAGCTGGGCCTGGCAGCGGGCTGCCATGGCCCCCACCTCCTTTGGGTTACTGCCTGGCGTAACAGCCACCGTTATGTAGGGGAGGCTTTCTTCAACTTGGAGAACCTGCTGGGGTGTTGTGAGTCTGATGGGTAAAACACATCCTTGTCGGGAAATGAACAAATATTGTTCACTTGTCAACCGATCTGATTTGTTGCAAAAACCTCTTACTGATTGTGCGTAGTCATCTGACGGATTAAAGGCTGCTGTGCAATGACAATTCAACACAGGTCGCATAAGAGACATTAAAGACGCACAAACCGGAGAAATGCTAGCAATCTTCTGAATCCCTGTTGTGGAGAAAACAGAAATCATATTGAAATCTGGAAATGACCAACAATACAGGTTGTCTCGCGATGATTGAATGAATTGGACTGCCTGATAGACCTAACTGTCAGGAATTGTCAAAAACAATCCGTCTGAAGTGCAATGTATTGTTGCCTGTAATTTACATAGTAAGTCCCTGCCCATTAAATTAATAGGACTTCCATCTGAAATAATGAAAGAGTGTTCCACGTTTGATCCATTAATTGAAACATTAGTGTTCTCTGAAATGGGTTCGGACATAGAAATTCCAGCAACACCGATGGTTGTGACAAATGTATTGGTTGCTTCACACACTTTCTCCTTAGTACGCACGGCAGACAAGGTGGCTCCGCTGTCAATCAAAATATCTACAGCCGTACCACTAAAATCAACGGGCATAATTGGATCTTCACGCGGGTTATCGGAAAGGCGAATTGTTGTTGCTTGAATGGGTAAATGCTGTGATTCTGACCCTATATCTTCTTGGCCCCACTATCTTTTATTAAATCCACTTTGTTGACCGTTCTGCTCCTGGTTCTGTCCGTCATAACGTGGAGACTGCATTAATGCCAGATGTCCGGACTGCTGGGGAAGGTTGGGGGGAGGTGCGGGCTGGGAGAAGGGGGGCTGGGTGAGGGGGGGCTGTGTGTGCTGCTGGACCCCCCACCGCTTACCACACTGTCCTGCCCAGTGATCGGTTTCTCCGCAAACATGACATGGCATCAACTTTTTGGGATTTTTGTTCTGTCTGCTCTTATTATGATAATCCTGTGATCTCCCCTGATTTTGATACTGCTGTGTGTGGTTTTGTCCCTGCGTTTGATAAGCCTGGGTGTTTTGAGGCAATTGTTGAAGCAGTTGTGAAATTCTGGGAGTAAGAAATATTTGGCTCCTATGCAACGCACGCATTGTGGCGATAGTCGCTTTCCAAGATTTAATTTGCCATTCGGGAGTCGACATCATGTAGGCCTGAGCCGTTTCTGGGATTAAATTATGTAACAAGGTCTGTATGGCAAACAAATCATTATCGTCTCTTTTAATTCCCGCATTATTATCCCATACTGTCATGAAACGCTGGATAAATTCTGGGACATTTTCCGCTGGGTCTTGTACACATGCCATCACTTGTGAGAAATCTGTGTGAGTTTTAGCGCATGCTCTGATAGCCAATGCGGCGACATTTTGTATCCACGTGTCTCGCGTCTGTGTCGTGGGCCAGTCCCCTGCGGCTGTACACTCAGGAAATTTAAACTCGTCTCTGCACGTGGGCCAATCTGCCTTGTATGTTAAGATTATCAGCTGTTTAACATCATGAACCAAACAGTTATAAACTGAACAAACATTAGTCAACCATGACAGATACTCATCTGGACTTTTAGTGGGACTGGGAGCGTGGTTAGTGACATCAATGACCTCAGCGGGTGTCCAGGGTTTGCAAACTGGAACATCTCCTATCAGAATTTTCGGGGCGGTCACACTTTCTTCAGAATTATTATCCTGAGATGTTTGCTTTGTCGTGTACATTTTACGCTGGACATTATTTGGAAAACTGCTGCCGTACGGTGAACCTGGGTAATCTCGTAAAAGGAGTGGCTGAGTGCGAGGAGTGGGGGTCAATCGCGGACTGCCATGTGAAACATTCCCCTCCCCCGCTGCTGCCCTCTGCTCGGCGTGTGCCGATTCTAATTTCCTATGTTGTCCTATCTGATATCTCAACTTATTTTCATTCATGATAGCTGCTGCTGTTATTAACAGATCATCATCGGAGTTTCTCGCAACGGGATTTGAGAGTTCTGTCGTGGGAATTATTTTCGTACAGAGAGATACAGCCTGCTCTCCGTCCAACAGCCCTGCGTCTGTCAAAATACAAATGAGCTGAGATGGGGTTGGAGTTTTACCTTGTCTTTTAATCCAATCATAAATTATGGATTTTGCAATGTCTGGAACATTCTCACCGTGTCTTTCCCTGAATCTGGACATGTTTTCTGATCTCACATCAAAAGCAGCCTCTAGGCTAAGCAAATGAAAACTTTTTGCACATTGAGAAACTTTATCAATAAGCGCCTTGAGCTCAATGGAGCCTCGCTCGCTGCCAACAGATTTTGCATTTTTCCTTTCTTCATAACCCCGCTTTTCTGCCAAAGCCATCCAGGCTTTCACACATTCTGTCATGTATCCTTGATCCCATGAACAATTTGAATTATCTTCCACCAGTTTAAATGCTTGCCACAACACGGCCATATCAAAACTACCTGTCAGAGGCCAATCAAATCGAATCAATCCTTTCTGATTAATCTGTTGTGAGTGTTCGCAAAGTAACGATGTAAACGGCATAACTTTAGACCAATCCAAAGTTCTTCCGACAATTCCAGACGGCATGTTTGGAGAAAACAAATGCGTGTAGTGGTTTTCTGCAATCGGGTTTTTTTTTAAGTGTCTTTGTGTGTGAAATGGTTTTCCTCTTACCAACTGAATCGTTTGTGGAGGCAGTATTACCCATGTTTAACGGTTAGTACAATAAAAACAAACACTGCAATTAGACAAACAAACATGTACTCGCAACAAAATCAGTGCCCTGGCCAAAAAAATCATCAAGTTTAATTTAGTCCGAGAATTACGGAAAACGTCAACGGGAGCACTGAAATATCTGTTTAATATGGGCTCTTCTCAGCCATATTCAATCTATTGATGAGCAATAAACTACCTTATTCTCAATCAAAACCACTATGCAAATGTAGTGGTAAAACTGCTCAACCGACCGAGAGCAGCGATTGTTTTAATTAATTCAGTGCTTTTTTTGTTTTGTTTGTTTTTTTAAACAACATCCAATTCAATAATCCGTTAGTTTATTAAACACAGTGTGAACGTAATATTCTGCCACGACCCTTCCCATTTAATAGCTCAATTTAGTTCTTGAGCTTATGGTGTGATTAACAGAAAATACAAGTCTGTGTTCTTAAACATTACTCGTGTGCCGCTCACCACAGGGGGGAAGGGAATTCGCCCTCCCTCCTGCAGGCCTGAGCAGACACCCGAAAACGGATTGGTCTGATTTAAACCCGTTGAAATCTCCAGAATTCGGCAATTTGTTTCAATTACAAATCCTCACATTGCTTTTTGAAACAGAGGTTCCACCTTGCTGATGCTTTCCTTTAGGTCTCTCCGAATATTTGCAGTGTGTGATTGTCCAGTAATTTAATTCTAGAAACCACACACAGCGGAAATCGTTAAAAGTCGATGTTCCGAGGTTATTTATTAGCCCCAAATATTCTTATTGTTTATACATGAGCTGTGCTTGCTTTTGTTGGCACTTGCCCCAGCAGCATTCACAGGAAGAACCGGCCAAGATAGAAATCCCCTAGACACCGATTCCTCAGGTTATAATTAAGCCTTCAAATGTACAGTGGAGAGACCAAAACAAATTGCACTCGCGCAGTTTCACAGATAATTTTGATACCGTCAATCACAGAGTCTGGTAAGGCAGTTGTTCAAATAGATTTGAAAAAAAGCACTTACCAGCCTTCTGAAGAAATCTCGGTATCCTGTTCGTAGACGCCAAAATGTGAAGGTAAACTTCTGTTGTTGCAATGTTGAGGTAGAATGAAGGAGTCTGGAACCGTTGTTAGCCAAAAGCACAGAGAGTTTATTGATCACAGTACATTAATTACATACGGCCGGGGAGATCACTTAGTTGCACACCGTCCCGTGTTTCACCAGCGATCTCTGAACCAAAAGACACAAAACATCTAACCAACACGAGGAGAGGCGGGCTTCCAGAAAGCCCGCGTATAATCAATAGCCGATGCAAGACAATGATCTGCTTGTCTCAAAGAGATGCTGCCAGGTCAACCCTCGGACATAGGAGAAGCGTTTGACCTGTGACCTCAACCTACAGAGAAGTCTCTGACTGACTACAAGCAGATGTTTGCAGTATCACAGACTCTAAGGAACCATAAAAGACTCTATAAACAGATCAGATGAAAATATTCTCTTACAGTGACGAGCATAAGTTTCACTTTCCTTTTTTATTTAAATTCCAACTTTGGTCATGAAGAATATGTTTCTCTGTTGTCCACGTTCATAAAGCATAAAACAACAGCATCAGAGCACTGTGCAGAGTCTCTAGATGAGTTTACAGTAGTCCCTCGTTCTTATTAAACATCCATGTTGTAGTCCGCTGTATAGAAAACTGTAGTTTCCATAGTTTCCCCACAGCAGCAGACGCACATTCATGACGTCCGCTGGCCTGGCGCATCATAAATATGTCGGATAGTGAAAGTGCAGTCGGATTCTCAAAGCACCGCAGGTCTCTTCTCCTAAATCCTTTTGAATTCTTCTATTCAATTCAATAGCTTTATTAGCATGACCATATTTACATACAGTATTGCCAAAGCTCTGTATAGTTGTAACATCTATACAAAAATACACACAAATAAACAAATGAACAGTTATAAACAAACTGCTAAGAACATGTTTTTTTTTACAAGGAATACAGATTCATTTCATTCATACAATACATTAATATAAAATAGAATATGATATATATACATAAGATATATAAGATGTGAGACCTGGTGTATCTGCTCATTCCGGTTCCCTCAGACTGTGGCAGGCAGAGACAAACTGTCCTGCAACAATGCAGCTCTCTTTTTATAAGTATTTTTAGTTTTTCATTTTCATTTTTAAATATTCGAGGATGCTTATGGTTGAGTTTTGGGAAGAATTGTTTCCGTGTAGGTTCAAAAGTTGGGCATTGTGTGAGGAAGTGCTGCTCTGTCTCCACAGCAGTTCCTCCACATTGTTGGCATGATCGCTCCTCTTTTGGCAGCCATGTTTTCTTGTACCTGCCTGTTTCTATGGCCAGGCTGTGAACACTCAGTCTGTACTTTGTCAACATCTTCCTGTGTTTAACATCAGTCACTGTGCTCTAGTGTTGCACGGTGTACCGATACTTGAAAGGTACCGCGATACCCTGCCGTTAAAAACGGTACGATTCCTCCGTTTCATTAGTATCGGTACTTTAAGAATGACGGGGGAAAGTACTCCGGTGAGAAAGCGCTGTTTTAATAAGAGCCGTGTGTGTTCAGCGCTCTTCTTCCACTCCCTGCACTGCAGCCGTGCCTGCAGTCCCTCTCCTCTCAAGCACGCTCTAACGGCCCCTACACACGGCGGCGTGTCTTGAGCTTGGGGAGTTTACGCGAGCAACGCGACCAACAACCATCCATCCATCCATCCATCTTCTCCCGCTTATCCGTGGTCGGGTCGCGGGGGTAGCAGTTCCAGCAGAGAGCCCCAAACTTTCTTTTCCCTGGCGACATCAACCAGCTCTGACTGGGGGACCCAAGGCGCTCCCAGGCCAGCGAAGAGATATAATCCCTCCACCTGGTCCTAGGTCTACCCCTTGGTCTCTTCCCAGCTGGACGTGCCTGGAACACCTCCCTAGGGAGGCGCCCAGGTGGCATCCTAACTAGGTGCCCGAACCACCTCAACTGGCTCCTTTCGACGCGAAGGAGGAGCGGCTCAACTCCGAGTCCCTCCCTGATGACCGAATTTCTCACCTTATCCCTAAGGGAGACACCAGCCACCCTGCGGAGAAAACCCATCTCGGCCGCTTGTATCCGCGATCTCGTTCTTTCGGCGACCAACAACCAATCACATGAATCTCTCCTGTCAATTGCATAAAAGGTTTTACATGTCACACTTTATATGATGAACATTTATGACATTAATGCCTATGGTGCTATTTTACGCAACATTCCATGCTGGCTAAATACTGTCTATGCCTGCTAGCTGTCCATTCAAACGAAGTACACTGGATATAAACTCCCCAAACAGGCGAAAACCTACCAGTTTCACCCACTGTCTCTGCCACCTCCCTCCATGCCTGGCTCCTCCGGTTTGTATCCCGGTAGGTGAACAGGGACTGATTATAAAGCACCGGGTGATTCCCTACCGCTACGATTATTTTCTCCTCCATTTTTTGGCATATGAGGAAATGAACGCGGTCTGGCTCTCCTAGCATACACGCGGTTTGATTGGCTAGCGCTTGTACTGGCAGATTTGCATAAACGGGATTTGATTGGCTGACGCCTCCGTCGAGACGTCAAAAGTAGAACATTGCTCTACTTTTGCAGCGAGCACCGCGAGAAAAGGTACGCTTTGCTCCCACAATGCAGTTCGGCGAATCGTGACGTCACCCCATTCAAAGTGAATGGGCAGAAGCGTTGAAGCGGCAACGCACGCCGCCGTGTGTAGGGGCCGTAAGTCCCTCCTCTCTAACGTGCACGCGCTAGCTGCCAGAGCATGTGAGAAAGCGAGAAGCATGGCTGCAAGTGGGAGTACAACTGCGCCTCGGCTTTTTGACAAAAAAGACGCCAGAAGCGAAATTTGGAAGTATTGAGCTATATCTCTGACAGTGAGGGCAAGCCTACGGACACCACGAGGCCTGTCTGTAAGAAATGTTTTAGATCCCTGCAAACCAAGGGAGCCAACACATCAGACTTGGCTAAGCACCCGCCGACCGGCATCCAGAGCTGCAAAGAATTTAAAGACAGACAGGTTAGCGAATGTGAGGGGTTCCCAACCTTTATTGTGCCAAGGACCGGCAGATACATTAAAAGAAAATTGCGGACCGGTTGTCAATTTGAACTGATTTTAATATTTACTCACCACCAGCAGGTAACAGCCTGCACAAATACTAGAACAATATGCATCCAAAACATATTAACAACGTTTAAAAAAGAACCGGTGTCGTTTTTTGGTTTTTCGGAAAACCGACGTTATTCAGTTTTTAAAACCAAAACGGGAAAACAGATAAATCAACGTTTTGGTTTTGTTTGTATGATATACGGATAATCCAGTGAATGCTGGGAAAACGAGGAGAAGGCGCATTATGAAGGAGATGTCTGGTCGCCAGTGTGTGTGTGTGTGTGTGTGTCTGTCTGTGGCCTTTTCTCATTTCATCAAATCCCCCTCCTCGACTCCTCGGTCCTCGGTCCTCCGGTAGTGACCCGGAAATGAATTTCAGCACGCCATGTTGAAGGACATCTCATTTCTCTAAATGCACTTAGAGGACCGAGCATCGAGCATCGAGGAGGCTCTCTGGAGGAGCTATAACCGAGGATACACTGATGGGTCCTCCACGGCTCCTTCGTGGATGCATTTCCGGGAACAGAGATGTTTCAAAGAGTCGTGACGCACGGCTGGACTTATCTCAGCCAATGACAGCTCTGCATGCATCCCCTGGATATTATTTTAGAAACTGCTTTCATCTCGTCATGATGTTTCCAGAGAGAACAGCTGTGAGGTCCATGCAGAAAGCAGAGCAGTGTGTATAATATATATCACTCAGTATAACAGGCCTACTCTCTTTATTTGCTTTAGTTTAGTAGATATCTACAAAGAGTCGATATTTTTCTAAAACCATTTAGTGCTTCACAATAAAATACACAACGGCTGTAGCCTGTTTTAGGAGCTGTATGTGCTTGTGTGTGGTGTAGGTGTGTGTGTTGTGTTGGAGCAGATATCTCTGCTCCGCGCCGATCCTATATCGGCCCGTCCACACAGCGGCGTGCGTTGAAGCTTCCAATGCTTCTGCCCATTCACTTTGAATGGGGTGACGTCACTTTTAGCCGAACTGCATTTTGGGAAGCGACGTGGAGCGTTGCTGGCGTTGCTCGCTTCAAAAGTTGAGCAATGTTCAACTTTTGACGCCTCGACGGAGAAGTTAGCCAATCGAATCATATGCCAATACAAGCTCTAGCCAATCAAACCGCGTGCTTGTGTGTCTGGGGCGGGAGATTCATGTGATTGGTTGTTGGTCGAGTGTCAGACACGCCCGCCGGCAAACATCAACGCACGCCGCTGTGTGGACGGGCCGTATGAGTTTGCTTTAAAAGAAGGAAAACTCAAAACAACCAGGATAGGGGTTAAACAATAATCTGTTTTAATGATAAACGGTAAAAACACATTACACTTTCAAAGGGGTGGGCCCAACCCCTGCTCTGGTCCAAATGCCGGGAGAACCTTATCATCTTGACGGCAGGAGAAAAAGAGACCGGACACCAGGACACAACAGGAGATATTGTAAAAACAAGGGAGGAGCTGTGTGGATGCTACCCCCATACAGGTAATCTATTGGCCCATATATAAACGATGGGCTTTCGTAGCGTATCAGCGCGCGCCAGTCGAGATGATCCGGAAACAGTCTTTTAGTTTGAAGCAAAACAAACACATCTGGCTCGTATTCTTGCAGCTTCCACACACACACATTCTTCAGACTTCTGTCTATAGCATATGTCTATATAAGGGTATTTCCTCTCTGTCCCCTATACTTCTCAATGACAGGGAAGTTTTTACTCCTCATATCTCCAGCTTTTTGTTCATATAAACTGCCACTATTAAATACAAAGTAATTAAGTACACACATGAATATATAAAAACACACTTCTTATATATCAGGGGACATTAAGATGAATATACCAAAAATACGCTGTATCAAACTTTCAAGTTACTTCAATTTTCCCTCCCCCTTTTTATCTCATTCTCAAGAGATAAACTTACACAAGGCATTTTGAAACATATCCCCTGTTGTTCTTTTCTACTGTGTCCGTCTCAACATTGTATAAATCTATCAGAAACTGAGACCCAAAGTACTTGAAATCTTTGGGAACAGAACACCACTTTCCATGGCAGTGAAGGAACCATGAGAGGGCAACCTGAGTGCTAGAAAGCAGTCTCCTTGTGTGGTGAATCATCAGCCCCCCCCCCCCTCAGAGGAATACGCCAACGAGGACAGCTGATAGGGAGGGGGCGATGCGGCTTTCCCTTCACTGGTGGAACTGATCAGAGAGAAGTAGACTCCTCTGCTGCCTCGACAAGTCCCCCAGCCCGCTGACAGCCGCTTCCGAGTAGTCTGCTGTAAGGATGTCTCCGAGGTCGTTCTCGTCCAGTCCACTGATGACAGCTTCCGAGTCGACCTCCTCTGCGAGGGCCACGTCCGTCCTGATGTCGTCCCCGGTCCTAGAAGGTGGTTTCCCCGCCGCACACTGGCACCAGCTGTCCCCCTTTCCTCCTACGCGGACGGCATGAGAGATCCACTGGGTCACTCGGTCGGGGCCGGAGAGCCTGGGGTTGAGCCACTTTGTCCTGATGACCTTCAGCCAGACGAACTCCGCTGTGTCAGCCTCCTGCGTCTCGGGTCCCCTTTTTTGCATCACCAACCTGTGTGGAGAAATCTGATACAAATCCCTCAAGCCTACGCTCAGGGCTCCGGGGCCCTCAGCTGTTTGACACACCACTGCGTAGGCCGCTTGGAGCCTGTTGGTGGGGTGTCTTAAAACAACAGAGGTCTGTGAACAGGTTTTCTAAATTAATTGTAGACCTCCTATCTGCCAGTGCAGCTTCAGAATCTTAATATTTGGCCTGTGGCAACAAAACAAAACTCTAACATCTCTAGGTGAACCAAATAACATATTTCAATAGCTCTGAATTTCTGACAAGCGTCTGTGTTATTCTTAATGAAATCCTTGAGATCCCATTTAAAATCTAAATATAATATGAACGGCTAATGTTTCTGGTGAAGAAAACACACTAATGTTATGGATTCAAAACAACCAAAATCATGATACTGACAAAGTGAATGATTTCCTGGTGATACTGCTTTTACCTGTCAGTGCTTAGATATTATCAAGCTGAAAAAATGAATACAGAATTCCAACAAACTGTCATCAAATGTCTTTCTATTATGCATTTAGATGAAATGTATATCCCCATAATGACCTAAACAATAAAGTCTATGGCTTTTACTTCTTTACCAGGCTAGTTACATGATGTTGTCTAAATTAAATTCTGTCTCATTACATTACTATGTTTTAGCTTTAACTGTAATATGTTCTTTCTTCATTTCAAACCTCAGTTACTTTAATACCTGTTGAAATATTACAAAATTGTTTCATTATCACAGGTCAACTTCTTCAGTATTCCATTCTGGAATTACATCTCTCACAGTAGCCCCTTGGCCACTGATTCTGCATCTGTGTTACCTGTTATAACTCAATCAATATTAGAAACATGTCAACATCCACCAAACAGTATCTTATCCCCAGATATGGAGCAGGTCAATTCTAAAACTGTCAATCAATGGTCAGATTGAACAATCGAGTTGGGGCAGCAGGTTCCTTTCAGTCCCTAAATGAAAAATGTAGATTGTGAAGTTTACACTCCCCCTTTTTACACATGAACTCATGTGTAACCAAAATCCTGTATGGGAAGAAAACCTTCGGGTAATAATGGATTATAAGAAAATACCAAACATTTTTCCCAAATGTACATCCATCCTTTTCCACAGTAAACACTTCAGTGAAATTAAGTGTTTCTCTCCATATTTCAGTCCTGAAAGAAACAGAATCTTCATGTTTTAGTTTGAGTTTCACATTCTGCAAACTGCCACCTCCTGTGGGAGTGAAATATCAAGTAGATTAGAAACAGGTCACCTGTACGGTTTTCCAATTTTTGTGGAATTGTAGGAAACCTCTCGTTGCCCACAGAGCCCCAGAATAATGTGTTAGTCCAAAAGCATGCTTGATTAGTCATTGTTTTAAATCATGCAGTTGCACTGATCACATGCAGACATACACTCACACTCACACTGTCAGGTTGTAAAGTCTTGGTCAGGTTCACCCCAGAGTCAGTCATTGACAGTGCCTTCTCAAGTTACACTGTCGGTCAGGGTCAAAGGTCAGTTGGTCTCAGTCTTTTTGGCCATGTGTCATGCTCTGCAGAGACTTTGATATTTCAGCATAGGCCAGTATCCTTTGTCTACAAAAATCTGTCATATATGGAGCGCCATCATTTATTAATTCACAATTACAACTATAATGTTCAAGATATCTCTAACTTTTCATCGGAACAGCTGTTCCCCACATTCCCTGAAAAGTGTTAGCCAAAAAATATCACTTCCTTATAGTACTACTACTGCAGTTTATTAACACCTAGTCTATATTAAAATGTCTAATAGATCTATTTCAGAAACTTGTGCATATAATTATTATCTTGAGTCAAACCATTACTAGGACCTGTGTAGCTTTTCATCGGTCATTATACTCATTTATCTTCAATTCTGGTCTACCTAAAAAACAATGTTAAACTCTTTAGCAGTGTGTGGAACCCTGGGTGTCCGAACATGCGACAATTATTCCCTACTTTTTCAAGGATTTCCTATGGTAATAACTATGGCACAATGGAATCAATACTTTACTTTATAGATTGGAATTATATTTGGCTTGGCACCAGCTCTCCCTTTAACCTTATCCATACAAATAAAGATTTGTCTTATAGAGTGGTTCCTAAAATTATCCTTTTAATGGTGATCAATATTGTAACAAATTAGATCACTAGTTTATTCACCCATGATTAAAAATCTCTTTAAAGAATAATTTGTTAACATGATGTAAAGATTGAAGAATATGGTTCTACTCTGTCATGTCTCCTCCTTTATCCCTCAGTGTGTTTTAGGATGATTCTCATTTTACTTTAATAGTTTCCTCTTTACTGCTATTTTTTATTTACCAATTGATTAATTCATGGTTAATACAACTTTTTATCTTCACTTATTTATCAAGTCAATTCAAGTTCTTTAAATGTGCGCTTATAATAAGTGTGTTTATGTGTAAACTCACTCATTCCCGTTGATTCCCTTCCCCTCTCCTCTGGTTTATCTCAAGCCGCGACCCCGGCCACCTCACATTCTGCTCGACCATCTCCTCTGATTCTGACTCCTCCCCCTTTATCCATCAGCTGTTGAATCCATTCACTGTAAGTCTTTGAGGCAGCCATCTGCCCAGCTACATCTGCAGCCCCCATCGTGCCACTGTTCTTGTACTGCTTTGCATTTCATCTCCTCCTTTACAGTCTCTCTGCTGCTTTATGGAGGGCGGATTCTGCTCTCATGTCCCACACTTTGCTCTTGTGCCAAATCTCGTGGCTCAGCTTGGAACTTCATGCCCTGCCTGAGGGACTGATGCGAGTAGATCTCTGCCTGTCAGCAAGCTGTTTGGTTCTGGATGCCACAGGTGGAGATAGTTCTGGATGCAGTTCTTATAGTTGTTGTTGGTTCAGCTCTGGTTCTGTGTCCGTTCGATGGAGAAGGAGGAGTCTCCTGGTTGGGATAGGTCTTCTGTCTGCTTGGAGGGTCGGGGTCTTAGCCGTCTGACAGGCAGAGAGAGAGTCCAGGTCTCGGGACGCATTACCTATAGAAATTCTAGCACACTGAGGTTAAATAAATCCAACCCTTTCCACTCTGTCTCTTTCTAATCATACTATTTGTCTTAGTAGTTAACTGCCATCTAAACAACACAATTAATGTCTACTAATGATATTACAAAAACTCCCTCTAATAATCGTTTCGTCCACTGTGACATATTTACCCAAACTAAGTTTTTCAACACCTACATGTTTCCAGCATCGCATATTTCACACACTATGAAAGAACCTCCCTGTACTTAAAAATCCCACTGCTTGGTCAGAACAATAGTAAACCTGCAGAGCACACTAATCAGATCACAGTAATGTAATTTGACCCAAGTGTAGGCCTATGTCGTTCCTAAAAATGTTAGCAAACTCCAACTACAACATTTATAGATAAATTGATTTAGCAAAATGAAATGTTATGTAATTCAAAATGTGACAAAAGAACAATGATTTGTCTTACACAAGATTGTGGTCTAACAGAATGACTCTTGACCTCATGGGGTCAAATAACTTGGATGTGGATCATCCTGAACATGTGGCCTGAAGAACAAAAGGACCTCTTAACATTAACCCAATGGACTCTCAGAGATGAGATCTAGCCATGAGGTGGCTGACTTTAAAATGAACTGTGACAAATAAACCACATGCGTGTGGGTACATTATAGTTTAGAAATATAACACAAAACAACACTACATTAAAACAATAACCACTCAAATGAGCCTTGGTGAAAAGCATGAAAAACAAAACAACTTAATCTACTCTCATTGTTCGTGTACATCTTCACTCCAACTATTTCACCATCTAGTATGCCAGTTCTGGCTGGCCAACTAGCTTAGCAGTATAGCACTGGCCCCATGTGACTGGGGGAAGGGGAGGGGAACACTCAACACATGCGGATAACAACCACACTGCTTGGAGACTGAGTTCAATAAAAATTCAACCATACGACTTGTAGTCTGGCTTCAATAACAATGTAACCAGCCCAAGCCAGTTCATAACACTTAGAGCTGAGCCTAAAGTTCCCAACATCTCATCTCCTATCATTTGATCATAGTTCCTTGTCTCTCTCTCTGTCTCTCTCTCTCTCTCCCTGGGCCCTGCAGCGGTCCACAAGCTTCTCTCATCAATCACCTCCATGTGTTATCAAACCGTGTGAGATGGTTTTAGCCTTGTGCAGCACCTCTGTAATGTTTAAACATTAACAGCTTCCCTCTGACTGACAAAGTTACACAACCTTCCCGTTCCTTACCACTCCTTCTTCAGAACCTTAAAAACCTAATTGTGGTGAATTGTTTGCGCTTTCAGTTTCCTATCTCACTGTTGTATGATCAATACAACTCCTAAATAACATTACAATATATATTTCTTACAGTGAGTTTGTTATCTAATGTTTAACAAATTCTCCTCTTTTTATGTATAATCTAGGTGGAATAATCCACTATTATATTTAATTTGAATCGAACCTTAACCTGCATGTACTTCATATACTCAGTAAACCTCTTTTTACTTTCCCTCAACGTTACTGTATGCAATTAAGTTCCTCTGAAATATAATTAAGTAAAATTCTCAGTTAATGACAAATACCACGAAATTCACAATGCAATGCAATAGTAACAATCAGTTCTCAAAACTTCTCATAAAAACCACAATGTGACGTAACTGTGTCCCACAAAAACTATGCTAAAAACAACAAATTATAGTTTCTTATTTATTTAAATATCTACCACCTCAAATCACACATTGAGCTATTAATTTTCAATGTTATTCACTCCAACTTCAGATCACTCGTTGATTATTCACTTCTTGTTTTAAATTCAACGCTCAGCAGCCATTTTTCAGGCATTAGAGAAGAGAGCAAACAGGAGAGAGGAAAAAAAAAAAAAGGGAGGGGGATACTCTCACAGACACCCCGGCTGGAGCAGGCATTCCAGGGGAAGGGGGGCTTTCTTGAAACAAGAATGACTTCGTATTTTTTTTATCTGACTAAGGCTATTCTATGTTCAATAATATATTCTATTCATTCACAAGCACATACATATATCCTCCACGCTGTCTGTTCAGCTTTTAAGATGCGATATTTCTTTCAACAGAATGGGCGTTAAACTCAACAGAACAAGACAGTGAGAAATCCGTTAATTTCAATGGCTTTTGAAGTTCGCGTTTCTGCGCTTGGATTGTGTACATATAATTCACCTCCAACTCCTATGAGTCTTGGATTTATTATTCAGTTTAGTCATGGATAGAGACTCTTATACTCTACTTGACTTCCCCAGGAAGTATACCCTGCGGGGACTCGATACCTCCACTAGGCGTAGGGACTCTTATACCCTTCCAGCCGCCAGAGACTCAATACCTGACGCTGAAATACTTCGCTGCTTCATTTGTAGCTAACGAGAAGCCGTATGATTCTGAAAAATCTACGAAGCTTTTAACCGTTGCTTTATATATTTTATAACTTACCTACGCTAAAATATGTATTGCATTATACCGTCAATACTATGACACTGGGAAATATATTTGACAACTCTAACATTTAGCTTAGCCAATTTACAGACCTTCGATAGAAACAGGCGTCCGTTTTACCTTTCAGTTGTAGGATCCTGGTTTTAGTTGTCATAGATTATTCCAGGCATCTCCCTCCGTCCGCTGGCTGCTAGTGTCTTCCTCTAAAAAACCCTACTCATGACGTCATCACGTCGGGGTCACCATTTTGTTGGAGCAGATATCTCTGCTCCGCACCGATCCTGTATGAGTTTGCTTTAAAAGAAGGAAAACTCAAAACAACCAGGATAGGGGTTAAACAATAATCTGTTTTAATGATAAACGGTAAGAACACATTACCCTTTCAAAGGGGTGGGCCCAACCCCTGCTCTGGTCCAAATGCCGGGAGAACCTTATCATCTTAACGGCAGGAGAAAAAGAGACCGGACACTAGGGGTTTGAAAATAATCGTTTCTACGATGCATTGCGATGCGGACGTGGACGATTCGGTATCGATGCAGTGACGGAAGATAATCGGTTATAGCGTAGTAACGTTGCTTCCTGATTTTCCGGCCGCGGCTTTACTATAACGTTTTTTTTTTCTGTCACTTTAATATCAAATCGGTCGGTAACGTAGAGATCAGGGAACAGACGTGACAGCAGCACAGCAACACCAAACACGGAACAGTCTGCTTTATCCACCAACACAACACCACCAGTCCAGAACCAACAGCAGAAGGACCCGCTCTGAATCACTCCGTGTCGCTGCGGCTCAGAGACACAGGGATTTATGTTTTTCAAAAATAATCGCGTTACAATCATGTCCGGTTTTTGGTGGATTTAATTAAGTCTTGGATTGTAAATTATGAATGTCCTCTAGCAATTTTCAGACGATATATACATGTGTAAAGTTTGTGAAGGCAGGAGGAAAAAAGCTTCCACGATCACCGTCTCCTCCGTTCCTCCAAACCCCGCCCCCTCCCTGAAAATAATGAGTGACAGGCTGATAGTGACCCGATAGAAACTTTATTATTCACTTAATCACTGAGATATAATGAAGCTAACTTAATCTCATACATTCATGGGATTTATGTAACAGTAAGACAGAGAATGTAAGTGTGCACCCACATGCAGTATTTGTTTGTATATGCTATTGTAAATACTCCTGTTGTCTGCTGTGTTCAGACTCAAGTCCTGTGTGTGATGCCACATTCAGGACATTCAGTGTCTTTCTTTAACAGAAGGCCGTTGCTAGAAGCTGCAGCTAGACTGCAGAAGCATTATTTTTTTGTTTTTGAGGATGGAACAACTTCACACACAGATATAGGGAGGCTAGACCTATACAATTCATTTATTTTGGTTTATAAATGAATGTCAAGATATTTATGTTATTGATTTCTGAAGCACTTTCTAAATAATAAAAAGAGAGTTCATATGTATTTACTGCATGTATGCATTGATGAAAAATAAGCCATGTGCAGTAATATAGAAAATTGAGGATGCAACGCATTGGTATGAATCGTGATGCATCGGGATATCGAATTGAATCGAATCGTTGACAGGATAATCGTAATCGAATCGAATAGTGAGACCAGTGAAGATGCACAGCCCTACCGGACACCAGGACTCAACAGGAGATATTGTAAAAACAAGGGAGGAGCTGTGTGGATGCTACCCCCATACAGGTAATCTATTGGCCCATATATAAACTATGGGCTTTCGTAGCGTATCAGCGTGCGCCAGCCGAGATGATCCGGAAACAGTCTTTTAGTTTGAAGCAAAACAAACACATCTAGCTCGTATTCCTGCAGCTTCCACACACACACATTCTTCAGACTTCTGTCTATAGCATATGTCTATATAACGGCCCGTCCACACTACAGCTTCAAAAAAAGCTTGGAGCTGGGCACGTCTGAAGCTCGACCAACAACCAATCACATGAATCTCCCGCCCCTGACACACAAGCAGCGGTTTGATTGGCTAGAGCTTGTACTGGCATATGATTTGATTGGCTGGCGCTGGCTACTCCGGCGTCTCCGGCGTCAGAAGTTGAACATTGTTCAACTTCTGACGCTGGAGACGCCGGAGACGGACCGCTATGCTACCCACAATTCAGTTCGGCGAAAAGCGAGGCAACATGACGTCACCCCATTCAAAGTGAATGGGCAGACGAGTTGGAAACCGTTTTTGAAGCTGTCGAAGCTGTAGTGTGGACGGGCCGTAAGGGTATTTCCTCTCTGTCCCCTATACTTCTCAATGACAGGGAAGTTTTCACTCCTCATATCTCCAGCTTTTTGTTCATATAAACTGTCTCTATTAAATACAAAGTAATTAAGTACACACATGAATATATAAAAACACACTTCTTATATATCAGGGGACATTAAGATGAATATACCAAAAATACGCTGTATCAAACTTTCACTTCAAACTTCATACTTCAATTTCCCCTCAATTGTACAGTGCGTAGATGCAGCGGACAGACGGGTCTCAGTTGGTTTGGTGTCCTCTGCTTATTTTTAATACTTGTAAATAAGTATATCCAGTCTCTGATAGTGTTACGTTATTATGAGAGTGCTCTGTTTGATTCTGAAATTGTATATATTTATATAAATACATACATATACGTGTGTGTGTGTGTCCACATCTGTAGCCTGTTATTGTCTCATTATACCGCACTGTGAATGAATTAAAAGTAAATATATAAGTCATCATGAACACATCAGTCCATCAGACAGAGGGCTGCTGTGCCTCCTGTCATCATTAATGGACGTCTCTTTAAAATGACCGCTCAGAGGAGCGGAGTTCTCATTTCTCTAACCGCCTGCTCTAACCTCCTCTCTCCTCGGTTCCCCTCCTCAGTCCTCCGCTCGCATCTCCTGTGGGCGGGACTAAGTATCGAGGATAGGAGTCGAGGAGGGGAGTTAGATAAATGAGAAAGGGCCTGTGTGTCTGTGTGACACTGGCATTTGTTTTCAGACGATATTATGATAGTGACGTTTGTTCCGGTGCACGTCCGACAGCATTTAGCACTACATCGAGATTAAGATTAAACTAATTTATTTTGGGAACACCCGCATATAGGTTACCTACGGAGTTAGCCAGATGTGTGTAAATTACTGTTCATGGACACAAACACACCGAACACACAGAGCTGAGCTGAGCAGAGCACATACACACACCAGAGTTCCCGTTAGCCGGTAATTACCGGACTATGACCGGTAAAATATGCTGAAGACCGGCAAATCTAAATCTCTCCGGTCAAAGTGTCCGTCCAAATAATTTCCGTTTAGCGCAATACCGCATCAGTTGCGCAACTTGCGCCACTTATGTGACAGACAAAAGAGTATGTGACAGACAAGAATAGTCAATTCTAATGTCTAACACTTAATATGGAGAAAGAGATGTCCTGTATGGGTTGATTGTGCGTTGATCTGTTGGTAATGCCTCGGGGTTCCGGTGGGCATGTAAACAAATGCATAATGCTGCGCTATACTTTGCTGCCTCACCCGGTTGCATAGCGACGCTTATTGTTTAGGTGTCTTTTAATAAGCAGGTAGTCCTATCATTAGCTAGATCTGATCGATATGGAGATAAACGCGAGTAAAGTCTAATCTGACGGGAGAGAGAGATCAGCTGCTGCTGAGGAGTCGACACGCAGCTCTGCATAACCACATGCAGCGGTGAGCGGAACAAAACACACACTTCAGGTTAGAATATCACACGTAGCTATTTTAATGACCTCTCAAACTACCGTAACTAGTTATAGATATGTTTTAGTTTTACTGTCGGTTTACTGTTCCGCCTGCTGCTGTCAGGAGAGGGAGAGAGCGCTCCGTTTATTATTCCTGTGTTATTGTAAATTACTGTACACTTTTGAATAGTTAATCTACTATAATTAGTTTGTTTAATATCGAATCATCAATTTGTTTTAAAGCTCAATAAATAACAAAGAAGACCTTTGACCGGCACTTTTCAAATGTTGTCCGGAAGATTTAAACTTTAACGGACATGTTGACCGGCGAAAAAATCTTCTAACGGGAACTCTGACACACACACATCATGCGCCTTGGTGACCGGACATCTCCTTCATAAAACTAATAAAAGGGGGAGTAATCGGGCAGTTCGATGTGTGTAGAGGTGTGTGTGGTTAACACGTAGCAGCCTGCAGTCACTCTTAAGCTTTTCTGATGAAGGTAAACACAGCGAAGGCGGTGCGTAAAAAGGCACAGCTCTCGGCGCGCTGGTGCTGCACTTCTCAGAGGCGGAGTATACGTCCCGCTGCCTCCTGATGCTGCAGCCATTTCATGAAGTGAAGGAGGTTTTCCTTCTATAAAACAGCTGCGGGCAGCAGATACCGTGAGAGCCCCGGACATGAATTCATAGATCAAGGCAGATTGATCGTTTACTCGTTGACCTGTTCTGCCAATCCGGTGCTTAAACAAATAGCTCTACACCCCTGGCCAACATGTCCTTAAAATGAAGTCCGAGTTTGAAATATATCTCAAATAATGTATGCACTGCCATTTCCCCACATCAACATAACAGTCTGCAATTAAACGGTTGTCTCCTGTGCGCTCCTCTTCCTACTTGGCGCACCCGTAATTTTCTCGTGCGCACGAGAGGCTGAGACCTTGAGCCGCCGAATCCCTCGGAACATCATAAAAGCCATTTTCAACGGTTTTCTGGTGAAAGATTAACTAGGCTACTGGATGAAATAATATGACTGGTAGGCTATAGGTGCAAAAATTCAACACTTTTTGAAAAAAATATTATGATAAAATATTTTTATATATTTATAATTCTGCAAATATTACGATAAACTCACAGCTATTTCGCGGCCCGGCAGTAACACCTCCGCGGCCCGGTACCGGGGGTTGGGAACCCCTGAGATAGATAACATAATTACATCATGCTCAAGCCCATGCCCTCAAATCTAAGTCAAACTAGTGTAATTTATTTTGTGACAAACGACCGTTTTCGTAGTTTGACGAGGCAATTAATGGCAATGATAACTGTCTAATATGGCTATATTTTTAGCTAACTTACCAATGTGGCTAACATCTGCAATGTACATTTTGTCAATAATTATTTATATTACTGTACTATTACATGTTAATAAAATATAAAGTTAACTATCAAAGAAATCACATAAACTCAAGTATAAAGAAGAGACCATGTTGTAAGAAAACACGTAACAGATAAACTACAATTGTATTGATCATGAAAATAATAAAAGAAAAGTAGGTATCGAAAAAGAATCGCAATTCTTGACTTGGTATCGGTATCGAAACCAAAATGTTGGTATCGTGACAACAGTACTGTGCTCAGGTATACGCTGCCACAGTGTACTGTCTTTTTAGGGCCGGATAGCATTGCATTTTACTTTGTGTTTGGGATTTAGTGTTCCAATAAGTGAGGTAGTTTTGTGTGTGTTTTGTTATAATTTGGTTGACTCTAATAGATGTGGTCTCAGACTGGTCCTGAGGCAGAGCACCGTTTGAGCCGGTTTGTGAACAGAGTGTCAGGACCAGCTGAGAGAGGGGACTCTTGACCTTGTTCATCCACTATCCCTTAACCCTGTGACGTTTCACACAAAGGTCAAGGAATAGACGATAGGGATAGACGATAGGAGCTGATTTTTGGACTATTCGACCGCAACCCCTGTGTCTGTTTATGGCTCAGTTGTTAGGTGAGACAACAGTGCCCCCTGCAGAGCAAACCTACACACTGTAGTGTGAGCAGTCAGTGGGGTTGGATTGTGTTTTGAGCCTAGCTTCTGTATTCAGTTTCATGAAAGATAATGAGTTTTAATAATAAACTGTGACTTGGTGCATGTGGTGAGAACCTTTGAGTTGTGAGGCTGGAGGATGGAGGTGTAGCAGCTGTTAAGATTGTAGTTATGGGTATCCTGAGGAAGCCGTCTGACAACAAGGCAGCAGTAAAGCCATCATCTGCCTATTAATGATTCAGCATATCTATCTATCTATCTACCAAACATGTTTCACAACAATATTAAAGTTATAAGGTCTGCATCATTTTAAAAGATGCCATTTTTATTCGAAATATTGCAATAAACAATAAACCATTCTATACAAGCTGAAGGATGATATTGAGTAAGAGACGTTTTTATTTGAAAAACCATGATTCAATACACTTTAAGATCCAACAGCTTGAGCCGATCAAACATTTCAGTGTGGAGGAGCCACACATCCTGTCATCACTCACACACCGCCAGATTCATTCAGCACTGCTAGAATTTGCAGGTGGTACAAAATGTCATTTTAGGGGATCTTTGACTTTCCAAGAAATGTATCGTATGGTTTTACAGCTGCCAGTTCTCCAATAATTGTGACACAAAACTAGCACACAGGGAAGAGAGCCAAACAAAGTTACACTTGAAGAAAACATACATTGTGGTAGTTTGTTAAAAGCAGTAAAACAAAAACAGCAAAATGTTAACTACAACTGAATGCATCAGTTGCAGTATGCAAGCCACGTTTTTGATATTCAGACCCATAATCCTTTACACCAGGGTTGCCAACTTTGGGTACCTGGCTGGAGTGAGATTTTGGTATCATGGGTTTGATTACACATATGCGCATGAAATGACTGCTATCGTGTCAGTAGCGGGACCTTAGCATATATATAGGATATATATACAATATATACAAATACACAATATTGGACACAGACTATAAAGGGCACACAGTTTCATTCACTAATGAAAGTCAAACACACGTTTGTTTCTACTGTTTTATTGTGTGCCTGTCGCGATAAGCAATTAATTGACTTATCGTACGATAAATAAAAATGAACTCGATAAATTGCCATTTACATGAGGATGTGACTAGCAGTTTGAAAGGATGTACTTGAATTATTATTATATATTATCATGATGTCAGTGGTCTAAAATGGTCATACAACGGTGCCGACAATATTATCGTTTATTGCAATAATTTCCGGGAAAATGTATCCAACAAAATTAATTATCGTGAGAGGCCTATACACGAAACACACACACACAAACAAATCTACAGACTTACTCCAAACTGCCAAATATATTAATTAACACACTCTCACTCTCATACTCTTTGACTCTATTTTGACCTAGTAGAACAATAAGCAGCAAACTTTTACTTTTTATCATTTCTACTGGATCTTAGATCTGCGCATGCGCAATACGGGTCGGCAGTGGCGGCCACGGAGTATTTTTGTTGGATAATCTATGGTAGGGCCGGCTAACCCATACAGTGGTGGGGCTCATGTCAGTATTTGCAATGTAATTACATACACGCTCCCCTTGACAGTGAAACGCCACGCGTGAGGTTTAGATTATTTCCCTGTCTCAATCCAAATTGAACTGTATGAAACAAAAAGGCCCATTTGTGTTGTAGTAAATAAAAAGGGCGACCTGGAGCCAATCCTGCAATTTCCCCACAAGTGAAAGAGTTGACATGCTGAAAACCCAACCCCTGCAGGGGGGTCTGGGGGGATTCTCCCCAGGAGATTTTTTGAAATACTAACATAAAATACACATTCTGGTACTCTCTTGAGAAGAAAAATAAATACATCTATTACTACACGACATATTTTAAAAAATGAATGCCATTTTAGTTTTGTGTTACTTTGTTCTGAAAGCTGAACCTGCTGCTCCTCACAGAGAGAAGAGGGAAGAGGCTGTGTGAATTACTTTACATTGTGGATAAGGGTGGATAGCCCCCATTGTTCTGTGTGTCAAAATGAAAGACAGCCCACACACCTATCAATCATCAAACCGTGGGGTCTTATTTCATTACGTATTGATTTCTATCAACACGTAATGTTGTATCGATGTAGGCTATAGAGATGTACTACAGCAAAAGTATTCTCCGTCGGGACTTCCTGCAACAACACAACGCCGTTATCTTGATTCTGATTGGTCAGAAGACATTATCAAAGATGTTCTATTGAGAAGACGATCACTACGTGACAAAAGTTTTCAAAACCGTTTCTAGTCTTCGGTATTCTTGTTTTGGCGTGAGAATAGTTTGGGCAGCGTGAGAGCGTGAGATTGAGAGTGAAAGCGTGTGTCACACGCCAGATGCGTGAGAGTTGGCAACCCTGCTTTACACAACATATGAGCAAGAGGGTCAAAGTTCCAGACACAATATTGTGGCAAAAGCATTTGTCCCAATGGTTTCCATATTGCATGCAACGATCCAACTCAATCCAACTAGAAATAAAAAGCAAAGGTATGCATTTTGGAACTGGCTGCCAGTTTGTCTGGTGCCAGGGAGCAATTAGGGGTTTGGTGCCTTGCTCAAAGGCACCTCGGCAGAGCCCAGAAGGTGAACTGGAACCTCTCCAGCAATCAGTCCACACTGTATTATTTTGTTTTGAGTTCCAAAGCACTTAAGATAATCATTGCTATCGGGAGCAGTCCACGGAATATAACAAAAAGTGTATCTCGAGCCAGTTTCTCAAACGTACCTACCCCACCTTTAAGGTCTTCGACTATCTGAATAACGGGAGGACCGACTGTAGGAGCCAATTAACTGTGGGTATAAAGGTAGGAACCTGTGTGTGTTGGTGAGAGGTTCCGCCGGAAGGCCCATACAGTTTTTGACCACACACACGGAGAACACACACACACACAAACACGGGATTACAAGCAAAGCAAAGGTATTGTGTAAACGGTAATATCGTGTGGTGAATATGGAAAGAAGCAAGTAAATGGAAACCAGTCAAATGGAAATAAATGGACTGTTTCAAACTGGAAACTTTGTTTCTGACCTTTATTCGGCAGCAAACTTGTGTGCGTCAATTACACCCACCAAGAGGATCCTCAGAGGCTTAAAGTGTTGGCTTAGCCTCTACACCGACAATTAAATCAAACATCCCTTTTTTCATAGTTAATGGATGAGGAGACGGAGCAGAAATGTCCCATAGCAGAAATAAACAGGCCTGTAGCAGTGCACATGGGGGAGGAAATGTTGCTCGTTTCGACGGTGGAATCGTCATCTTTCCCCAATATACTGAGCAAGATTCAAATAACGGGCGGGCGGCGCCATCAGACAGGAAGACTTTTGAATGAAGAAAAGCAGTCCGGTGGACCGGAAGTTAAAGAACATATTTCAAAATAAAAGACACGAGGATATAATGGCAATGCTGTAAAAGTTAAATCCTAGAACCCAGAAGTCTGACGACCCTTGGCCCCCCTGCTTCCGGCGCCCATGCTGACGAGGATACGTTTATTTCTGCATTCACATGCAGATATGCGTTTATAGAGATTAATACAAGTATGCAAGCTCTGTGCATAACTTTATTTCGCTGACTTCCGGTTTGTACGACTTTCGGTTTTTACTGTGTCTGTAAATCCAGTGTCCAGCTTGTCGCTGTGTGACAACAACACATCCTCACTCCCAGGTCGGCCCATGTTGAAGTTATGTCAAGTCCCCTGTCGGCTTTTTCCAACGCAAGGGGGGGGGCCTTAGCGTCCATTTTCAACGCAAGGGGGGGGGCCCTTAGCGTCCATTTTCAGCTTTCCGGGATGTCCATATGCTTCTATGGACGCTCATGGAAGCACGGCGTTCGTTTGTGTCGGCTGCCCTTAAAGGCAATGTGAGCGTCCATTCTCATTGGATAACGGAGAATTGTACACCCGGAAGTAAGTATTCCCCTTACTGTCGATTGATTTTACAGTGATATCTGCACTACTCATCGACTAAAAAAACACCAGATTATCCTTGTTAATTACACAACATTGATTGGTTTAAATTGTGTGCAATGCTTTTGTATTTTTCCCCTTCGATTCGGAGAAACAAATGTTTTTTTCGGAGTAAAGGATGGCAGAAGACACTACACTACCCAGAATCCCCAGCTATCGTTTGGACTACACCATGTGCTCTGTTTGACAAACCCCGTGATAGTCCTCAAGCTCTGTGATTGGAGAGTGTGCTCCGAGGGTTACGCCGAGCCTCGAACAGCACTTGAAATGGGATGGAATCACGGCAGACTGTCCAAAACTGGATTTGAACGGGTCCACCGCGTCCCCCCTCCCCCACCCTGTCCCCAGAACTACAAATGCTGGCTATTCTGTTTCGCAACATGTTCTGTATCTATGGCACGTCTCTACTGGGAGTTGTAGTTTTAAAAGACGTTTTCGTATTTCCCATAATAAGAAGTTGCCAGTATTAAACTGTGTACATCCCTGGAGGTTTAGGGGATAGGAAACACTCACATTTAAAACATATAATTAATAAATGGGTGAAAATTACTTGTGCCCATAATGGGCAGCATTAATATATATATACACACATGCCAGCTAAGGTCAGAAGAGCTTTATTTAACAGCTGGTCTTATGTTTGTAACCCCTGTTGTTAATTGATAACATTACATTACATTACATTAATTGATAAGCCTGAAACATGCACTTGTTAAGGTTCAGAGGCACATTTTGCAAATATGGCAGTATAGCCATCGATCAGCTTAAGATAAGATATACTTTATTGATCTCAAGTTGGAACATTTGCGTTACATCAGCATGTGTTACAGTTAAATATGCAGTGGTGTTTATTTGTAAATCATTTAGTATAATCACACAAATTCTGTGTTTTATATTCAACAATTCTGTGTTCTTTATTTATTGATTGTTCAATACCTGACAAGGTCGGAGATGAAATATCTACATACATCTTATAAGAGTATAATACATTATGTATAATATCAGTTAAAATAAGTGCTTCAACATAGTTAACATTGCTGGAGGTACGCACAAATATTGATAGATGTCTTGTAATGCACTATTGAGGAACCTGCGACCCAAGTTTTTCATTCAATGCATAACTACACCATAGTTGTGTAGGCCTATATGATATGTCAATAAACCTTAGAAAATCTTGAAATCTTGAAAGGGATGTGCAAAATAGTCATTATATACAGTCTTTAATTAACTATTAGTAGAGAATAACGAGTAATTAATATACTTTATAGGGATCCTATTAATATCTAATGATAAAAATAATGAAATTCAATAACATGCTTTAACCACTAGGTGTCCCTTTATATCACCTTTATGGTGTAAATACAGCCTATCTACCAATTGGATCAAATATAAAAGTCAGCCGAATTAGTGTTGATACTGCAAGGAGACGTATTGTGTGAAAATAAATGTAAGATGTTGTTTAATGGCTGATATATTTATGATCCACGTCACGTTTTCAGTTCCTCATGTTTGTCTAGAAGTCTTCTCATCAGGGCTCTATAAATACAGAACTACGGCAGATATGTAATATTTAATGCAGCCGAACCGTGTATTACAATGCCGTTATGTGATGACTTCCAAAGAGAAAAGCAAGCACACTCGGAATAAAGTATTATTGTATTTTTTTTCAATGTTTTCGGTCTGTTTCCGTTATTTGTTAATGACGATGTGCTGTGAGATGTGAGACTGGAATTGCACAGGGGAAAATAACGTATCTTTAGATGCGGATTTTGTTAAACTAATATGTTTTCGCTGTGGACCAACACTATACATTGACAGGGAAGGGGGTAGCAATAAAGATAACACCATTAAACAGTTACACAACATAACAGAAATAATATCGATAGCAGCGTCCCTAGCAACCACCTTGGTAACAATGAAAACGTTATGGACGCAATTCCTGAAGTAATCTTCGTAATAACTAGCAAACTAAAGATCATGTACATCCACTGCACACATAATCTGAAATAACAACTCATATTTCTCGCATCAAATGACATCAAAACGCATTTTAATGGCCAAACTAACTTTAAAATAGGCATTTTCCATCGAGAATAAAACGAAGTTCGGCCATGTTTTTTTTTTCTTCAGGGAGAAATTTGAAGATCACCTGACGTCAAACAGAGCACATGGTGTAGTCCAAACGATAGCTGGGGATTCTGGGTAGTGTAGTGTCTTCTGCCATCCTTTACTCCGAAAACATATTTGTTTCTCCGAATCGAAGGGGAAAAATACAAAAGCATTAAACACAATTTAAACCAATCAATGTTGTGTAATTAACAAGGATAATCTGGTGTTTTTTAGTCGATGAGTAGTGCAGATATCACTGTAAAAATCAATCGACAGTAAGGGGAATACTTACTTCCGGGTGTACAATTCTCCGTTATCCAATGAGAATGGACGCTCACATTGCCTTTAAGGGCAGCCGACACAAACGAATGCCGTGCTTCCATGAGCGTCTATAGAAGCATATGGACATCCCGGAAAGCTGAAAATGGACGCTAAGGGCCCCCCCCTTGCGTTGAAAATGGACGCTAAGGCCCCCCACCTTGCGTTGGAAAAAGCCGACAGGGGACTTGACATAACGTCAACATAGGCCGACCTGGGAGTGAGGATGTGTTGGTGACAACCATAGACTGGTGACAACTTCATGTTTGTTGCATACCTGCAAGATTTACCTGTGGCAAATGTCAGCGATGTGAACAGAACTGTTGCCCTACTTTCACCTGCACCCAGCAGCAAGCGGGAGAAATGTTTCAAGTTGTAGGCTACTTATGAAGTTACGTCTACAATTAGGAGGGTGAGTAATTAAGCTTTTATTTCTGTAACGTTAAACTTATTGTTTTTCTTTAACAAGTTTGACTACATTGAAAGACAGAGGAGGGACAGTATGTGCATTCTTAATGAACATACTTTGTATTTTGTATGTGTCAGGGTGTTATGCTACAGGTCCATGAAGACAGGCCCCACAGTGAGTTCAGGATGAAGTGTTGTTACTGTCTAGTTCAACATTTTCCTGAGAATTCGGCTCATTTTAGACAGGTTAGACACAGCCAATGTGGAGGCGGGCCGTACCCGGCCCGCGGGCCTTAGTTTGGGGACCACTGCCCTAGAGTGAAATAAGTCTTTGATGATTTGACAGTTTTTTATTTATTCTTGTATAAAAACAGAAGGACGATAGCCCATATATGAGATTTCAAAAGTATTTTTTTTTGAAATTCTACACCAGATTGTCCTGATTTTCTCTGATTGACTAGATGGGGTCTCCTGCTATCACCCTGAAGTGAAATAAGTATTTGATTGACTTCGAATGATTCTTTGATTATGGACGGTTTCCATTAAATAATAATCAAAATATAGATGGACAATAGATCTAATTTGAGATTTTAAACAGCATACATTTTAAATAGTCACCCAGTGGAAATGTCAGATATGTCTTCATGACTGTATACTTACATTTTACATTCACTCAGTTATAGACACACATAAACTTTAATATAACTAGCACAAGGTAGCTACTCCACAGAAATGGACTGACTGGTCTGTGTGTGCTGCACAGAGGTCACAGTTGTGTTTTGTTCCTGTTCTGTTGTTAAAGAGTTATTTTTCTTCGTTCATAGTTGTTGAAATGTGTAGGTTCTCTCGCGTCCCAGGAGACATTAAAGAGACTAATGTAAGGTGACCAGATTTTCAAAATAAAACCGGGGACATTTTGAGTTTTGCGGTCAATATATCATTAACATAACCAATTTTCTTCACTGTTAAAGAAAAAAGGGGGACAATTCTGGTTCAATGTAATTCGAACATTTGAACTGTTGGATACATATATGAGACTGTGAGAAACTGTACACCAGATTGTCCAGATTCTCTCTGAGTGATTAGATGGGGTGTCCTGCTATCACCCTAGAGCAGGGGTCCCCAAACTTTTTCCTGTGAGGGCCACATAACTTTTCCCTTCTCTGATGGGGGCCGGGTCAGTTTGTAACAGAAAAGTGTGACGATCGCATGGGTGTCTAAACATAAACATTTATTGTTTTCTAGAAAGCCACACATAACCAAATATTAATAACCCTTTCCGGGATCTTCACAGAAAAAAAGTCAGGAAATAAATAATAACCAAATAACCCTCTCTGGGTTCTTCACAGAAAAAAACTCCATTGAAAATTACTGTAACTTTCTGTTGTGCCGTGCACAATCTTAACAGGTAAAAGTTTAGCTTAGTTGTCAGAGCAGAATCTCTCAAAATAAACATGGATTTACGTAAAAAAAACTATTTTTTCGGGGTTCAGGTGTTTTGTTTGATTTTAAGGCGAGACACGGCAGGCAAAAACATCGTTTTTCAAGCACTGGTCAATTTTGAGATTTTGTGCTATTTTGATTCCATAACATGTTTTCTTTCAGGCTTTTGGAAGGAAAACGTACAAAATACACATTTAAGTGTTTATTTTACTATAGTTTGTCTATTTGCGTCTGTAGATTTCTCCTAAATTCACCAAAAGTTAGCATTCTAACGTAACATAAAGTACCGCGACCGCTGTGTGCACCATGTCAACAGAGGTATCGCTGGAAAGCTCCGTCTCTCCTGCACAATCTCATCGGATCCAAATATGGTCATTTCCTTTGTATCAGCAACCAATCGTGAAAGCACAAAGGGGTCTTAAACCAAGAAACGAAATCTCATTGGCTGGTGTCAATTTCTGACAACGTGATTCGTTCAGATGCGTCACGGGGTGTGCTAAAACACTTCCTGGTTAGCTTTCAGCTAGAAATTGAAATCTCAAAATGCCAAAAGAACAGCGAAAAAAACGTTCACAGAGAAGACGACAACAATTGTCACTTGCACGAAGCAAGGTTATATATAAAAAAATGACCCTGAACATGAAATACCTTCACGGAGTGCGTCGATGCGCAAGCTGTCATCCAAAGAACAGGAGGGTTTAGCTAGCGCCTCACTGCAATCTTTAAAGGTCGTTTTCTCAAAATGAGTTTTTTCTCCTACTCTGAGTTCGAAATTTCAATTTCAGTAGCACGTACATACACCAAACCTTCCAGTTATATTCCTATCAATATTATGAAGGCTTTTACAGAAGGGTTTGTTCATATATAATTCATAGCCTGAATTATACAACATTGTATACCTAAAAACATGGCGAAAATGGATATTTTAGGGCTGTTGACAGTATTTTCTGATTTATGGAATGATAAAAAGAGATATCCAATATCCCTTCCGTAAAAGCCTTAGATACTAATATGACTACAAAATGAAACAAGAATTTTGAATCTGGCTATATCCAAATTTCAGATTTCGATTCCTGAAATGTGTTAAAATATGTGCATATTTAATGAGATAATGGATAATTTGCATATTTAAACATGCTATTTCAAAAAACTTGTAATACAAAAGACAATTGCCTTATTGTAAGTAATTAACTGGAGAAATGTCTAGCTGATACCTTTAAGTTAAAAAAATTACCCTATTCACCTGGGGTGTCTCGCCTTAAACAAACAAAGTCTTGGCTTTCAGAATATGAAACTTTTATTTCCTATTTATTTCTCACTCGCAATCTGCTCTTCCGCAGCGCCGCCCCCCCCCCTCACTCCGCTGAAATTATGAATGTAAGAGTATAGTAATCATAGATAACACTGCAGGGTCCGTTACAGTTTGTTTTCATCTGATTTCAATTAAACAAAGTCTTGGCTTTCAGAATATTAAAATTGTTTCGGAAAATTCAGATGATAAATACAACTTTGAAGCTTCGGCATAATTACAAGCGGAGAACGGCAGGCATAACAACAGCCGGTGTTTCTCGTGAGTGTTTTCCCCGGGAAACAAACACAATGCACACAAACGCAAAATTACACAAGCACACACACTCACACACACTCGCAAGCTTCCTCTCCAAACGAAAATATCTTCCCTCGGTAGTATTTTGATCATTTGCTCCGCTAATAATCAATCAGATCGATGGATTCCAGAGAAGAGACAACTTTGAAGGCCTTTTTCTCAAAATGATGACTCGGTGACAGTCATTATATAATGTGACATATTTCGCTTAATATTTGAAGTACAAAAACAATCCTGATATCATTAGAACGCTAGGAATATCCTCTTTCCAACAGTGTATACAACTCAAAAGGTGTCTTCGGGTCAATGCGACTGATTTCGATAGAGCAGGTCACAACATTTTGACAGGGGCTAGTCTAAGATTCGCGTGGCCAGACTGAAAAAAAAAATGTGGAGGCGGGCCGTACCCGGCCCGCGGGCCTTAGTTTGGGAACCACTGCCCTAGAGTGAAATAAGTCTTTGATGATTTGACAGTTTTTTATTTATTCTTGTATAAAAACAGAAGGACGATAGCCCATATATGAGATTTCAAAAGTATTTTTTTTTGAAATTCTACACCAGATTGTCCTGATTTTCTCTGATTGACTAGATGGGGTCTCCTGCTATCACCCTGAAGTGAAATAAGTATTTGATTGACTTCGAATGATTCTTTGATTATGGACGGTTTCCATTAAATAATAATCAAAATATAGATGGACAATAGATCTAATTTGAGATTTTAAACAGCATACATTTTAAATAGTCACCCAGTGGAAATGTCAGATATGTCTTCATGACTGTATACTTACATTTTACATTCACTCAGTTATAATGTAGTTATACGTAGTTTGTTTTACATTATTATTGATCACATTATATAGTACATATTTCTTAATTTAAGCTCCAGTATATATGAATATGTTTGGTGTGTTTTTTAGGTATATTTGTTATTGACCGAGTAAACGCTTTTATTTTGAAGGCAGTTTTTACAGGCCTCTACCGTAATAATAATAATAATGCATTACATTTTTTTTATTATTAGAGCGCTTTTACAGGTGCTCAAAGCGCTTTACAATTATACATTACACATATTAGACAATGCATAGGATATTCGCGCACCGCAATACAACGTGCGGGCTGGCTTGACTGTGTTTTCCGAAGTGGGGGCTGGCTTGACCACAGTCTGTTTACCCAGTCTTTCCTGACTTGAAACGTTTTATTTCACCTTGCTATGTGTTTTTAACGTATATTAAAAAACGGGGACATTTCCGGGGAAAGTTTCAACCGGGGACAGGCCAATACAAACGGGGACTGTCCCCGGAAAACGGGGACGTCTGGTCACCCTAGACCAGTGATTCTCAAATGGGGGTACGCGGACCCCTGGGGGTACGTTGGGGTACTGCAGGGGGTACGTGCGATTTAAAAAAAAAAAATTAAAAAAAAGGTTAGTTAAAAAAACAATCTTAGTAAAATAAGTTAAATAGAAAACACAATTTTATATAAAACATTCCTAGAACCACCAAGGGGGTCCTCATATAAACATGTCAAATGTGTGTATTGTATTTTATAGTTTTTCACAATAACATATTACTTAAATTGAAAAACTCCTTGGAAAAAGTGTTGTGTTATTTTTTTTCATGCATAAAATGAAAATATCCTTAGTTTGTTGTAATGCATACCACGAAGGAGTTAATACATCACACACTGAGGGAACATCACTATATTGTAATTATTTATATAGGCTTTTTCGATCAAAAATGTTCGGGATCGGTCAGGGGGTACTTGGCTGAGAAAATGTTTCAAAGGGGGTACATTACTGAAAAAGGTTTGAGAAGCACTGCCCTAGACTAATGGAGTCTCTGAAAAGGTTCAAATTGGTTACTTTAATTAAGTAGCGTGGTAATGAAACAGAGTAGTTGGAGGAGACAGAGCAGCTGTTTGTCTCGCAGTGGCTCCGGTGGAAGCGTGTCCACAAAGCTCCGGCACCTCTCTATATATCTCGTCATTTGACTCCTCTTCAATGGCGGCCGGGGACGTAAGGGGTTCTCCCGCCTCGGTCTTCTATGTCCGATATCGCGTAAAACATGAGGATTTAGACGTTGTGTATTCATTGCATCACTTCACACGCCTTTTCTCCTTATTCACTCTTTCATGACTTTTTATTTAATGCATTTTAACGGCTGTAATCGATGTTATCGTAAAACCGGAAGTGGTCATTGTTGTCAACGCCAACGTCTCTCAATACAGCTTTTCAAAGTAAACTTGAACCAGAACTGTTTTCAGAATAAAACAGTTTTGAACTTACTGTTTGTTTAAGCTAAATTACGTCATTCAATATTGATTTTAATTTCTAACATAGTATACAAGTATATCAATTCATATCAGTATGTATAAGAAGTTGTAAGTATAGAAAAATATTTAGGAACAAAGATATGACTTCTTAGGTGTGCAGGTGTGACGTGTTACATTCCTGCTCCAGTCACATGACTCCCAGTGGGTCCCCAGTACTCAGCTGTACAGAGCAGCAGTGGTACAAACCAAGAACTATGGCAAGTCTGAGAATAATGTCATTGTAATTCATATACTAAAACTACACACTCATCATGTCTCATACACACATCATCTCATCATTTCTATATCTTGCTTAAACCCACAGTGTGTAAAACCTGTGAGGTGCTACTAGTGGACCCTGCTCTCTGTAAAGTTCAAGCTGGCAGTCCCATTAGGCGCTTTCACACCGGAGTACTTTTTCCAGTGTAGTTCTGATATAGTTCCGAAAATGTACGTTCACACCAAAAAAATCCGGAACTAGAACTTAGTTCATGAGAAACTTTTAACCCCCTTTTCAGTTCCTCCTAGAGAGCATGTACTTTCATGGGAGAAAAAGGTTCCCATTTCTGATGGCGGATTGCAAACCACGCCCCGTAAAACTCCCAAAAAGTTTTGTGAAACCGCCATTTTATTATCCTCGCATTAGCATTATTAGCATTCAAAGAGTTCTGATGAACTAAGTTCTGATTAACTAAGTACGGCAAAGTACTTGGTGTGAAAGCGCCTCTTGTCATATGAACATCACCATGACAGCTAACTAAGTCACACCGCTGCCCACGACCATGCTCCACCACGGCCAGATCTACCACTGGCTGGCTACAGACAGAGCCTGTGGCATGTGCTGAGGACGTGGGCAGAAGCAATATCTATTTTATCCACCCAAAAATTAAGACCCATCTGAAAAAAATCGCTATATTTAGCATTAAATAACGTACACTTAAACTGATATAGCTTTTTTGGGTGGATAAAATAAATGTTGCTTCTGCCCACGTCCTCAGCAGTAGGCTGTATGGCTCTGCTCCTGTATGTTTCTCCACTGGTCTACTGTAGGTAATAATACACTGATTATGGATATATACCACATACTACTCCACTTCAAAAGACCAAGGGCCTCATTTATAACGCCGTGCGTAGGATTCACGTAGGAAGGTTGCTTACGTAGTAGAAATCCAAAAAATAGGTACAGAAATGTTCCGACATTTTCTGATTCACCAAACATTGCGTACCGGCGAGGAAAGTGCGTACAGCACTTCCTACGCCGGTTTCCCTTTATAAATCACAATCGACTCGAAATGCGGTGCAGCTTTTGCGGGCTTCACGTAACGCCCATATTTGCCTAAATAGTCAAAGAAACGCCCATTCCTTCATTTTGACTGACTTTATGAAGAATATCGCAGGAAATGACGACAGAACAGCTCAAAAATACATCTCACACCGTGTCAGATTTTGGTTATTTTGGGGAGGTCGAGATAAATCATATTGTTTGGTGGATGCAGTTTGAACCAGAGTAGCAGCATGGAGGTCGGATCGTCACCAAAATAAATAAATAAGTGGTCCGAAAAAGGTTCATGACAAAAAAAATACACATAGCCTTCCTCAGGCAGTGTGTTTGTACCGGGGACAGGAGACACCCCCTTGATGAGAAACTGTAAGAAATGATCGGGGAATCCCTCCGGAGTGGAGTCATGACGACTGGATCTGAATTATGTTTTTGTATTTGGTGGTTTGTGTCCCAGCTGTCGATCAGCTGTGCGCAGTGTCCACTGCAGCCTGTGCATCTCAACCCCCCCCCCCCCCCCCCCCCCCCCCGCAGCAACTCTATCCACCAGTTAAAGGAAATACAACCAATGTGTTGTGTTATATTAGCTGTACAATTTACCACATATGGTGTTCTTAGTTTCCATACCTCCTGTGTTTTACGAGCGACTTATCAAGTCTTGGCAAACGGCATAAAACACGATTAAACATGATAGTATATAAAACCATGCTCGTATCTACAACCTATAGAAAAGCAAAACGACGTCAGTTTAGACATAATTCTGTCCTCCTGCTTACCGCATCATGTATGAGAAAACATTTCATAACATTAACACAACATATTCAAGGTGGTTTTAAATAACATATCCGTATTTATTTATTTCTCCAAGTTACGTTTTTGTGTGCACTGAGGAGTCTCAAACAGGCGTTTATTAAATCATTTTAAGATTGGCTTTAATCAATGTTTGAAAATGAATTCTTCATATATGATAAATGAGAGGTAACATTTTATTTATGGTATTATTTCCACATATTTCTCTCCATTCTTCCTTCTGCCAACGCGATGTCGCAGTTTCTCGTCTCTCCCGTTTTTGTGCTTAGTGCGTACGCATGGGTTAGAGTTTGCGTGGAGGACGGCACATTTTCCCGTCAAGTTAGTATTTTATAAATCGCAAACATTGCGTAGAAACTGGCGTACGTCATTTTTTGAGCGTATATCCCTTTATAAATGAGGCCCCTGATCTATCCCCTTAACCCTCCGGTATCACTGTGGACGTTTTTGTCCATATGGGTCATTTATCACTTTTCATTTTGCAATAACTTTGGTTGTGTTGGTGCAAATGGCCTGATTTTTTGTAACAAGGCTATTTTCTCGATCTATTTTGGAATTCCAAGTAGTGTTAATTTCGTCAGCTATTTTTTAATTTAGTTTTAGTCTTAGTCCTGTGTTAAATTTCCTTTTTAGTTTTAGTCATATTTAGTCACCTTCATCCTGTTTCTATTTAGTCAAGTTTTAGTCGACTAAAAGTCTGAGCATTTTAGTCTTATTTTAGTTGACTAAAACAGTAACTATTTTAGTCACGATTTAGTCGACTAAAAGTCTGATCATTTTAGTCATATTTTAGTCAAAGAAAACAAATTATGTTAGTCTACTTTTTGTCAATGAAAACTGTTGAGTCTTTTTTAGTCATCAGATTATATAGAACATTTCAGTCAAACTAGTCTAGCCAAAACCAATAATTTGTCATTTTAGTATAAATAAATAGGATTATATCTTGTCCTTATTTGATGAAAAACACAGGTTGAATGATTAAGAATGCAGCTTTGCAGAGAGTATGGTCAGGTTTGTGGTGTTTTTACCAGCTGTGTTATGGCCACATTGCTTCCCTTCTGATGAAACAATGCATTCGCTTTTTTTCTCCGCCTCATTGTAGAGAAAATGGGCCCAAATATCACATAGTTTCTTTCTCCCAAGCAGTGGTGGCATTAGACTTTTTCGTTGTCAGTCATTTTGACGGACAGGATTGTAACATTTCCGTCATAATCCATTATTACCCGTCGAGTGCACAATTTATCACTCACTCGCGCTGACGGGGGTATTCGGTTAACGCGACCACTGCTCCCAAGCCCTGTTGTTGCCATTTCATTTTCTGTTAAATAAGGTTAGTTAGACCATGAGTTAGACCCGAGTCGTCCTGACAGTTCACAGTGTGCCGCTGCCCGGTGTAATTCAAATGTACCGCCGCGCGTAGCACCGACACACAGCTGCTGCCCTGCCGCAGCACCGGAAATGGAACTGCTGGTAGAAAAACTGACTATCAGAAATGTAACGTTATCTTTGATAATATTTCGTCTCCTCATTTTTCGTCAACGAAAGTAAAGAGAGATTTTGACATAGTTTTTATTTAGTAAACTACATTTTCGTCTCGTCACTTTTCGTCAACGATATTGCATGATGATTTCGTTGCAGTTATTGTTATTGTACAGCCGTCGGTGCCGTCTCGTCATCGTCTCGTTTTCGTCATTGAAAAAAAGGTGTTGACAAACATATTTCGTCATAGTTTTAGTCAGCAAAATTAACACTAATTCCAAGCAACTTCCGCCCTAATCAAAAATACCAAGAATGTAATCATTTTCAGGATTTTAACCCTTTAAATGCCAATACATGAAACCGCTGGTTTTTTTCATGATAACAGAGAAAATTAGTTATTTTCCATAAAATACATATCTGGGGACTGGCTCTTTTTTTTTTACAACAGTCTTGGATATGTCAAAGATTAGCAACAAAATAGATTTTTTTGCATTATTAGTTTTTGCATAAAATCAGATTGAACAAAAAGGTTACAAATTAGTCATTCGGGACAAAAATGTCCACTTCCAAAAACTGCTCTAAAATGACAACAGATTAATATTTTTTCAAACTTTTTGGGGTTAAATCTTTCAATCAACTTCAGTCCTGATCAAAAATACCAAATAATGTTCAGGATTTTAACCCTTTAACTGCCAGTTTGAAAACATGAATTTGCGGTTTCTATGAAAAACATGCACAAAAACGCAGTTATTTTCCATATAATAAATGTTGGGCGGGTCGGCTATTTTATCACAGTCTTGGATATGTCAAAGATTAGCAACAACATTCATTTTGGTTGATTATTAGTTTTTGCACAAAATCATATTAAACTAAAAACTCACACATTAGTCATTCGGGACAAAAATGTCCACTTCCAAAAACTGCTCTAAAATGACAACAGATTAATATTTTTTCAAACTTTTTTGGGGGTTAAATCTTTCAATCAACTTCAGTCCTGATCAAAAATACCAAATGTTAAATTATGTTCAGGATTTTAACCCTTTAACTGCCAGTTTGAAAACATGAATTTGCGTTTTCTATGAAAAACATGCACAAAAAGGCAGTTATTTTCCATATAATGAATGTTGGGGGTGTTGGCTTTTTTTTTTATCACAGTCTTGGATATGTCAAAGATTAGCAACAACATTCATTTTGGTGGATTATTAGTTTTTGCACAGAATCAGATTAAACAAAAAACTCACACATTAGCCACTCACGGACAAAAATTTCCCATCCACTCCCATTATAACCACATCTTTTGATCTCTCCGCCATACCGTTACATAATCATGCATTTTGTAATGTCAGGGTTTTATATTGGAGGAAAATAGTTCAATGTGTCCTTTTTACCAGATGTGACATTTTACCATTGAATTACATGCTTGTAATTTCTTGGTTTCTGGGCCTGTTGTATAATGGGGCCCTGACAGCCATTGGAATACATGTATGCAACTAATATGATGTAGGTGTGTTGGTATGGATGTGGAAGAGTGGTATCAGCTGAGAAATGTGTGTGTGTCTGGATGTACAGTGTGTGTGTACAGAGACAACAATATACAGTAGATTTGGTTTACAGCAAGTCGCAGTTTTCGCCTCATCTCTTTCTTTCTCTCTCTTTCTTTTTCTCTCACTCCCTCATTCCCAAACTCATACACACTCGTACATATTAAACCTCCTTATACCTTGTATGTGTGTGAGTGATGAGAATGAGACAGGGGCCCCCCCACTTTTCAGCCCTGCCCCACATTTTCGCAGCGGCGGATGCCGTGTACAAATCCCGTTTCAATAATTCCCCTCTACTCTAAAGTCACATCTAAAACGCGATCTGATCTAGCTGTGTATATTTTGTTATTTGTTATTGTTATATTCAATCTCATTAGCTACAGGCATTTTTTAAGCTTGTAAAGGGAAGATGACAGCTCGCCTCTCACTGGCCACTCTGCTCTTCCACAGCGCCGCTCTCCCTCCCTCCCGCTGAAATTATGAATGTAAGGCGTATTGTAATCAGATAACACGGCAGGGTCCGTTACAGTTTTTTTATATCTGATTTCAATTAAACAAAGTCTTGGCTTTCAGAATATTAAACTTGTTTCGGCAAATTCAGATGATGCTTGTAACGGCATAATTACAAGCGGAGAACGGAGTAACTTTACGTCACTGCAGGCATAACAACTGAGGTTACCTACTGTAACCCAGCTTCTATGAGTAAATGGCGCAGCCCTCTAAGGCTATCGCTATTGGGTTATCCCTCTGCGCCCCCACGCAGCACTGAAACACTTGTAGTCCACGCCCACCCGCCAGGTGGGCCCCACCCTCGGGCCTCCTTCCGGTATAAATAGGAAGGGTGCCCGGCAATCTGCTCCCATACAATATAACTTTTCTTCAGCTATTCGTAGAGCCAGTGGGGCCCAGCGCTTAGAGGGCTGCGCCATTTACTCATAGAAGCTGGGTTATAGTAGGTAACCTCAGTTCTATTTCGTATATGGCTTTGCCCTCTAAGGCTATCGCTATTGGGTTAAGGGCGAAGCATGATGTAGTCTGCGCCCCACTGGGTCCGTCCGGCACTTGAAGCACAGACATACCTGCTCAATAACACCCCCCTGCCTGTTGTGCCATGCGTAATGGCGCATCACCGTCCCTGGAGCAAACATACCTGTTTTCCTGACGGGGTGAAGGCTGGGAACAATACATACCGACCGCTGTGAGAAAGTAGAGACGAAGGTCCCACCTTGTCCTGCGATCATAGAGGGGGAACAGCCGCTCTCTCCGTGTCAGCCAGGTAGGAGAGCGCTCAGCTGGATCCCTGACGTCACTCACTCTGACCAGGCACTCTGTACGAAGTGTGTCAGAGTAAAGGGAACATCCCTCTCATACGAGGGGAAAAGGGCCGCTCTCTGTGTGCCGAGAGGCAGGAGAGAGGCGCACAGCTGGATCCCTGACGTCACTCACTCTGACAGGACACCCAGTACAGGGCGTGTCAGAGAGGAAAGGGGATCCCTCAAATAAAATTGAATAAATGAACAGGGGGAAGACCAAGATGCAGCCGTGCAAATATCTTCCACTGACATTCCTCCGTGTAACGCCGTGGAGGAGGAAATTCCTCTGGTGGAGTGCGCTTTGATATTCTCCGGGGGCTCCACCCCAGAGGAGACATATGCCTGTGACACAGCCTCACACAGCCAGTGTGACAGCCGTTGTGCAGACAGAGGTTGCCCGATCGAGCGCTCTCTATAATGCACAAACAGAGAACGGCGCCATGCCGCCGTGCGCGCCACATAGCAGGACAGCGCGCGCACCGGACAGAGGAGATGAGATGTGGCTTCTTCCTCCGATTTATGAGGAGGCGGAAAAAACCCGTCCAGGGTGATCACTCTTGACCTAAAAGAGCTTGTGATGACATTTTTGCATTTGGCATAAAGGCTGGGTTAGGACGTAACACAGCCGAACTGCCATCCCCTTGGATCCGGAGGCATGACGGGGCCACAGAGAGAGCGGATAAATCACTCACCCTTTTCGCCGATGTTAGAGCCAAAAGCAGTACTACTTTGGCTGATAACATGTTGAGGGGAACCTGCTCTAAAGGTTCAAATGGGGCTTTGCTTAGTGCTCGTAACACCAAAGCCAAATCCCACTGAGGCGCCAGTGCGCGTGACACCGGTCTGAGTCTTCGTACCCCTTGCAGAAACCGTTTCGTCAGGGGGTGACTGAACAACGTCCCTCCCCTTTCTGTTTATCTTTCTTACAGTGCAGACACTTTTCTGCTTGCTCCTGCCTCTGCTTACTTTTTATGCTGATTTTCCTATTCTTATTCTCTGAAAACTTCGAGCAGCGGCTCCTGGACATTAACTTATCACTGGGACAGTTAATCTTCGTAAATAGACGGAGGGTTTCAGCCATATTTCAACATTTTTACGACGACCTCAGTCTTACAGTAGCGTGGCCTAGCAACAGCTAAAGCCTGATAGGCTACTGCATGCTATTTAGCTTAAGCTAGTTGGTAGCAAAATGCCTCCGTTCTCTACAGATGACTTCCACAAACTTACAGAGAAGATGGCTGTGTTGGAAATGAAAATGCAACGGTTGGAAGTTAACGTGGAAGTGAATGGACTATGTCGTGGGAATGACACCACTTTACCAGTGTTGCAAAATAATGGAAAAGGGTATGCTAACTCACAGCTAGTTAGCAGCTACAAGGATTCCAAGGAACAGGAGGGCTGTGTACTGGGTAATAAATCTACAAGTGGTAGTCCTCCCTGGAACTCTCTGGGTGCAAAGCCTAAGAGTAAATCATTTCCATGGGATTTGGGAGTACGGATAACAGGCAGAGCCCAGCATTCTGAAAGCTGTGATGCGACCGGCTGGCCTGCATTGTTATCACCCAGGAAGAGCGCCTCTGCAACCCCTATTCATACTAGGAAACAGCAGTGGACAGCTGCTAAAGGGAGAATTACAAACAATCCTCCTAAACCACCAAGTGTGCCAATCCAGAACAGATACGCTCCGCTGACCGAGAGCCGGAGATCTCTTTCTGATGACCCGGATAACCTGTCCTCTTCACACAGCCGGGTAAGGACCAATAGCTACTCCAAAAGTAAAAGGCTAGAGGGAAAGCTAACGACTGGGCCTGAAACTCTGATTGTGGGTGACTCTGCTTTAAGAGATGTAAAAGGTCTGTGTAGTAAGAACAACACCAAAGTACTCTGTTTTCCCAAGGATGTGGTCTCTGACTTGGCTGAGAAGATCCTGCATATTGGGGCTGAACATCAGAATGTAAAAAATGTGGTACTGCACATTGGAACAAATTATGTTGTGAAACAACAGTCAGAAGTGCTGAAAGAAGACTTGAAATGTTTGTTGGAAACTGTCAGCTCTCTAAATGCAGAGGTGTTCATCAGTGGCCCTCTACCGCCAGTCAGAAGAGGAGTGGAGAGATTCAGCAGATTGTTTGCACTGAACACCTGGCTTTCAACTGTCTGTACTGACCATTCTGTTCATTTTATTGACAATTTTAACTTTTTCTGGGATCGCAGACATCTTTTTAAGGCAAATGGAGTTTGTCTGAACCAAGGTCACCATGCCTACCACAATCATCAAAACCACAACAATACAAGGAAGATGGAAGCAGATTTCCAAACCCCCCTTCCTACAGTGTAGCCCTCACCCTGCCCTCCTATGATGAGAGGAGCAGGGTGGTGGGTCCTCCCTCCCCTTCAAAGCCTGATAGGGATGTGTGTGTACAAAACGCTGGCATGTCCTTTACCCCCGCTCCTCAACGCCCACCAAAATCACCGCAGAGACGCGCACCATCTCCCCCGTCTTCATCACCGCGCCTACGTCAACCACCTCCCCCCCCTGGTCAACCACCTCCCCTCCCTGGTCAACCACCTCCCCTCCCAGGGAAGCCATCATGCTGTTACTTTGAAACCTCTAAATGCGGAAATGCCGTCATCAGCAGGCTATCACGTGGTTTCCGAAAAATAACCGAGTGACACGAGCAGATTTCGGTCGAGAACGGCGGAAAGTTGAAACAGGTGTGCAGCTGTGCGTCATATGCGAGGCCCCGCCTTAAATGGAGTGTGATTTCCGCCAAAGATTTTAGAAATTGGTCCGTGCGCAAAGCATTGTGGGGATTTTAAGACCGCGGAGGATACACATGTGCAGCCTCGAAATTTCCCGCAACGAAGGACGCCGGCCTCGATAGAATTCCAAGGATCCTGGTCATTGGAACAGTCCTTCGGCGGGACTCGATGACGTAGCATCCTTGAAATAGTGGCTCTGGAGGAGCCTTCCTCGACATTGAGAAACACCCTCTGTGTGTGTAAAAAGACGATCCACAAGCAGAGATTTGAGATCCACAAGCACTTTTTTGGTTGACAAATATAAAATGGATTCACAAATGCCTGATGGAAAGTTGTCAATGTTAAAGAGATATTCACTAATTCCTTTTGTTTATTTGTAAATGAATTATAGTATTCACAGATTTTTTTTTTATTTGTGAAAATATTTTGCGTATTTGCAGATCTGTTTTACATTTACAAATTAATTTGTGAGTTTGCAAATCTTTTAAATGCATTTGTGGATGGTGTTTTACATTTACAAATCACATATTTGCACACAAATTATTTTTATGTTCACACAAATATTTATGAGACAAATCTTAGCCCATACGTTAGCAATTAAACTACGAACTGACAACAGAGTTAAAGGAATCCAACGGGCAAGCAAGCAGCATAAAGTGTCATTATATGCCGATGATCTTTTACTCTACCTTTCTGATCCTATAAACTCTCTTCCCCATGCACTTGCAATTTTTCAAGATGTTGGTAGTATCTCAGGTTATAAATTAAATGTAAACAAAAGTGAACTACTCACCATAAACTCTAAAGCCAGAGGAATTTCATTTGAAACATTTCAATTTAAGGTAAACACTGATCACATGACATGTCTGGGCATCAAGGTTATAATCTGTATAGAAAGTTATTTGAGGAAAATGTTACCCCCCTTGAACGTACTAAGAAATATATCTCCCATTATCGCTAATTGGACGCATTAATGTAGTGAAAATGAACACCTTACCTAAATTCTTATATTTGTTTCAATGTATTCCAACTTGTATACCAAAAAAGTGTTTTAATTCTCTGGACAAATGCATTTCTGCATTTATTTGTAATAATAAAACCCCTAGGATTCGTAGGCGTGTGGCGCAGTGGTTAGAGCCTTGGTGTTTGGATCAGGGGAGCACAGGTTCAAACCCCACTGCAGTCAGCATGTCGTTGTGTCCCTGGGCAAGACACTTCACCCCAAATTGCTCCTGTGGGGATTGTCCACAGTATTGAGTAAGTCGCTTTGGATAAAAGCGTCTAACAAGTGTAATGTAATGTAATGTAAAGATTTCCTTAAAAGAAAAAAAACAATCAGGAGGGCTAGCCCTACCCAATTCCCAATTATATTATTGGGCGCAAATGTACGGAATATGCTCAATTGGCTAAGTGCTCCTTCTACAGAGACACCAGCTTGGCTTCTTATTGAATCGGCCTTCTGCGGTAAAACTCCACTGCCGGCTTTGTTTGGATCAGCTCTTCCATTGGAATTGGATTCTGCTTTTAAGATCTGGATCAATGGGGGAATACATCGTTTTGAAGATCTGTATATAAACAAAGTATTTGCCTCATTTAGTCAATTGACAGAAAAATGTAGTATTCCACCCAGCCATCTTTTCAGATATTTCCAAATTTGAAATTTCACACAAATTACCCGCAGTTTCCAAATCGACCAGCAGAAACAACCTTAGATAGGATTGTTGAAATAATTGTGCAGAATAGAGGAGTAATTAGGGTGTTGTATAATGTACTTTCCTCCCTGCATTCTCCCTCTCTCTCTGCAATCAGATCTCAGTGGGAAGATGATCTAGCATTTGAAATACAGATACAAATTGGCAATCCACACTTCAAAGAGTTCACTCTTCCTCAATTTGTGCCAGACATGGCCTTCTCCAATTCAAGGTATTACACCGCCTTCATTTATCAAAGGAAAAGCTAGCAAAGATTTATCCAGGGGTAGATCCCATATGCAACAGATGTATGTCAGAAACAGGGTCCCTCATTCATACTTTCTGGACATGTCCAAATCTTGATAATTATTGGATGTCTATATTTGATACATTTTCTAAGATCTTTAGAGTAAAATGTGCCCCTTCTCCTCTTACTGCAATTTTTGGAGTCGTCCCGGACGACATTGTCCTTTCCAGACATTATTCAAAGGCTGTTGTTTTTGCTTCCCTAATTGCTAGGCAACTTATACTTATGAGGTGGAAGCAGGAGGCGTCTCCCACTCATGTCTAGTGGGTGACAGAACTTGTGAAGTTTCTACACATGGTGAAAATAAAGTGTACTTTGGGTGGCTCCACTTGTACATTTTATAGGACATGGCAACCATTTTTAACGTATATGGAAAGTTTGAAACTGTCTACTCTTCCCTAACTGATTCTTCATTTTATTTTTTTAAACTGAATTAGAACACAGATTTACTATAGTCAACCATGACTAACATTTATCTCGACCTTGTTATGTGTGTTTTTTGTTGTTGTTTTAGTTTTAGTTTTTTGTGCTGTGATTTAAACCTATCATTTTAAAAATGTTTTTCTACTATTAATCTTGTCTTATTCTGTGGGGGGGGGGGGGTTAAAAATGTTTTACAACCTGCACACATGTTTTTTTTGTCATTGAAACTGTATGTCAGTGACCACCAACTGGTGGCCCGCGAGCCACATCCGGCCCGCCAGACATTCTCATCCGGCCCGCACGACGGGGGTGACTGTGGCGTTGGCGGAGCAGTAACCACTGTGTGCAGTACCGGAGTCCAACAGAGAGGCAGCAGCTGCGGGACAGTAGACTGCATACTGCGAAACCTTCCCTGCCTTGAAGAAGAAGTGATCCTTCGTTGTGAAGAGTTGTTTTTTGTGCGCTCCGCACCACAGCAGTAGGCCCGCTGCGACAGAGTCCAACAGAGAGGCAGGAGCTGCGGGACAGTAGCCTAGAAGCAGGGTTGGGTTGTAACGGAATACATGTAACGGCGTTACGTAATCAGAATACAAAAATCAAGTAGGCTAACTGTATTCAGCTGGCGTTACATTTGAAAAACGAGTAATCTGATTACAGTTACTTTCGTAAACCTGAAGTGAATACATATTGGAATACTTATTGGAATTATTGGTGGAAAAGTTTCCTCACAAAAAGTAATATTCATTACCGGCAGAACTGTGCACACTGCACAGCGCTGCAGCATGTCTGTGAGCGAGAGAGAGATGCTGAAATCAAAGTGAATGGCCTGCTGCTGCTGAATGCATGGGGCAAGTGACTGGAACAAGTTATTACATCGTTTCAGATAATAAATAATAATGATAATTCATTCTATTTAGGGGCGCCTTTCAAAGCACCCAAGGACACCTTACAATTCATAACATATTCCAAGGAAAGTTTTTAAGACAGTACAAAGAATGCAGTCCGGGTGATGTTTTTTATGTGGGGTGCAGATGAGAGGGCTGTCCAGAATGACATCAAGATGTTGTGTTTGAGTTCTTGATAAGCCATTAAAACAGTAAAACAAGTGTCTCCTGTTCACCAAAACTGTATTCTGATTACTTTCAGAGCATGTATTCAGTAACTGATTACATTTACAAAGTAACCCTACCTAGAAGTGATCCTTCGTTAGCGTGAAGAGTCTGCTAAGCTTTATGCGGTGTGTGTGTGTGTGTGTGTGTGTGTGTGTGTGTGTGTGTGTGTGTGTCCCCCCCCCGGTCAACAACTTCAAAATTCTGGGCTATAAAAAAATCGCTGGCCCGCGATAGTGTCTATTGGATACATTTTGGCCCTTGGACAAATGTAGTTGGTGATCCCTGCTGTATGTGTTGGAAAAAAGAAAAGGAGAATAAAGTTGTTGTCTTTTTTAAATGCCTTGGTACGCATGAGGGCCATCTTTTATAATTTATCATGTAGTGAAATTGATATATGTTCATATATTTATTAATATATTTTAATATGTATAATTATCTACTTTTCTAATACAGAACTTGTATTTTCTTGTGAGATTTCCTGGCGGCGCTGTGACGAGGTTTGATGTCAGAGAACATGTTGAGAAAAGTCTCCCCACGTCACAGCTGCTGGGGGGTTTCCTCCCCATGAAGGCTGTTCCTTCACATGTGTACACACATGATCTACCATGGCCTCTGTGTCCCGCTCTCTTGGACCTCAATAAGCCCCATGAGCAGTGCTATGACGCACCACATGTCACATGATATCAACCCTCTGCTGTATTAAAGCGTGTTTGTGTAGATAGGCCAACATTTGTTGGTATGAATCATTGTGTTGTTTACAGTGTGTCTTTATGCTTGAACTACTTGTTTGGTGCCCAGCAGCAGCAGAATAAGTGGGAGCTGCTACTGGAGAAGTATCATAGTTTTATATGATGAAAATGAATTGAAATGATGGGTTCAAATCTGACCCCTGGCCTCTTGTTATCCAGTCTCTCCTCCCTTTCCAGTCTATCCATCCTCTTTATCTAATACATGCACATATCTTAAAATTAAACAAATGCTTTATGGAAGGCTATCCACAATGTGTTTCCAACAGTTCTGATAGATGAAAAGCTCCATGTCACCTGGAAAACCATAAGGTATTCAACCCTCCTGTCGTGTTTGGGTCAAATCTATCATAAATATTGTGTTTTAATTTGTTTCCTCGAGGCCTTATGATATCCTCCACATTAGGCTTTGAACATATACATTGCTGATCACCACTTTATTGAATTTTGAGTGGTTTAGTCATCTTTGTTACACCATGTTCATCCATCAGATAGTACACACAATAATATGTATTGTTTACAGCTTAAATGGGTGTTAAATAGAAGTTGGGGATGATTAATGGTTTTGTGTTTATGTAATAGCAGTTTAAACAGACTGGTCAAATTTGACCGGGAACACCAAAGTAAGGGGGGAGAAACGAACACGACAGGAGGGTTAAGGGCTGCAGAACAGGTGCTGCTCAGGTGGGGCTGCTTCCAATTAACCCTTCACTTCTTGTTAGCTGAACCTAAATGCACATTTCAGAACCAAATTAAAACATACTATGGTTACCATGGTACAGCTAGGCAATAATAGACGTTCCTTTCCCTGGTCACATTAACCAGCTCTAACTGGGGGATTCCGAGGCGCTCCCAGACCAGAGTGGAGATAAAATCCCTCCACCAGGTCCTGGGTCTGCCCGGTGTTCTCCTCTCAGCTGTAAGTACCTGGAACACCTCTCTCTGAAGCAACCCGTTGTCATCCTTACTAGATGCCCTTTTCAACCCCAACTGGTTCTACGCCTTCTCCAAATCCACAAAACACATGTTAACGTGATAGGCATACTCCCAGGCCCTCTCCAGGATCGTTGCCAGAACTTGAATTGTTCCTCCTCAATCTGAGTTTTTACTTTCGGCCGGACCCTAGAGTGAACTTGCCCGGGGAGGGTTGAGTAATGGGTTCTGTAGTGTTCTCATGCAGTGTGTTGAAACTCTGATGTAAACGCTGAGTTAAACCACAGCCAGAGTCGTAGTAGGTTTGACCGTTTACTCACAAGTCACGATTCTTCAAAAATATGGCGGTGAAAACTGTAAATAAACACAATACATTGTTCTTAATGTAAATACAAATGTTCCTTGTGGATGGAAGCAGATTACATTTGGAGAAATACACTCTCTGGCCATGCCGTTTCTCTAACGCTAAACCGGAAGTGGCGATGCCGTAAACCGGAAGTGACGCTAAGAACAGCGAACTTAAAGATAACATGACCATTAGCACTCCTAGTGGTGACTTTATGAACTGCAAACAAATTATAACATAAAATGCCTTTAAGGCAGCACACTCCCCGTCTGACCTCTGTGAGGTCACTAAACTTAGAATCAGTCTTCTGGCAGAAGTAGAACAACGTCTGCAATTGGTCTGAGAAATATCTTAATCGTGCCTTGGTCCATCGTCTTCACTTCGACATTTCTTAAATTTTCATCCGCAGTTGCGGGTTACCTGCTTGTCTCTGAGCAGAACTAGATCTCAAACTTGAAGGTTTCTGCGTTGCACTGTCGACTTCTGTCTTTGCTGCAAAGAAGGTAGATATTCTCTGCTCCAGCGGGTCCAGAACTGGTTGGCTAGAGTTTGAACTTGTCTCTAGTCTTTGTCAGAGAAGTCTCCTGGTGGAGGAGACGGAACTCCTGTCTTCTGTGTTAGGAGCATCGATGGTGAACGTATGAAGGGGTTATCTGGATCCGCAGACACAGGTAGTAGTGGTCGTGCATTCATGATGGCGGTGACCTCTGCCATCAGTGTGCAAAGCACACTTAAGCGAGTGTTCTGCTGTAAAAACATTGAATCCAGGATTCTTCTGGCTACGGCTATCAAATGCTCCCAAGAGCCTCCCATATGGGAGCTGTAAGGCGGATTTAATTCCCAACTGCATCCTTGCTCATTGAGATAATTCTGCACCGCTTTGTCCATCCCAAGCCCCTTGCACGCTCCAACAAAGTTGGTACCGCGATCAGATCGGAACTGTTTCGCTGAGGCTCTCAATGCGAAATAAAGCCTGATAGCATTTATGCAACTGGATGTGTCCATACACTCCATGATCTCGATATGCACAGCCCTGGAACTCATACAACTGAACATTATGGCCCACCGCTTGCTCTCAGCCTGTCCTCCTCTGGTACGTCTAATTGTGATGGACCAGGGCCCAAAGACATCAAGCCCCACATATGTAAAAGGAGGGCAGGTTTTCAGACGTTCAGGTGGCAAGTCTGCCATAAGTTGCTCTTCGAGCTTTCCTCACAGTTTGCGGCAGATTAGGCATTTGTGGAGTACTGAATTGATTAGCGTCTTGCCTCCCAAGATCCACAGTCCTGCTGCCCTGATTGCTCCTTCTGTGAGGTGACGGCGTTGATGTTTTACTTGCTCATGCTGATGTCGAGTGAGTAGTAGAGAGATGTGATTGTCTTTAGGCAAAATGATTGGATTCTTCTCTGAAGTTGTGAGGTCTGAGTCAGAGTCCTGCATCGGGTCGGGTGTTGCATAATAAATATATTAAAATCCTCAGACCTCTCCCCCGCGGGACCACGCATAATCATAACCTCTGCAGCGCATCAATCTGCTGCTGAGCGCGCCACATTCAAAATGGCTGAGGTGAAGCTCTCTAGCGGAGAATACAGCATTGTCAATAACACTTCCTCAAAAGCGAAATCCAACGTCTGGGAGGCTTTTGGTGTCATCCTAGATGGAGAAAATAACCAACATCCCACGCTTTTTGAGACAAATATGCAACTGCGTGTGTTAATAATTGCACCTTTTCACTGCTTATATATATGCGGGTTCGGGTCGGGTTGCGGATCTTGTGCCGACGTGTCGTTCGGGTTGCGGAACTAATTGGCAATATGTGCACGTCGCGGGGTCGGGAGCGGGTCTTGAAAATTAGACCCGTGTAGAACTCTGGTCTGAGTGCTTGAGTCGGCCTCCAACACAGATTAGATAATTCTCCAATGTTGGGTTGAGTTTCTGCAAAGGACTGTTTTTTGGTACTGTCTTGCTTTCTCAGAGAGCCGAAATGTATTTTGCAAAGGCAGTCTTTTGTGTCGTTTTGAGGATAACATTCCTTGCTTGATCCATTTCTTCTGTTGTGCGAGGTAAGTTACATCAGTGCCAACCTTTGCAATTCTTGTTTTGGTTTGAATGTTTGAAAGATTTTACAATCTGAACCAGAAATGCTACTCCTCTTAACAGAGAAGCAAAGGTGGAGAAGCGTCGGAAGCGATCCGAGCTCAGTAGTGGTTCTCCCAAGTAGGTAGCACAAGTCTGTACTTGTAGTCTTTTTCAGGTTCAATGAGCTCAAATGTTTCACCTGCTTGTGTTTTATCCTCGACTGACTCACGCAGGAAGGGGGGTCCGTTGAACCAAGAGGTCTGTGACAGGCGGGATACAGGTAAGCATCTAGACGCGTGGTCTGCAGGGTTTTCTGGTAGTGGAGCGACCCAACTGTTGGCGTCATCTCTGTAGACACTCTTGTCCATTATCTTTAAGAAGGTGTCGTCCCCCACCGACGGAGCTGGTCTGTTGTCATGTTCAGTTTGATTGAACACTGTCTGTCCCAGCATTTTCTCAGTAACCTTGCCAGGTCTGTTGAAGCTTTGCTGTGTCTCTTTAACATGCATAAAGCTTGTGCATGGTTTAAACATTGAATGACGACCACGTTGGTTTTAAACGAGTTGACTATGGGCTTATGCACATTACCCAGGCACACCTCCTATCACCACCCAGCCCAGGTCCAGTCGTTGGGCAAAGGGGGCGTTGTGTGGTCCGTTGACCTGCTGCCTGACCTTGTGTGTCTGAAAGACGTCTCTTCCAAGGAGCAGAAGTATTTTGGCTTCTTGGTCCAGTTCTGGGATGTGATTGGCAATATGATGAAGATGAGGCTGGTGAAGAACGGCACTGGGTGTGGGAATCTCAGACCAATTATTTGGGATCTTGTGACATTCAATGAGTGGTGGAAGAGCGATGAGGACTTTCCCATCCAGAGACTCGATCTGAAATCCTTCTGCCTTCTTGCCAGATGTTTCAACGATGCCAGAGCAAGTTCTGAGACAGTATGAAGATGGTTTGCTCTCTACGTTGAATAGTTTGAAGAACTCAGGGGTAGCTAATGAGTGATTACACTGGTCATCCAGAATTACATAGGCTTTAATGGCAAAGTCCTTAGAACCCTTGGGGTATATCTTTGCGAGGCAGATTTTTGAGCATGAGCGGCTCCACTGACCTAGTCCACAAACTTCTGTGCAGCTAGTTCTAACAACGTCCTGGTTAGAATCTTCTCCCTCCCCGCCGTTCTCTTGAAGCTTTGAGGTGCTGGACCAGGATGCATGGCTGCATCATGATATGTGCTGTCGCACTCGGAACACTTTACAGAAGTATTGCAGTCTTTGGCTAGGTGGGTGAATGAAGAACAGCATTTGAAACATATTCCTTTCTCTTTGAGAAAGCTTTCCTGTCGTCGAGAAGTTTGTTTCGGAATGTTCTACATTTTCTTAGCGGATGAGGTTTGTTATGTAATGGGCAGTTCTTGTTAGGATCCTCGTTGGGTGCAGAAACCTCAATTTTGTGCACTGAGATGGGTTTGTTGGTGTTATAATTCTTCACAAAGACTTTATCTTGTTTTGTGGGTGTTGTGGTGTTTCCCTGATGCATGAAGCTGGGATCGTTCGCTTCTTTGACTCATAGCACACAAACCTGCAAAAATACTCCAAGGGAGGGAAGCGACCGTGGTTCTCTTCTTTATATCGATACCCAGTGGAAACCCAGTTGTCCTGGAGCCCATAAGGTAGCTTGTCTACGATAGGCCCAATTCCACGTGTAGTGTCCAGATATGACAGCCCAGTTAAATAACCATCTTCTTTAGCGCCTTGGATCTCCATAAGAAAGTCTCCAAGTTCCCGTCATTTGGTGTGTTCCTTGGCTGTAATCTTAGGAAAGCTGTCTAACCGCTGAAACAGGGACTCTTCGATGATTTCAGGAGCAGCATAGCACTCATGAAGTCTCTGCCATGCTCTGTGTAAAGCCAGACTGGGGTTACTCACATGCACTGAACGAATGCGTTTTATCTGCTCACCAGATTCCTTTCCCAGCCATTTTGTCATGAGGTCCAATTGTTGAGTTGCTGTGAGGTGAACTTCCCTGACTGTACTGGTGAATGAGGAGTACCATGCACGGAAATTCTCAGGCTTATCGTCAAATTGGTACAGTCCTGAACTGACAAGGTCTCGTCGTGCCAAATACTGTGCCAAAGGCTGCACCGTAGCTAGTGAGCTAGCTAGAGGAATATGTTGTGGAGTATATGACTGAGCATGTATGTTCATGGTGGGGTTTGGTCTGCTGGCTTCAGACTTTATCTCTACCTTAGTCCATTCAGGTTCGTCTGGGGCAGGTAAATGAATATTGTCACTCTTTACAGGCTTTAGCTGACCGTCGATCTGTTGTGAAATGTTCTTTTTGGGTGGAATCTACGTCATGAAGCTTTCGTGAGACTCAGCACGTAAGGGGAAAGGGCCAGTATATGTTTTGGTCATTGGATTTTCTTTTCACAAATGGATATTCAAAAACAAAAAACGACTGGATATTTGATTTTCGTTTTCAAATTGAAATACAAGGCGTTTTTCTTAATCATGGTCAAAAATGGATTTACTAAACTTAAAAAACGGGATGATTTTCATTTTCTACTTCTCAAAACAAAAAATAAAATCACTAGAAAACAGAAAAAAAAAAAACCCTGTTTTTTCATATTCTGCTACCGGAAGTTGTCTTTCAAAATAAGAGCGCAGATGAGGACGGTCAATCCGTGTATCTACGGTCCATTTGTTTTCACAACGAAAACGGCCAAGACACATATTGAGCCCAGAAAATGAATGTTATTAAGGGCTGTAAATATAATAAGCCTATGTCTAAAATGGACAACATTGTTTGGAGATTTCAACTATACAGCGATTCTGCACTGCGGTCAACTCAGCCGTCTCTCGAGTTTGTTATTATTTTTTCTGCCAATAGTTCTTCGTGAGATTGATCCTGTTGGACTCAGTAGGCTAGTAGTGAAACTACTCCGACAACAAGTACTTACTGTGTACTTTTTGAGTAATCCTCATGTTTCTCTACTATTTTGATTCAGCGTTAAAACACTTTTCTTCATGAGACTGATATTGTTGGACAGAGTATTTTAAGAGGATATGGAGGTAGACATGATATCAGCAATACTGCCAGTCAGTAGTCCGGCAGCAGCATTTTTACCCCTTGGAAAGTCTTGCCCGCTATTTAAATCAAATCAAATCAAGTTTTATTTATATAGCACATTTATAAACGATTTTTGGTCGAGCCAAAGTGCTGTACATAAAATAAAAATAGCCTACAGTAGAGACACTTTACAGCAAATACAACAGCACAGATTGTTCAGAATATCAGTATGAGAAAAACGACACCCTCTATCCTTAGACCCTCACATCGTACAAGGAAAAACTTCCAGAGAAAACCCACAGGTTAAGGGGAAAAAATGGGAGAAACCTCAGGGAGAGCAACAGAGGAGGGATCCCTCTCCCAGGACGGACAGACATACAATAGATGCCGTGTGTAAATCGAAGAGATAATACATTTTACAGCATATAGACAGAATGTTAGGAAATGCATGTGTCTGTAATAAGAAGATGAATCCACGAGGATGTCAGCTACAATCCTGTGGAAGCCATCAGGGAAGCAGCATGACGAGACCCAAGGCAGGACCGCAGAGACAGGTTCAGCCACGACCCGAAATCCACGACTTAATCCAGAACTCAGGATAGAGGATCCAGGACACAGGACTACAGCAAGAGGATCAGCCTCGACTCCGGATCCCGGCGTAGATATAGATACAAAACAAGAAAAAAGATTTGGCTGGGTTAATCGGAACAAGAGAATACACAGACACAGACAGAGAGGGAAAAGTTATTCTTGATAATCCTCTAGAAATATCTCATGAACTTCCCCACTCAATCTATCAAGACCCGAGCAGTTCTATTAGATATACAGTAGGATAAGAAACAGCGATAGGGAGCACAACAACCTATCTCTTCGTCAGATGCACTCCCCCGCTTATCTAAGCGACTCTGTACCCCGTTACCCTCTACAAGGCTATAGACCAGCAGAGGGAAAATGGGGGGTGTGTAAGAGTAAGGATTTTTAAGAATAAACCGCAAGGGTCTAAAGGGAAAAAATATGAAATATAAGGTACTATATTTTAAGTAATCCTATCTACTATTCCTATATTTGAATAATGTATAAACTATTTTAAAAATACTTTATGAAATCCTATGTTATGTTATAAATATTAAAATAAAGAACTAAATAAATAGATAATTAAACAAAAGCCAAAGAGAAAAAGTGAGTTTTAAGTGTTGATTTAAAAACCCCCAGGGTCTGGGCCGACCTCACATGGAGGGGCAAAGTATTCCAGAGCCTAGGGCCAGCCGCTGCGAAAGCTTGATGCCCTCGGGTTTTAAGCCTGGTCTTAGGCACCATCAACAACAGCTGATCAGCCGACCTTAAGGCTCTGCCTGGGGTGTAGCGATGGAGGAGTTCGGCTATATAGGCAGGAGCCAGCCCATTTAGGGCTTTGAAAACAAATAAAAGGAGTTTAAAATCTATTCTGAACCGAACTGGAAGCCAGTGCAATGAAGCCAGAATTGGGGTGATATGGTCGCGCTTTTTATGGCCAGTGAGAAGACGTGCAGCTGCATTCTGAACTAGCTGGAGGCGTCTAATTGAGGCCTGATCCATACCCACATACAGAGCGTTGCAGTAATCCAGTCTCGAGGTAACAAAGGCGTTAATAACCCTTTCTAGGTCTTTAAAAGATAAAAACGACTTGGTCTTAGCCAATAGTCGTATTTTGAAAAAGCAGGTCTTGACTACAGTGCTAACCTGCTTATCAAATGTAAAGGCGCTGTTGAAGGTCACTCCAAGGTTCATAACAGAGGGGAAGATATTTTTATTGAGGGAGCCCAGAATATCAATCGGGGAGACTGTTGGTTGGGGTCCAAAAAAGATGACCTCGGTCTTACTCTCATTAAGGGTGAGGAAGTTTTGGCTCAGCCAGGATTTAATCTCTGTTAAGCAGTCCTTCAACTGCTGTAATGAGTTGGCATTTTTGATTGAGAGGCAGATAGATTTGTACATCATCAGCGTAACAATAGAAGGGGATATTATGTTTTGTAAGAATTGAACCTAGGGGTAGTATGTACAATAGAAAAAGGATCGGGCCCAGAATCGAGCCTTGGGGAACCCCACAGGTAAGAAGGGCTTTGGCAGAGGAGAAGTCACCTAACTGCACTGAGAAGAATTTAAATTGACTTTGATTGAAGTTAATAACAATATTGATATTATATAGATATATAGATAGCCTATATAGCATATTTGATGGAGTCTTTCTGAACACTTTTAAAATAAAATACTGCAAATTAAGAATATTTGTAATGTTCTGCACAGATAGTGCCTTAACTTGAATTTGAAAACATGTGGCAGCTTTATTAATACAGCATATAAAAAGATTTGTGGAAGGATACATTCTTCATGGGCTTCAATGGCTCTAGTAAAGGGTGTTTTATGTTTGCTTGTATTATCCTCAGATAGTGGTTTGTTTAAATAACTATGACATTTTAATAAATATTGCAAAAAAGGGCTCCAAAAACGGCATTTATCCTGGCCGGCTTAGCCACTGTGTATTTTTTCAAGCACCACAAGATTCATAGTTTATAAAGTACAATTCTGGGCCATTGATTGTGTCATTTCTCCAAACACATACACTAAAAATGCCTGTTTTTTAAGCCTTAAAATGGTGCAGGAAAATGAGTTTACATTGTATTATACTTAAAGACAGGACTATTCAGTTAAGAGAGGAGAGAAAAGGAAAGAAAATTGTTATAATGGGTGATGTAACAATAATGACAGACATAATATGAGGTCCTTGGCACTCAGACTTTAGAGGGGTCATTTTGTGATCATGGGGCATCAGCCTTACAGCATCAGGACAATGTCATATGGAGTCAGACACTGGAAGTGTGCTGGAGGCGTTGACTGGGACTGATGGAAGGATGAGGCTGATGAGACTGAAGAATCTGCGAGCCACGAATTAGCGGCAGAGAAATAGTTATATATTAAAAGACAGCAGCATCATAAGAGGGCAACCATGTGACAGAGTGTGTTACTTTGCTGAAGGATAGTTGTGACCAGCTATCCAGGCCAGACTCTAAAGACTTTCCAAGGGGTAAAAATGCTGCTGCCGGACTACTGACGGAAGTATTGCTGATATCATGTCCACCATATCCTCTTAAAATACTCTGTCCAACAATATCACTCTCATGAAGAAAGGTTTTTTAACGCTGATTCAAAATAGCAGCGAAACATGCATTCTTGTTCTCAGGAGGGGAAATTGACAGAGGATTAGTCAAAAACTACACAGTAAGTACTTCATAGTACTTGTTGTGGGAGTAGTTTCACTACTAGCCTACTGAGTCCAACAGGATTGATCTCACGAAGAACTATTGGCAGAAAAAATAATAACAAACTCGAGAGACGGCTGAGTTGACCGCAGTGCAGAATCGCTGTATAGTTGAAATCGCTGTATAGTTGAAATCTCCAAACAATGTTGTCCATTTTAGACATAGGCCTATTATATTTACAGCCCTTAATAACATTCATTTTCTGGGCTCAATATGTGTCTTGGCTGTTTTCGTTGTGAAAACAAATGGACCGTAGATACACGGATTGACCATCCTCATCTGCGCTCTTATTTTGAAAGACAACTTCCGGTAGAAGAATATGAAAAAACGGGGGGGTTTTTTGTTTCTGTTTTCTAGTGATTTTATTTTTTGTTTTGAGAAGTAGAAAATGGAAATCATCCCGTTTTTAAGTTTAGTAAATCCATTTTTGACCATGATAATGAAAAACGCCTTGTATTTCAATTTTGGTTTTTTAATTTGAAAACGAAAATCAAATATCCAGTCGTTTTTTGTTTTTGAATATCCATTTGTGAAAAGAAAATCCAATGACCAAAACATACACTGACCGGAAAGCAACAGGCGAAACTGACGAGCGTTGTGAGGGAGGATGAAGAATCTGAAGGTCGATTTGTGATTGAACATATTCACTTGTGCGATCAGCTTTAACCTTCTCAGATTCCGATTTGCATTTCTCAACTTCAATTTGCATGACTTCAGCATTTTCCAATACTTGTGCCTCCACCACGGCTGCATCAGCTTCCCGCTGTAGCGTTATTACTTTCAACTTTGTGTCTATTCTTACTGTTTCCAGCTGATTTTGAGCCTTTTCCATTTTCAGTTTAGCCTCTTCGCTAGCATACAAGGCTCTTACCTTAGCGCAGTGGTTCTCAAACTTTTTCTGTCAGGCCCCCCCTTTGGAGAAAAAAAAAGTCGGGCCCCCCCAACACAAATACGCCACTTTCGGGTCCCGGGGGAGCAGCTGGCAGCGAAACAGCTCAGCTGCTCCCCCGGGACCCGAAAGTGGCGTATAGCCTGCACTTCAACATCAACGAAAGTGCTCGATATATGCTATATTGAATCAATAACACAAACTAACTGTATCACTATAACATGATGATGATGGTGATGGTGATGAAGAATGCATCTAACGTTCCGCTGTTCATTATAATACAAAAACAGAGCATTAAACAAATCATCATGCTCTTACTTTGAAATCATGTGGAAATGTCGCCATCAGCAGGCCATCACGTGGTTTCTGAAAATAACCGAGTGACACGAGTAGATTTTAGCCTAGACCGGCGGAAAATATGTCTCAAAATTCCGTGTGTGTAAAAAGACGATCCGCGAACAGAGATTTGAGATCCGTGAACAGAGATTTGAGATCCGTAAGCGCATTTTTGGTCCACAAATACAAATTGGATTCACAAATGCCTGATCGAAAGGTGTAAATGTTAAAGAGATATTCACAGATCTTTTTTTTATTTGTGAACATATTCAGCGTATTTGCAGATCCGTTTTACACTTGCAAATGTATTTGTGAGTTTGCAAATCTTTTAAATGCATTTGTGGATGTTGTTTTACATTTACAAATCACATATTTACACACAAATTATTTTTATGTTCACACAAATAATTATGAGACATATCTATGCCCATATGACTGTCACAATTCTTCAAAGACCTAAAACTGTAAATAAACACAATACATTGTTCTTAATGTAAATACAAACTTAAATTGCTTTCCTGCATTCTTTACAGTGTTTAATATAGTTGTAAATAAATCGTTTTTTAAACAAACTAATCAATGATCTTTTTAACAATATTCTTCCTAATAAATGATCTTTCACATCAAATAGGTCAAATAGACGAACTTACAGCATTGCCTCTAGGATGTTCCTTGTGGATGGAAGCAGATTACATTTGGAGAAATACACTCTCTGGCCATGCCGTTTCTCTAACGCTAAACCGGAAGTGGCGATGCCGTAAACCAGAAGTGACGCTAAGAACGGCGAACTTAAAGATAACATGACCATTAGCACTCCTAGTGGTGACTTTATGAACTGCAAACAAATTATAACATTATAAAATTTCAAATTTCAAATGTTTGCTCTCCCTGAGGTTTCTCCCATTTCCCCCTTTAAACTGTGGGGTTTTCTCTGGAAGTTTTTCCTTGTACGATGTGAGGGTCAAAGGACAGAGGGTGTCGTATTGTCATACTGATATGCTGTACAAACTGTGAAGACCACTGAGACAAATGTAACATTTGTGATATTGGGCTATATAAATAAACTGATTGAAATGCCTTTTAAAGGTGGGGTAGGTAATTTCGGAGAAACCAGCTCGAGTGCGCTAGAATTTGAAAATACACAACCGGAAAAAATCTGCCACTTCCTTACAGAGCCCCTCCTCCAACACACAAGAACGCGCACATGACCAATGAGGGTGCGAGATAAGTTTGTGCACAGATGGAAGGCTGACAGGCAGGTAGGCCATCCAGTTATTTTAGCCGGGCCAGCTTATTGGTCGTGCTTTTTACAGCGCTACGGCTTCCACAGATGACATTTTTTAATGTTTTTTTTGTCAAAGCACTTAAGATATTCATTGCTATCGGGATGTTAAGAGCATTCCATGGAATATAACAAAAAGTGTATCTCGAGCCGGTTTCTCAAACGTACCTACCCCACCTTTAAGGCAGCAGTGTCTGGTAACACAAGTGGTGCAGTTTGGACCTGCGACACGTTTAATATCAGTAATAATTGAATAGAGAATAGTAAAGCAGTAATTGCTCACGCCCTGCAGTAGCCTAGCATAGTTACTGCACTATTTGTCAAAAAAAGTATTGTAAGCATATGTATTGTTTGTGGGGGGCACTTAATGCAGTAGTGTTTTTTCAAATCGGAAAAAAGTATCCCCACCCATTTTTCTAGTAAAGCCCATAATGGGCACACCCTCTGGTCCCCCTTCTTGAACTAGGGAACCACCACCGTTCCTTCGGTACAGCCCCCAACTTCAACACAAAGTTGATGAGATGTGTCCCTCAACACCCTGAGCCTGCAGCGTTTCTGGACAGGTCTCATCACTCACCGGGGCTTTACAGCAGTGGAGAAGTTGAACCACCTCAGTGGCTGGAAATACCCGAGTCTCAGATGCACCACCAATACCTCTCCAATATACACATAATAAAATATATTCTAAGGCAAACTGTATCACCGGTAAAGGTAATTGACTGTAGAGACCATTCCCCAGCCCAGTCTCAAATATGTTGAAATGATCTCCACCCTAAAAATACACAACACTAACAAGGACACTCTTTACATCCATCCCGTCCAATCTCTTTATCAATGTATGTACTCTGGGTTTGTGTACTTGCGTGTTCCTCTTTGTTTTCTGTCACTATGGGTTTTATTTATTCCTTAGTTTGTGTGCTTCTACCGCATCTGTGACTCACAGACAAACAGGACAGCAGGTGGTGTGTGATGTAATACGGGGCACATATAAGTCAGTCTGCTGGATCTACCTGAGGAGCAAACTGGAGACTCTCACTGGCCAACTGGACCCCACACGGGTTCAGCTTTTAGACATGTCTAAATATGCATACTGAAACTTTTCACGGGCTTCAAAGAGCGCATCAGTTGTAGCTTTTTCTTCGTGGCTTTTCCTCTGAGAGACTGAAGCTGGAAAACATTTTGGGTACATTTTTAAGAATAAATTGATACTTAGACTTACAAATTTATACTAAGAAGTACAGAATAGTCAAATCTCTAAGGCTTCCAGGATTGCTGCGCAGAGCATGTCATCATCCAGGTCCAGGCTGCCTCTGCTCCTGCACGGGATCCTGTTGTGCAGCTCCTTCGCTCCTCTCCCGGTCATCAGCAGCAGGAGACAGAGCCTCCGGAGCGTCCGGAGCGCAGGGCCGCTGGTGCGCTCCTGGGATAAGAGGGAGGATATGGCTGGAGATGGAGAGTACCTTCTGGGGATAAAGAGACTGAGGAGGCTGTACTGTAACGTGGGCATCGGGTTCCACATCCAGGTCTTACCAAACGGCAAGGTCACTGGAGTGCATAATGAAAATAGATACAGTAAGTCACCTTGCATTTTGCTGTTCAAATCCACATAAAGCAGGCTACACATGTGTTACTGTACACGACACACATTCACCTAGTCTTTTTATAGTAAGACTTGAGTTACTTAAATTACTCGAATGAGTATGGATTGTTTAAAGTGTGTGTGCATACCAGGTGCTCACTGGGCACAATGGGAAAGGGTCTTACTTTTTCGTCAAAATCTCTGATGTTTTATATAAAGGGTTTCATGTTGTGTTTCATTGTAAAGAATGTGTATCATGATGTTACCTCTGTGGATATTCTGTGCTTGAGGAGCCTATGCTTCATGAAATAAATTGTACTTTCCTAAATCTCCTCCTATTATTATTAGTTGTATTATTATTATTCTAGGTACTACGTTTCCTTGCCAAAATTCTAGTTTTTACAGGTTTCGGTTTCAGATTTCTGTTAAATCATCTGACATTCAGTTAAATAACTTAATAAATCCTTATGAGTTTACATTATAAACTCTGTGTGATATTTGTGTGAATTCAACCGCTGTCTGAGTGGATTCTGATTCACTGAGCGAGCCAGAGAGTCGATAGATTTGGACAGAAAGACGTGCGTGTCTTTGACTCAGTGTGATACATTTGTTGAGCCCAGCAGATATTAAGTACCTCTAAGAACACTAAGTGATTTGGCCTTTTGGAGGATAAATGTGTTCAGTTAGAAGTGCAACACATAAGTGAGCCACAGTCCTTTCAAGCCCTGCAGTTTGAAGATGATGAATAAGAACATTATTCTGGGTAGTGCAAACTTCCAAAATTGTTTTTTGAGTCTATATAACAATTCTGAAACAATCATAGTGAGCATCATTTTGTTCGGCTTTCTCTTTAAGATGCCCTTTATCATTTCTGTTTCATCCCAGGCCTTCTGGAATTGTCCCCGGTGGAGAGAGGAGTGCTGACTCTTTTTGGAGTGAGGAGCGGCCTCTTCATCGCTATGAGTGACAAAGGGAAGCTCTATGGCTCGGTAAGAACCGGTTCGGACTTTTTTTCTCCATAACCACTGTTTTTAAACTTCTGCAAGTTCTAACTAGTAGCTGGTTACGGCACATCTGAGTACTGTAGCAGTTGTGCTTGGGTGTACCAGATCATTGCAGCACTTTATCTTTCTCTCTTCAATGGTCAATGGGGGTCCCTGCTGGGTCATCGGGAAACTCTTGGCTGAAAAGAAATCCCCCGCAGATGACGCAGTTAACGCGTGGCCGACTCGTAGCGCCCCTGTGGCACATCATGTGGGAATCCGTTGTAATGTAATGGTTAATGTAGTATCCGCAGTTTACTGCAGCTGAAATAATCTGGCATTATCTTTATGACGTGAGAGATGTGCTTCCCACACAGAGCACACATTCAGTGGAAACTATCCCATCATGATGCTGTCATAATGTACAGCTCTCAACAACATTATGCTGAAGATGTTTTGTGTAAAAGCCCAATCAATCAAGATGTTTTTTTGAAAAGGGAGACAGTTGAAGGTGACACACATTTGGCAACTAATAATACCTCATATTTGGTCTATGAAAGCTATAATTAATAATTTCTTCAACAGATGAAAATGAATAATAGGTTATGAATGATATGGGCCTTCAGTAAGAAATAACTGCGTGTGACAACAATCCATGTACTGGAGCTCAGTTGAGAGGGCACAGGGTTGAAATCCATTTCAAATCTATCTCAAATAAAGGTTAAACTGGTCTAAAAAACTCAAACTTTGTTGGTGAATAGACTAGACAACCTTCTTTAAACTTTATAAAGTCCCACCTAACTCAAGTCGTGATTTTAAATGGAGCCTGGCAGGGGCAGACTGGGACTGAAAAACAGTCCTGGACCAGTGTTAATGTTGGCAGCTATTTTTGATTTAGTCTTTAAAGGGAAATGGTTATTAGTTTTAGTCACATTTTAGCCCTTTTTATCCTTCATAGTTTTAGTCGACGAAAACTCAAAACTTTTTAGTCCAGTTGTAGTCGATGAAAAATCTTTACATTTTAGTCAACTTTTTATGCTCGTCACCAAAAGTAATATTATTACAGTAACGCGTTACTGTAATAATATTACTTTTGTCGGTAATGGAGTAGTGTAACACGCTACTTTTATAATTCAGTAATCACACTACAGTTACTAACATTGCCCCGACACGCGTTACTTCGTTACTTACTAAAATCAGTCATAATCAAACCTCAACAAACACCTGCAAAGAACACATGCTAAGGTGAAGCTAAAGCACAGCTATTTGTTGTTTGTTTATATCACGTAGTCTGTTCTTCTTCTCTGTTTTCCGGTTGTTGCCTGTTTTGAATGACGAATATACACTACCGCCGCCTGCTGGTAAGGAGAGTTATTGCCACTCACGCATGCGCAGTTCGTACGTGCTCGGCTGAAGTCTTTGCGGTGTGCTCCAGTCTGGTTCCAGTGCAACACATGGCCAACACGCAGGAGAACACGCCGACGCAACAGCGTGAGCAGAGATAGACTGCGCAAAATATACAGATAGCAGGAGACAGAGGACAGCCACGGTCAGATAGGAAAACATTCAGGATCTGGATCAGTCTTATGCGACAATGGAAACTGAACTAAAGAGAACATTTGAAACTTTAGCAGTCTGCCTGATCTGCCTGTAGGGAGGGGCGGGCCGGCCCTGCGAGTAAAGTAACGAGTAAAGTAACGAGTAAAGTAACGAGTTACTTTATGTAGAGAGTAACGAAGTAGTGTAATATATTACTTTTTTTTTTAAAAGTAATATGTAATATATTACTTTTTTATAGTAACGACTCCATCTCTGCTCGTCACCCTCTCCCTCCGGTCCACATTAATACAAATGATCGCAATACGTATGATTGTATGAAAAGATCTTAAAATAAATACAAATGTATTTATTATAAACGTTAGTCCTTAACACCTATCACTGTGTATATCACCATTCAAACATCTTTTAAAAGTTGAACAAACTCCACACAGCTCAGTAAAGACTGTGAAATGTTGACTTTATTTGATCATTTCCGTAAAAACCAACGTTCATATTTCTCTCTTTGATTATAATACTGATGAACGTTCAAAACAAAGCACTTTGGCAACTTACCACATACGTTTTAAAATGCTTAATAAGCACCGTAACTTTCATGATATAATTTCTCCGTCATAATCGGTTGTTTCCGTGAACGGCCGACTGTTGTGTGACGGCAAATGCTGCGGCTGCAAGGCATTGTTGTCAGGTTTGGGGAAAATAGGACCCAAGTGCAGTTTAAGAAGGACAAAAAAGGTAAGGTAACAAAAAGCGAGCTTTATTTATAAAAAGCCGAAGGCATGAAATAACAAGAAACGAATGAACAGAAACAAAACCGGGGAGCACGACAGACAGGAACAAACTTAAAGACGGGAACAGGCAGGAGACATGGACAAGCATAGACGACAGGTAGCAGGGACATGACGACGAACAGACATGGAGCACAGAGGAAAAGACAAGACTAAATACAGAGAAGGGTAATCACAGGACAAGACACAGCTGGGGAGGGGAGGCAGAAACACAAAGGCAACAGGTGAACACAATGAGGCACAATCAGACACACCAGGGAAACTAATGACAGGAAGGCAAACAAAGGGGGTGGGATCAGACAAGACAAAAGGAGGAAAACATTTCAAAACAAAAAGGTGGAAAATGAAAACATAAATCCAAAACCATGACAATTGTGGGGCAGCATTTTCTCCTCTCCTTTCGTAAAAGGAGGTCCAGTGGTTCCTAAGCTAAAGGAGGTTATAAAGGAAGTTTGAAACCTCCTTTCCTATCATCTAGAGCAGGGGTCGGTAACAGGCGGTCCGGGTCCGGACCCAGACGCCGACCTATACGGACCCAGACCTATAATCAATACATTAATAGGGGATTTCAATTTTGACGGGGCGATTCTATTTTAACCGCCGCCGACAGGGGGCGAAAGAGACGAGTGAGCGATACAGGGAGAGAAACACAGAAGAAGAGATGAGTGAGCGGGAGAGGAAAGTGAGTGAAGAGACAAGTTAGCGATACAGTGAGAGAAGAGGAGAGGAGAGAAGAGTTAGCGATACAGGCAGAGAAGCGGAGAGGAAAGTGAGTGAAGAGAAGAGTTAGCGACACGGAGAGAAGACGGAAAGGAGAGAGCGGCAGGAGAGTGAGTGAAGAGCAGCGATACAGGGAGAGGAGAGGAGAATGAACAGGCGTGTTAGCGGCAGACAGGGAGAGACACATAATGACACATGGCGCTCTCCAAGAAGAGGAAAGTGGACAGTGAGAACAGAGCTTTTAACCCTGAGTGGACTCATTCATATTCATCCTGCCCACTGGGAGCACAGAGCCAGTGTGTCTCATTTGTTCAGAGACCGTGGCGCTCATTAAAAATGACAAAACGCCACTATGAGACAAAACACAAAGTGTTTGACCAAACATTCCCTCTCAAGTCAGAACTGAGGTCACAAAAAATAAGCAGTCTCAGAGCCCAATATGATCAGTCCACCAGGACCCATCCACCAGCTGACCCATTCATTCACTGCCCAACAACGTGCTAATGAATGTTCCCTCAGAGTGGCTTGGATTTTGGGTCGAAACAAAAAACCATTTACTGATGGAGAGGTTGTCAAGGAGTGCATGAGTGCAGTAGCTCAAACCTTGCTTGAGGGAAAACAAAAAGAAGAGCTTTGTGAAAAAATTAAGCAAATACCTTTGTCAGCATCATCAGCCACAAAGAGGAGTGAAGTGTTAACCAGGATGTGCTAGCCCAGCTGGATTAAGCCCTTCATAAGGCACCCTGTGTAAGCTTAGCTGTAGATGAGTCCACTGATGTTTCTGACTATGCTCAGCTGTTCATGTATGTAAGGTTCTTCAAAGTGTTCTGTGAAGACATGTTAGGTGTAACTCCCCTTCAGGCCAGAACAAGAGGAGAGGACATCTACCTGGCCATTAAGGAGATGTTAACGAAGCGAGGAATAGAGCCAAAACAAGTGGTTTCAATAACCACAGATGGAGCCCCTGCCATGATAGGGAGAGAGAAAGGAGCTGTGTCAAGAATGAAAGAGGATCATCCTGAGCTCATCTCTTACCATTGCATCATCCATCAATCTGTCCTGTGCTCCTCCCTGTCAGATGAGCATGCTGAGGTGATGAACACAATGATGAAAAGGATCAATTTTCTCAGGGCATCCTCTTCCTATCAGCATCGCATGCTCAGGGAATTCCTCAGAGAAGTTGATGCAAATGCTGATGATCTTTTGCTGCACAACAATGTAAGATGGCTCAGCAAAGGCAGGGTGTTGGAGCGCTTTTGGTCCATCAGAAGGGAAGTAGCAGCTTTCTTGGCAGAGATGGGAAGTCAGAAGGCAACACAGTTTTCTCTCTTTTTAGAAGATGAGAAAAAGATGGATAATGTGGCCTTTTTGGTTGACATCACTTCGCATCTGAATGAACTGAATTTGAAGCTACAGGGCAAGGACAATTCGATTTGTGAATTGATGACAGCTGTCCGCTCCTTTCAGAGGAAACTTGAAGTGTTCAAGGGAGATCTGCAGGGAGACTGTGCACACTTCCCAGCAGTGCAGGAACAGGTTCAGGGACAGAGAAATGTGTCTTCTTTTGTTGACTTTGTAGATAAGCTGATTGTAAACTTCAGCAAATGTTTTGACAGCTTCAGTTTTGGACGTCAGCTCACCATGTTCATTCAGAACCCATTTCTTATTACATATGTCAGGGAGTTCTCAAAGGAAGTCTCACAGCACTTCAAGTGGGCACATGCTGGGCCTCTCCAGATGCAACTGGTTGATCTCCAAGCAGACGTGGCCCTGAAAGAGCAATTTGGAAGAACTGACCCTGCCACTTTCTGGCTCAAAACAGTCTCTGAGACAGCTTTCCCAGGTCTGAGGAAAGTAGCTCTATATATATTCACCATGTTTGGCTCCACACACAGCTGTGAGGCAGCTTTCTCTAAAATTAAGCACTTTTAAGATGCACATATTTTCAAAAGCTATTTTATTTATTTTCTCTATTTTATTTTTAAATGCAGCCCGAGAGGAACATTTCACATATCCACAGTATTTACTGTATGTCTGTATAGTTCAATGTTAATTGACAATAAATAGTTGTTTATGAATTGTACTTTCTTTACACGTTGATAAAGCTACAGGTCACTTCAATATATATCACACTAATTCATAAAGCAAGTTAGACATTTTGATGTTCCGGACCTTTGCATGGCAAGGCAAGGCAATTTTATTTATATAGCACTTTTCAGCACGTGGCGATTCAAAGCGCTTTACAGATTAAAAGCAAACGACATTTAAGAACAAATACAGCATAAATACATTATTAAAAAGGCATAATAAGCAAAGGTAATGAAATAAATAAAATAAATAAACACAGCAGGTACAGAATACATGACTGAAAAGGCATACTGTAGTGTGAGTATGGGCAGCTCAATTAAAAGCAGCGGCAAATAGGTGCGTTTTTAGTCGGGATTTAAAAATAGGAAGTGTTTCGGCGGACGTGCACGATTTAGGCAGTTTGTTCCAGATTGTTGGGGCATAATAACTAAAAGCTGCTTTTCCATGTTTAGTTGTTATTCTCGGAACAGAGACCCGACCCAGAAGACCTGAGACTCCTGGATGCTTCATAGTGATGGAGGAGGTCGTCTATATACCTCGGTCCTAAGCCATTTAGTGATTTAAAAACTAGCAGTAGTATTTTAAAATCAATTCTTTGGCAGACTGGAAGCCAGTGTAATGATCTCAGAACCGGAGTGATGTGATCCACTTTTAGAGTTAGAGAGTTAGTCGTTGAATTTTAGTTGAATACCCCTGCTGTAGGGAGTAAAACTCTAACACAGAAAAGACCTCCCCAAAACGCCTCGTTGGAGATTTCTCATGTTCTTCCTGGGCATCGTAACGTCTGGATACCCAGAAGCCACGCCCAGAGCTATGACGCACGCTCAGCCAGCCAAGCATATATACTGTTGGAATCTCAGGTTCAGTTCAAAACAGTGCTAACTGGGCTAACGAAGTTGCTAGCGTTTACATATATCAACTACAATGTCAGCAGATGGCCTTGCAGGAGAATGTCTGCATTCACACACGAAATACTCATTGAAAATATACTCCGGGTGATTTACCCTACGGTCAGTACATTATAGTTGGCGTTCCTAACCGAGCTACCGTTCATAGCGTGTATGCTACCGAGATAAACAACGACGCTACCGAGAGGTAGACATGCTAGGCGAAAACATTGTTTTCATGCCAGCTACATGAATGACCGAACGTAGCAGACTACCCGTATAAGATTGCAATTGTAAACACGTTCTTCCTAGCCTAATATGAACCACTAGCTTTTGTTCATAGTGGATTTATTACACAGAACAAGCCATTGACAGTGCTAACTGCACTAACGAAGTTTCTAGCGTTTACATACAGTATACACACAAAATACTCATATACAGTATACTCCGGGTGATTTACCGTACGGTCAGTCGTGAAACTTAATTACATTATAGTTGGCTTTCACATGCTAGGAAAAACATTGTTTTTATGCAAGCTAAAAAGAATGACCGAACGTAGCAGACTACCCGTATAAGATTGCAATTGTAAACACGTTCTTCCTAGCCTAATATGAACCACTAGCTTTTGTTCATAGTGGATTTATTACACAGAACAAGCCATTGACAGTGCTAACTGCACTAACGAAGTTGCTAGCGTTTACATACAGTATACACACAAAATACTCATATACAGTATACTCCGGGTGATTTACCGTACGGTCAGTCGTGAAACTTAATTACATTATAGTTGGCTTTCACATGCTAGGAAAAACATTGTTTTTATGCAAGCTAAAAAGAATGACCGACACGTAGCAGACTACCGTATAAGATTGCAATTGTAAACACGTTATTGCTAGCCTAATATGAACCACTAGCTTTTGTTCATAGTAGGTTGGCATTTATTACACTGAACAACTAGCAAACGTAGGTTAGCTTATACAAAAACTAATGCTCCGCTCAGAGCCGAAAAAACAGTGTTAGACATGGGCGGAGCCTCTCTGGTGGTTGACTAATCAGAACAGAGTGGCCGAGCTGACCAATCGGAGCACACTGGGCTCACAGGGAGGGGGGGCAGGAGCTCAAACAAGCCGTTAGGGCAGAGAGTGAATACAGTACACACATACTTTACAGAGATGCTGTATGCGAAACCAATGTGAGTTTGGAAAATTGCACAGTATAAATCTATTTTAGTATACCTCTCAACAATGGAATTATGATCAGTGGAAATGGCCATGACATGGGACCTTTAAGAGCATTCCATGGAATATAACAAAAAGTGTATCTCGAGCCAGTTTCTCAAACTTACCTACCCACCTTTAAGTATTTATTTTTCTCATGACTTTTTACTTTTACTCCCTACATTTTGACACATATCTGTACTTTTTACTTCTTACATTTTCAAAACAGGCTCATTACTTTCGTTTGAATGCATGCGAGGTGAATTATCAATTATTTTTATTTTGCATCATTGCGGGCCTTCCCCAACATCAAGACTGATTTAAAACTAAATGAATGTGACAATAACACGTAGAGAAGACGAGCCATGGGGCCTTTCTCATTTCACTAATTTCCCCTCCTCGACTCCTATCCTCGACTCCTATCCTCGTGTCTTAGTCCCGCCCACAGGAGATGCGAGCGGAGGAGCCGAGGAGGGGAACCGAGGAGAGAGGAGGGGAAGCAGCAGGGCAGGCGGTTAGAGAAATGAGAAATCCTCTCCTCTGAGCTGTCACTTTAAACTTTAAAGAGACGTCCATTATTGATGAGAGGAGGCACAGCCCTCTGTCTGATGGACATATATTTACTTTGAATTAATTCACAGTGCGGTATAATGAGACAATAACAGGCTACAGATGCGGACATACACACACGTAAATATATACAATTTCAGAATCAAACAAGTATGAGAGCAAACGGGCCAAAAGTTTTATTTACAAGCATTAAAAGTAAGCATAGGACACCAAACCAACTGAGACCTGTCTGTCCGCCGCACGCACGCATGCACGCACGCACGCACACACACACACACACACACACACAGTACAACACACACCTACAGCTCCTAAAGCATATAATATCAGGCTACAGCCATTGTGTATTTTATTATGTGAAGCACTAAATGGGTTTAGACAAATATCGACTCTTTGTTTGTAGATATCTACTAAACTAAAGCAAATACAGAGAGTAATGTAGGCCTGTTATACTGAGTGATATATATATTATACACACTGCTCTGCTTTCTGCACGGACCTCACAGCTGTTCTCAGTGTAAACATCGCGTCGCGATGAAAGCAGTTAATAAAATAATATCCAGGGGATGCATGCAGAGCTGTCATTGGCTGAGATAAGTCCGGCCGTGCGTCACGACTCTTTTAAACATCACTGTTGCCGGAAATGCATCCGCGGAGGAGCCGTGTAGGACCCATCAGTGTATCCTCGATTAAAGCTCCTCCAGAGAGCCTCCTCGATGCTCGATGCTCGGTCCTTGGTCCTCGATGTGCATTTAGAGAAATTAGATGTCCTTCAACATGGCGCACTGAAAACCATTTCCGGGTCACTACTGGAGGACCGAGGATTCGAGGAGGGGAAATTAGAGAAATAAGGAAGGCCCATGGTGTGCAGATCATGCACGACAGACGAAAACAACGTAAAAGACGTATGACGAAACAGCTAGGCAGAGACGTTAAGGGATTGGTCTAACGGCATAATGTCCAAGAGTATCGCTAGTACAGTCAGCTAGATGAATGATGAATCGCCTCCGTCGATGTTATCTTCATTTTCAGACCACCAGCAAGACATCCCGCATCCATGGCCTTACTTAAGGGAGATGTTTGAAGTTGTGGGTGCAACAAATTATTTGTGGTGAATTCACTACAATCATTTTTGTTTGATTTGTTTAGGCTTATATTAAGGCAAAGTAACCCATCTACAATGTTGGCGACAGCAAATACAGGTAGCCTACTGTTTTTGTTGTTCACGCTGAATACATTCAGAATGGCAGTAATAAAAGTTTAAATGAAGCTCCTTTTCACTTATATTAATATTATATTATATTAATATGATGTACGGTTCAGTTAGCTTTGCACAAAAACAGCCAGTTTAAAAGTTACTTTTTACTGTGAGTACATTTCAGAGACTGTACTTTGTTGAATCAGTACTCCTACTTTTACCAAAGTATTTGTTTACACAAGTATCTGTACTTCTACTTAAGTAAAGAGAGTGTGTACTTTTGCCACCTCTGATTCTGAATAAAGTTTCCTGAATCCATTAATAAAGTTTGAAATCAGCATATAGTTTATATTTACCTTGCATTTGCCTTGCATGTTTTTGATTCACAACACACAGCATGTTAGCTAATACTGTGTTAGCACGGCTAACTTTAGTTATGCTGTTTAACACGGTTGTTTTTAAATGAACACTGTATAAAATGTGTGGACAACTAAAGCTCACATGTATTTATGTGAAAGGGACAGAGCACTAAATGAAAATTGGAATAAAAATACAAGATGTGAACATGTTAGAGTTAGCAAAAATGCTAATTTACACCCGAAGTCCCTAGGTAACTTTACAAGTAATGTACCTGAATGTTGATGAGAGGTGGTTGATCCACTAAAACTCTGTTAAGACAGTATCCCTGTATCTCCCTAATGGCTGCTACCCTGTCTCATCTGTGAACGCATGGCAGGAACCCACTGAGTTGGAACTTCAACTAGCTGAACCAGAGTGCTTTATCATGGTGTTGGCTGTAAGTAGGGTGAATCTGGGATGATGTGGATAGTAACAAACTAAATACCTGCTGCACAGCAGCTACAACAGAATGTTTAAAGCTGCAACTTTTAAAATAAACGCAAGGCAGAAAATCAGTGTGTAGGCTATTGATGTTTAAAGGTCCCATGTCATGGCCATTTCTACTGAAATGGCCATGGCCATTTCAGTAGAAATGGCCCCCCCCCCCCCCCATGAGCCCACTGTGCTCTGATTGGTCAGCTCACCCACTATGTTCTGTTAGCAACCAGGAAATGACACCACTAATGACAAACAGATGAGAATGCTGCGTGGGGTCTGGGTGCCGTGTTGGCGGGACGTTGCGGGGCTCGCTGCTCCGCTCTTTGAGGCTCGAGGAGCGGACAGTGTGAGCTGGATTACTGGTGTCGTTTCCTGGTTGCTGCGTGGGGTCTGCGAGACAGCGAGACACCGCAGAACTCAGCTTGAGCACACACACACGTGAGTGTGTGGCGAACTGTGAGTGGAGATCCACGGAGCCGCGGCTGAGAAAAGATAAGGCTGAGTGAGTGTGTGTGCGTGTGTGAGGAGCTCCACTGATTGGTCCATTTGGACCTGGGTATGGTCACGTCACTAAACTCAGGGAGAAAAAAATGGAAAAAGAAAACTGTCCAACGAGGCGTTCTGTGGCAGTTGACAGATATTTTCTGTGTTAGAGTTTTACTCCCTACAGGGTGTAATTTGAGGGTTTGTGACTTTGCAGACCGTTTACATGCAGAAAAAGCTACATAACACACGGGTAATAACCGGAAAAGTATGACATGGGACCTTTAAATGAATGAGTGATTCTTCCAGAATGTACTGTCCACAGTTGCTTTAAATGTGTATGTATGAGAACCTTCAGTTCATTTAATCTGAAGCAGCAGGTCCGATATGTTGATAAATTTGCAGTGCAATTATATTTTATCCATACACAAGTATCAGCATGAATTCTGTAAACCTTTATGTCTTCCTTAGGCTTTCCATAACACTATTTCCAATCATATAAGCCATTCTCTAAATCACAGAGAAAAAGATCTCCAATAGAAGTAAACAATTATTACTCTTTATTGTTAAATTAATAAAAATAATATTTGAACTGCCGTAATTCAGTAATTGAAACATATAACTGTTAGAACTATTAATAACCTGATGACGTACACACACTGAGCTGGCTGCTTTTGTCTGAGTTTATTAATGTCACAGTTAATTGTAGGTCATTTCCTGTGGCCCTGAGCTATAGGTGTAATGTTTTATTACAGCGAGCGCCAAAACACTGCAGTTAAAATTGTTTTGCACGCTGAATGAGGCCAACTCAGCCGTAATCCAAACAACAGTTAGTCATCCAGCAGTTACTCATGTAACAGCAGGCCTGTATACACAGAGGTGGGCGGGTCGGGGGTGTCAGATTGACCTTTGGCTGGTGAGGCCCCCAGCCTCAGTGAGGGAGCCTGCCGAGCCGCTGATGTGTTTCCTTACATTAGCAAACATTAATGTAAAAGGGGCGGGGGGGCGAAGTGTCTGTGGTGAAGGTGACTCACGAGGATAGTTCCCCGGTGATCTCTCCAGATCTAACCGTATAGATGTCATAATGCAAGCACTGGAGCATCAGCTCGAAGACTTATCTTGTGATCTTCCGAGTAAGATGACTGTGATGTTGCATGTGTCTGATAGATAATGTAAAGTCTCCCTTTAAATAAAGCCAGTTTGATGGGAGGTGTTAGAGATGAGACAAGGATTCCGTTCATTTCAGATTGAATTTTAATTGGCCTCTGTTAACTTCAAATTTCTGCTGAGTCGGATGAGGTTCATGTTCCTTTTTTAATTCAATAAACAATTAAATGTTTTAATCAGTGTTAATAACTTAAAGCATTACAAGAAAACATTCCCTCACTGTCAGATTCACTTTGAGTGTGCTTTATTTTGGTTTTAAATGAGTCCAAACTAATTGAACAAGCAAGACATGAGGAACCAGGATAATTAGACTGGGATGAATAACAGAAAATATCACATTGTGTCCTCTAGTGTGTATTGTGATTTTGATCTGTAATGATGTGAAAATAAAGTGAAGAAGTTGTCACATTTCAGGAGCTAAACAGTGACTAGTTCGAACTAATACATGTCTGTTTTCTGTTTTCTTTTCCTCAGGGCAATTTCAACGATGAGTGCAAGTTCAAGGAGAATCTCCTGGCCAACAACTATAACGCCTACGAATCAGCGGCTTACCCTGGCATGTACATCGGCCTCAGCAAGACCGGCAAAACCAAGAGGGGCAACCGGGTCACCCCCACTATGACCATGACACACTTCCTTCCCAGGATATGACATTTGAGAACAAAACTCTCAGCAATGCAGAATGAAGTCTGGCCACTGTTTGGTCAGATTTCACTGTCAGACTGCTCATGTCCTCCTTTTACAACCAACACCACATACCATTGTGTGAAACTGTGGCCCTGTGCATCAACTGATAGTATTCACCAACAACACAACAGTATGTGGCATCAACACACACTGGATTAAAACAATCAGGGTCCAAATCACGTTTTATATTCACGCTAGACCATATCAGAGCATTACTTCATTATTAGCGTTATTTGGACAATTTTGGAGTGGTTGTTGGGGTTATTGAGGATGCTGAGTCAATTTCTTGCAATTCAGGATAAAAAACTGCAGAAAGTGTCTGATTTTGTTACATTTTGGGTCGATTTGGAATATTTAGGGGACTATGGATCATTTGGATTGAACAGATTTTCTATTTATTTGAAAAATAATTGTCCACAGTAGAGATAATAACAACACTGCTCATGGTAGTCAAAATCAGCCCACCGGGAGTACAAATATATGGTGGCCCTGAAGTGCAAGTCAAAACAACATTTCACAAAACACTACAGCATTTCACAAAACACAACGACATTTCAAAAATTACGGAAAGGGTATTCCTTTACGGAGAACACTTCTTGTTTTTGATTGGACAGAGAGAAGCACTGCTGTGATTGGTTGTTTCGCTGCCAGTCAAGAAATTACGCTTCGTGATTGGTCAGCACCCGACAGCGCCACGTATTTCCTGTTTGGTACTATTCAGCTGTTTCTGCACAAATTTTAAACTGAGTTTGGATGAGGAAGAGATGGAAATCCTTAGGGAATATTTTAACAAAGGATATAGGCTACATATGATGTTATCCTCTATGGAATTCCGTTTAAGCCAAAATTAAATAAATAAATACATAAATAATTAAATAGATATATATATATGAATATGCCTATGAAATAAATAAGGTTATGAAATACATTCTGAAATAAATAAATAAGGCAATAAATATATATAAATGTACATTTAAATACACATTTATTTATTTCATAATGCCACATTTATTTATTTCAAGAGACTTGTATTTCATAATGCCACATTTATTTATTTCAGGGGACTTGTATTTCATAATGCCACATTTATTTATTTCAGGGGATTTGTATTTCATAATGCCACGACATTTCCATTTCTTATATTCAAATGAACAGGGCGTGGTTAGCTCACAGATCCAGACCAAAGCAACAGCACCACAACACTGACTCAATAGCTCTTGTTTCTCCAGTACTCTTAAGTGGTTTGACAACCGCCAATAAACCAAACCGGTTCCGGTTCAAGAACAGTTCCTGTGCTTTTCTGGTGCTTAACTGGTTCTTCTCTGGTTCTGCCCCTTTTCAACCAAACCGGTTCCAGAGCCAGTTCCGGGCTACAGCCTGATTTAGCTCTGGTTCTTCACTGTTTCAGCCGCAGCGGAGCCGGTGTTCCAGATTAACTGGTTTTCCGATCAACTGGGGCACAGATGTGGGGGGCGTGGCCTTCGACTGAAATACACATTTCGATCGCTCCTTCTGTCGTTTACATAAATCTTTTAGTATATTTGGCTCGGTAGGAAGACTTTGATGCACATTCAGTACCAGTGTGTGAGGTTGTGGTTACGATGGTGATATCCGGACGCGAACAGCGAGGACTACAAAAAGAAAAACGAGTTGACTGGGGATGTCTGTTCAAAACATTGCGAGCTCCAATAAATAATTTAAACCAGCTATTGTTGCCAGACTTATTACTGAATATTGTTCTTAATGTGATACCAAGTCCATCTGAGACCTGTGTTCACCTTCAGACAGCCTCCCAGTCAAGCGTATGTTGTTTACTCAGAGAGTTTGAAAGCAGCGTGGAGAAGTCTTCAGCTGTGGTAAACTGCGATCCGCCAAGGGAAAAATGGGATCCGCCCAGGTTAAACTGTGTTAAGACTTCTGTGGCTATCTAGCAGCGATCATGTTTAATATGAAAGACTAATTAAACATGTATCCCTTATAAAAAAGTATTCTGCAGCACTCATCCAGACTGTTAACTCGTTTTGCAAAGATAGCAGCAGAAATGTCATTGCTGCATGTGCAGGGATATTTAGACTTTAAAATGCTGATGGGTATTAATGTTGGTCTTGGCAAACAATATTAGGAATCCTCTATTCAAACATAATATTCAGTGTCCATCGACATGAAAAATAATAAAAATCACTCGAGCCCTGCGAGTTATGAGTGCAACACGGATCAACACGACGTATTAGACCACCATACTTCAATTTGTTACATTAACCTTGTTAAAAAGTTCCAGAAAAATGCAACCTGACCATCATTTATAATGTAAGCAAATGTAGGAGGCGTGTGGTGCAGTGGGTAGTGCGTTGGTGTTTGGATCAGATGGTCACAGGTTCAAACCCCTCTGCAGTCAGCATGTCGTTGTGTCCCTGAGACACTTCACCTCAAATTGCTCCTGTGGGGATTGTCCACAGTATTGAGTATGTAAATCGCTTTGGATAAAAGCGACAACAAGTGACATGTAATGTATGTATACATATTATAGTAGGCATTTGCTTAGAAATAGTATATACTGTATCAAATCTCATTAAGACCCACCGAGATCAGATATCTTAGTTTATCAGCCTGCGAGCCCACATTATGTTGTGATAAGTGTTAATTTTACATATAAAATTCCAATATGCATATCAGGCCATGTGTTTCGTTATATTTGCCATGTAACATTATGCTATACAATATAATATTTAGCCTCACAATATAGACATTTTTAAACGCTAACTTTCTAAATAGGCCCCCCATTTCCTGTTGCTATGTCTGCTAATGCAGTAGCTGATAGGATGTAAACCTGGACTAAAGCTGTTGCGCTAGAAACAGAATGCAATTTAAAAAAAGGTTTATATTCTAGCAATACTGGCTGTCTTTTCTGTCTTGCGACAGACTCACCAAAATAAAATAGTTAACAGCATAGGCATCACGTCCCCTATGGTACATATTGCAACTATAATAACAGTGGCCAAATTCATGTTCTAATATGCAATGCAAGCTTTGCTTCTGTATAGTACATAGACTTACTCATTAGTGTGACAGAAGGAAAGGCAACAACAATGATAGTAATTACATTACATTACATTACATTGCATTTAGCTGACGCTTTTATCCAAAGCGACTTACAATAAGTACATTCGACCAGGAAGACACAACCTTGAAGAAAACAGAATCATATAAGTACATCAGGTTTCATAGAGCCAAACATTTCAAGTGCTACTCAACTGGCTTTAGGTAAGCCAGTCCTTTATTAGTATAAAAGTGCTTCGTTAATAGTTCTAACGCTCGAAGTGGAGTCGAAAGAGATGAGTTTTCAGTTTGCGCCGGAAGATGTGCAAGCTATCTGCCGTCCTGATGTCAATGGGGAGCTCATTCCACCATCTTGGAGCCAGGACAGCAAACCCACGTGTTTTCGCCGATGGGAACTTGGGTCCCCCTCGCAGCGAGGGCGCAGCGAGTCGTTTGGCTGATGCAGAGCGTAGTGCACGCGCTGGGGTGTACGGTTTAACCATGTCCTGGATGTAAGAGCCAGATCCATTCGCAGCTTGGTACGCAAGTACCAGTGTCTTGAAGTGGATTCTAGCAGTTACCAGAAGCCAGTGAAGGGAGCGGAGGAGCGGAGTGGTGTGGGAGAATTTAGGAAGGTTGAAAACCAGACGAGCCGCTGCATTCTGGATGAGCTGCAGAGGTCGGATGGCACATGCAGGTAGACCAGCCAGGAGGGAGTTGCAGTAGTCTAGGCGTGAGATGACGAGAGCCTGGACCAGAACCTGAGTCGCTTTCTGAGTCAGCTGGGGACGTATCTTCCTGATGTTGTAAAGCGTGTATCTGCAGCAACGGGTTGTAGCAGCGATGTTTGCAGTGAAGGACAGGTTGTTATCTAGGGTCACACCCAGATTCCTTGCAGTCTGAGTCGGGGAAACAACTGAAGTGCCGATGTTGATTGTCAGGTCAAGAGTTGGACAATCTTTTCCCGGGAGGAAGAGCAGCTTCAGTAATGATTCAGTATCCGCTTTATTTGGCATGTGTACACATACACTGAACAAAAATATAAATGCAACACTTTTGTTTTTGATCCCATTTTTCATGAGATGAACTCAAAGATCTAAAACATTTTCTATATACACAAAATAACCATTTCTCTCAAATATTGTTCACAAATCTGAAAAAATCTGTGTTAGTGAGCACTTCTCCTTTGCCGAGATAATCCATCCCACCTCACAGGTGTGGCATATCAAGATTCAAAAACCTTTATTTATCCAGGTAAAATCCCATTGAGATCAATGATCTCTTTTTCAAGGGAGACCTGCAGCAGTAGGTTCCACAAGAAGACATAAACAACAGAACAACAAAAGGACATCATACAGCAAAATGTACAGGGATTACAATTTACATATTTAACCACAAGTACAGGTACCAACAGCATCTGATTTTGTAGCATCCAACCGAGCTTTAAAAACATGTAGTGGTACTAGCTTGGTAATTTTCCATTCTTTTTGCAGACTGTTCCATGTTAGTGGAGCTGCACATCTAAAAGCTTTCTTCCCTAAGACAGTCCTAGCACTTGGCACATTTAATAAAACCACAGCATGCGATCTCAGGCAATAAGTACTTTCAATTCGCAGAGAGATCAGGGAGCAGATATAAGATGGTAGTTTATCCAACATGGCTTTGTAAATGAAAAAGTACCAGTGACTGAGCCTCCGTACAGTAAGTGATGGCATAACCGCCTTGGTATACAGGGTACAGTGATGCGTAAGTGCTTTACAATTTGTCAAAAATCTCAGTGCACTGTGATACGCAGCATCTAACTTGCTCAGGTAATTGGCAGGTGCATTCATATATAACAAATCACCATAATCCAGCACAGGTAAAAAGGTCACAGTGACTAGCCTTTTCCTGGCCTCAAGCGAGAAACAGGACTTGTTCCTGTAAAAGAAACCTAGCCTAACCCTCAGCTTTTTAAGCAGGTTATTGACATGAAGTTTAAAAGTGAGACAGTCATCAAGCCAGATACCCAAGTATTTGTAACAGGTAACCACTTCAAGTTGTATTTCTTGCGTAGTTACAATATCCAAAGCAGTCTCCGGTGTATTTTTAGCTTTAGCTTTAGAAAAGAGCATTACCTTGGTTTTATCCACATTTAAAAGAAGCTTAAGCTCAGAGAGCTGAGCCTGAATAATGTTAAAAACAGCCTGTAATTTAACAACAGCCTCGTTAATCGAGGGACCTGCACAGTACATAACGGTATCGTCCGCATAAAAATGTAAGGTTGCTCCTTCGACATTTTCACCTAAACTATTAATATAGATAGAGAATAATAGCGGACCTAAAACTGAACCTTGTGGTACACCATTATGTTTAACCACTCAGAAGACAGCCCATCAAACTGAACACATTGGGATCTTTCAGAGAGGTAGTTTACAAACCACCCTACTGCATGGCTGGACATGCCTATACTGACCATCCTTTGCTTCAAAATGCGATGATCGACAGTATCAAAAGCTTTGGATAGGTCAACAAATAGAGCTGCACAACTCTGCTTATTATCTAAAATACTCGTAATATCATTTACCACTTTCATTGTGGCAGTGATGGTGCTATGTTGCTTTCTGAAGCCTGACTGATGTTTAGACAGGATGTCATTGTTACATAAAAACACCTTTACCTGTTCACTCACTAGGCGTTCAAGAACCTTGGCCAGAACTGACAATTTAGAGATGGGTCTATAATTGTTTAATAAGGTGGCCTCCCCTCCTTTTAGTAGTGGCAGGACATAAGCTGACTTCCATACTTTTGGGATTTTGTTCGTGCTGAGGGAGAGGTTAAAAAGAGTAGTAAGAGGTGGAGCAATAAAATCTGCAGCTATCTTTAAAAAGAAAGGTTCTACGTTGTCCGGACCAGCCGGCTTTTTAGGATCTAGCTTGGTTAAGACTTCACGAACAACATGAACAGTAAAAGGAGTAAAACTGAAGGGGTTTTCCAGACCACATTGTTCTGAGTCACCGACTGTGGTGTTCACAGAAGCAGAATTAGAAACAGAATGAAACAGAGAGCCACAGGACACAAAATGCTCATTAAAACAATTTAGTATGGTGGTCCTATCCGATATAGATATAAGATGCTGATTAGACAGCATGATTATTGCACAGGTGTGCCTTAGGCTGGCCACAATAAAAGGCCACTCTGAAACGTGCAGTTTTGCTTTATTGGGGGGGTCCGAAAACCAGTCAGTATCTGGTGTGACCACCATTTGCCTCACGCAGTGCAACACATCTCCTTCGCGTGTTGATCAGGTTGTTGATTGTGGCCTGTGCAATGTTGGTCCACTCCTCTTCAATGGCTGTGCCAAGTTGCTGGATATTGGCAGGAACTGGAACACGCTGTCGTATACGCCGATCCAGAGCATCCCAAACATGCTCAATGGGTGACATGTCCGGTGAGTATGCTGGCCATGCAAGAACTGGGATGTTTTCAGCCTCCAGGAATTGTGTACAGATCCTTGCAACATGGGGCCGTGCATTATCATGCTGCAACATGAGGTGATGGTCGTGGATGAATGGCACAACAATGGGCCTCAGGATCTCGTCACGGTATCTCTGTGCATTCACAATGCCATCAATAAAATGCACCTGTGTTCGTCGTCCATAACATACGCCTGCCCATACCATAACCCCACCACCACCATGGGCCACTCGATTCACAACATTGACATCAGAAAACCGCTCACCCACACGACGCCACACACGCTGTCTGCCATCTGCCCTGAACAGTGAAAACCGGGATTCATCCGTGAAGAGAACACCTCTCCAACGTGCCAGACGCCATCTAATGTGAGCATTTTCCCACTCAAGTCGGTTACGACGACGAACCGGAGTCAGGTCGAGACCCCGATGAGGACGACGAGCATGCAGATGAGCTTCCCTGAGACGGTTTCTGACAGTTTGTGCAGAAATTCTTTGGTTATGCAAACCGATTGTTGCAGCAGCTGTCCGAGTGGCTGGTCTCAGACGATCTTGGAGGTGAACATGCTGGATGTGGAGGTCCTGGGCTGGTGTGGTTACACGTGGTCTGCGGTTGTGAGGCCGGTTGGATGTACTGCCAAATTCTCTGAAACGCCTTTGGAGACGGCTTATGGTAGAGAAATGAACATTCAATTCACGGGCAACAGCTCTGGTGGACATTCCTGCTGTCAGCATGCCAATTGCACGCTCCCTCAAAACTTCTGTCATTGTGCTGTGTGATAAAACTGAACATTTTAGAGTGGCCTTTTATTGTGGCCAGCCTAAGGCACACCTGTGCAATAATCATGCGGTCTAATCAGCATCTTGATATGCCACACCTGTGAGGTGGGATGGATTATCTCGGCAAAGGAGAAGTGCTCACTATCACAGATCTTTTCAGATTTGTGAACAATATTTGAGAGAAATGGTTATTTTGTGTATATAGAAAATGTTTTAGATCTTTGAGTTCATCTCATGAAAAATGGGAGCAAAAACAAAAGTGTTGCATTTATATTTTTGTTCAGTGTAGAAGGAATATAGCCTTTTTCTGTCCTATTGGGATCCAAACCACACAGCGATGGATGTACAGAGAACAGACTGGATTATTGCAGAGTAATAATAATAATACATTATATTTATATACCGCTTTTCTTCAACTGATAGTCGCTTTACAGTATGAGGGAGGGTAGACAAACAAAGACAGGCAAACAAATGAATATAGTAAAATAAAATAAACAGAAAAGGCAGTCAAGAGGAAGTTGATTGAGAGTGGGGGGGGGGCTTATGGGTAGACAGAGTTGAAAGTAGAAAGAGTAGAACTGGATCAGCACCTCCTGAGGCAGGTTGTACTCCGAGCTGGCGCAGGAAGTGTTGTGGCATCACGACTTGCATGCAGGGCAAAAATACTCGTCCTCTGCGGAGGGCAGTCCCATGCATCCAACGTGATACCACATTTTACAGGTGGTGCACTCAATCTGACAGGGAAAAAGATAAATACCTTAGAATACTGTCAAATATTTTGTCAGGTTCACATCAATCATCCTGATTAGGATGTAAATTTAAGCCGTTTTAACTTCCTTAGACATTATTTATTTACATAGTATGGCAATGGGTGTCAGATATAGGGTTAACATCTTAGCTGTGGTCCTTTCTGTTTGGAGTCTGTGTTGGTATGTTCCTTCAGCTGCTCCAGTGCCCACCGAAAGTGCAAAGACATGCAAGTTAGGTGAATTCAACTATACATTTACAATAGCTGTGTGATAGTGAGTGTTCACCCAGTGATGTTGAGGTAACCTATCCAAGTTGCATCCCAGTTATCCAGCAGAAGGTTGGTCAGGACATGAGTTTCTCTACATACCCACGTATCAATGTCAGCCCCCGAGCTGAGCTCCCCACAAGCCCTACAGAGCTGGGATAGGTCATCTGTAAAAAATAAGATAATGTAGTTTAATGGCAATATAGACACATTCAAGTATACCTGGTAGAGTTCTGTATACCTGAATTTGTCACCAGAGACATTTGCCATGTCCAGCCGCAACATGGCCAAACCCTTCTGGTCAACAGGCAGGGTAGTCGACTGTTTGTCTAGACAATATCTGCTCTGCAAGCTAAAAAGTGTCCGATAAGTATAATTTTGAGGACTTTTTAATAATGAGAAATAGCAACAGATATAATCAACTGTTTACCTTGTACACAAACACCCCGCATGATGCCGAGTCCTGTTGCTTAGGGTGAGCAACGGTTGTTGCATATGCCCATCTACCTATTGCCGGACACTTCTTGCGGACCAATGCTCTACACACAAAACACACATTTATTACAGTTTGCCATTTTTAACATATGCCCAAGTCAAGTCATTTAATTCAAGATCAGTTGAATCCTGTTAAAGGACAAAAATGCTTGAATTACCTTTTTGTTGCTCCCAAAAGATGATCCATGGTGTATGAATACATGTATTTGTGTAATGCACACATCAAAGCTGACATTTAATTCACCTTGTTACGTCTTTGCATTTTTTCACCTGCTCTTCTGTGACCCCAAATGGATCCAAGTACAGTGCCCGCCTCTCCTTTAGGTACATGATCTATGGAAATGAAAATACTAATTATAGCCAACCCCTACATCAGATAGTGTCATGGTTCCGTCTAGATCTGTTTGATTAGATCTGTTTGATTTAGATCTGTTGTTGTCCGTTGAAGATGACTTACAATCAGTGTCCGTTGTGGCAGCTGCCCAGCTGCCACATCCTGTTTTAAAAAGGTCCAACTAAAAAAATTAAATAATAATTACAACAACTAATGTATACACTAACATAAGTATGTATTTGTGTGTATGTACATACAAACATACATATACACAATATACATAGGCCTACTTATGTAAAAAAAAAAAAATCATCCTACTATATAGTCCTTCTCAAAGAACCTTTGTGGGTTCCCTCCCAGAGTGACGACAACAGATATGAGTCTATGACTAGAGCGCCAGCTCTCCTTCCCACCATAGACCAATATGCGTTGACAAACTAAGAGTACAAAAATAACTTGTGATACAATCTAAATAAATATCCGTCCAATATTATTTTCTTTTGTAACTAACCTCTCCGTCCAACCACTTCCCTGGGGCCAAGTCCATTAGATTTTGGGAATACACCTTATTTGGCCCAATCTTGGACCAGAGCCTCTGCTTTCTCCTCCCTGTCCATATTTCTCGAATTACTGTAAACATAGCAATGGCAGTTATTTGTGAAATGCATCATTTGGAGTGTACTTTCTTTTCTGTCTGTTTACTTACAAAGTTCAGGATCCTTTGGTGGCACTTGGGCCTTGTCCATGGATGGAGGTGCCACTTGTGGTGTTTGTGTGCTGTGGATGTGTGTCTGTGTCTTTGTGTGTTGTGGACCAGCCAGAGGAGAGGGATCGGACAACTTTTTTAGTTTGGCAGGGATCCTCTCCTCTGGCTAGAAATAATGTGTCATATGATCAATGTTTGTCTGCAGCTTTTTGGTACCCTTACCAAGAATGGCCTTTTCCCCCTCTATTTCTAGGATGATATATGGTCCCAACCAGTCATCCTCCAGTGTGCCCCCTTTTCTCTGCTCCTGTCTTATGTTCCTCCTTAGCACCTGATCCCCTACTTTGAAGTTGTCCTCCTGGCCCCTTTCTAGCGTGTGTTTTTATATATTCATTTTAAGTTGATTCTTTGACGGAGGGGGAGCCAGTGGAGGTTCTGGAGGACGGGAGTGATGTGGTCTCGGGAGCGGGTGTGTGGGTGAGGAGGCGGGCAGCAGAGTTCTGGATATGTTGGAGTTTATTGAGGAGGTTGGATGGTATGCCGTAGAGGATGCTATTGCAGTAGTTGAGTCGTGATGTGATGAATGCATGAATCAGGGTTTCAGCAGCAGAGGAGGAGAGTGATGGGCGGAGACGGGCAATGTTTTTGAGGTGGAAAAAGGCGGTCCTGGTGATGTGATTTATGTGGTGGTTGAATTTGAGCTGACTGTCGAAGATGAGTCCGAGGTTGCGGATGTGAGGGGGGGGAGATAGAGTGTGGCTGTCAATGGTGAAGTTGAAATTCTGGATGTCTTTGATACGGGATGGGGGGCCGATGATGATGATGTCTGATTTGGCACTGTTCAGTTGGAGATTATTACATTGCATTTAGCTGACGCTTTTATCCAAAGCGACTTACAATAAGTACATTCGACCAGGAAGACACAACCTTGAAGAAAACAGAATCATATAAGTACATCAGGTTTCATAGAGCCAAACATTTCAAGTGCTACTCCACTGGCTTTAGGTAAGCCAGTCCTTTATTAGTATAAAAGTGCTTCGTTAATAGTTCTAACGCTCGAAGTGGAGTCGAAAGAGATGAGTTTTCAGTTTGCGCCGGAAGATGTGCAAGCTATCTGCCGTCCTGATGTCAATGGGGAGCTCATTCCACCATCTTGGAGCCAGGACAGCAAACCCACGTGTTTTCGCCGATGGGAACTTGGGGGACCCAAGAACTTGGGGGACCCAAGTTCCCATCGGCGAAAACACGTGCAGTTTGTTTGCATCCATGCTTTTATTTCTGAGAGACAGTTGGTGAGAGTGGAGTGTGTTGTGGGGGTGATGGTTTTTGTTGAGATATAAAGTTGGATGTCATCGGCGTTGCAGTGAAATTGAAGGTTGTGGCGACTAATTATTTTGCCAAGGGGGAGCATGTAGAGGATGAAGAGGAGGGGGCCAAGCACCAAACCCTGGGGGACACCTTGGGACAGAGGAGCAGTGGAGGAGGTGCAGTTGTTGATGTTGATAAACTGATGTCTGTCGGTGAGGTAGGATTTCAGCCAGGAGAGTGCAGTGTCGGTGATGTTGAGTGATGATTCGAGGAGGGACAGCAGGATGGCGTGGTTGATGGTGTTGAATGCTGCGGTGAGGTCGAGGAGGATGAGGATGTTAAGGTTGCCGGAGTCAGAGGAGAGGAGGAGGTCGTTTGTGATTTTGAGAAGAGCTGTTTCTGTGCTGTGTCTTGATCGGAAACCGGATTGAAATGGCTCAAAGAGGTCATTGGAGCTGAGGTGGGATTTTAGTTGTGAGGCAATGACACGTTCAAGTATTTTTGACAGAAAGGGGAGATTTGAGATGGGCCGGAAGTTGGACATGATGTCAGGTGTGAGTCCAGGTCTTTTGAGAATGGGTGTGACAGCAGCCAGTTTGAGAGAGGGGGGAACTGATCCAGATCTGAGGGAGGAGTTAATGATGGTGGTGATGAGTTGGGAGATGGCAGGGAGGCTCTCTTTAACAAATTTGGAGGGCATTGGGTCAAGTATGCAGGTGGAGTTAATTCCAGTCATGAAGTCAGACAGTTGCATGGGGGTCACAGGGGAGAAGTGGGACAAGGGCTGTGAGGTGAAGGGGGGAGGGGAGCCAGGAGGGGAGGTGGGGGGTGCTGATGAGGGTGTCAGATTGCTGTAAATGTTGCTGATTTTGGTTTGGAAAAACGAGAGGAAGAAGTTGCACTGCTCTGTGGTGAAGGATGAGGTGGCGTTGTCACAGGGTTTGAGAAGTTTGCTGATGGTGGAGAACAGACGCTTGGGGTTGCTGGAGCCAGACTGAATGAGTTGTGAGTAGTAATTAGACCGGGCTGCTTTGAGTGCGTTACTGTACTACTGGAGATAGTCTTTGCAGATTTGAAGATGGACTGTTGTGTTTAGTGTGGTTTAGATATATTAAATAAACACTTTGTCATACAATCTAAATGTTGTGTTTTTTAGCGTTACCTGGTGATTTCAAAGAAAGCTCTCAGGGAAATGTTGACTTACTGTCAGTGTTCGACATGAAGCTAGAAGCTACCTTACAGTACACAGTTGATCCTGAGTCCTGTCAGTTCAAGTGTTTCATAGTTAGCTTAGCTAAGCATCAACCTAGCACTGAAATATATGGATGTTATGTGACAGTATTTCTGAGAAAAAGTCAGCTGAAATGGTGGCATAGTTGCCACTGCTTTACGTGTAGACAGCATGTTTGAACGTATTTGCAGCAGTAAATGTGGCTGTCTGGCCACTGACGTTGCCATAACAACACCTGCATTTAAATGTGCAACCTCTTTTTGTGACAGATTTTTGCATGAAATTATAATTCTTCTGATTGATATTTCCTATTGACAGCTAGTTTCTATGTGAACATTATGAGATGGACAGCCAGCTAACAAGCTTTTTATACAAATATTTCAGATCAAAGCCAATCCAGTGGGGCTCCTGAAAGGGGGTAAGGGACACTATGCTCCCAAATATTAAGCCTTGACCCCCATCTTAAAATTGATATGATCAAAAAAGTATCGGAGGCCTTTTTTCCTCATTATCATGTCAAATTGTACAGCTTTCCTTAGTTTTGAATGCAGAAAGATGACTATATTAGAGTATTAAGTGAAAATGACTATATTAAAGTGTTAAGTGAATATATTAAGTGAATTACTCAAACTGCATTTGTATAGGAATGATTCTGTCCTATTGGCAGATAACTACTCTTAACAGTGATATCTACAAGAGGTTTCCAATGTAAATGTAACTATTTTCAATTGGTTAGTATTACATTTTGTGACAGTGTGGTGACACTCATTTTAATGAAGACACATTTGTGTATCTTGAAATTCATTTATTTGACAGAGCTGGAAACTGATTGACTTACATACTGTACTTGTTTGTGTTTACCTACACAGTCATCACAGATGAGCCAAACAGAGTAGAGGATGAAGAAAGGAGAACAGGAGAAAGGGACACACAAGAAGGAGATACAACAGATAAGAACGACAATGGAGACAACAATGAACAGGAACACCAGAACAGACAAGAGTCAATGGGTAACATGACTGATTTAGGGACTGCAGATACAGGGCCAAGGCAAGTGAGACATCACTGCTTTCCATCCAGCATGTTTGGCCAGCAAAAGAGATCATTTCAACCGCAAACAGCAAGTGAGGAGGGATTATTATTTCCTCCTTCCATCCCTTTTTTCTGTTTAATCTGATTACTAACAACTTCTAATAATTTGACATAGTTTATGATTTAATTGGAAAATGAAGTGTTTTTAAATAATAAACCCGTTTCTGATTCTGAGATATTTTTTTTTTACATATGAGTGTTGAGAGATGTATCCATATCTCTTAATGTTGCTCTCAAAGTGCACAAGATTGATGCTTTTAACTTCAATATTTAAAAAAAATCTTCCTGTGGGACCCCAGAGGAGGTGAGTTCCCCCCAAAATAGCACTTTATCAATCAATCAATCAATGTTTATTTATATAGACCAATATCACAAATGTTACATTTGTCTCAGTGGACTTCACAGTGTGTACAGAGTATCAGTATGACAATACGACACCCTCTGTCCTTAGACCCTCACATCGTACAAGGAAAAACTTCTGGAGAAAACCCACAGTTTAAAGGGAAAAAATGGGAGAAACCTCAGGGAGAGCAACAGAGGAGGGATCCCTCTCCCAGGACGGACAGACGTGCAATAGATGCCGTGTGTAAATTGAAAAGATCCGTGTGTAAATTGAAAAGATCTCTGCTTATGTAACTCCGGTGTAGTGTCCCCTCGGCAACAGATCACTCAGAGCTGGTGATTACTTTCCTGCATTTCAATGCATTTCAATTTCATATAAAAAGGACACGTGACCTGCATTGCTTAAGAGATCCCCACATCCTCTCTTTTACAAAATAAGTGTCCAGTCAACAACAAAACATAGTCGTAGTATATTTTTCATAAGCAATGTGAAACATTAAACTTATACAAACTGGTGTACAAAACTCACATACCTGCGTTGATCTACTGGAGCAGGGGTGGCCAACCCGCGGCTCTCGAGCCGCATGCGGCTCTTTGCCTAGTTTCATGCGGCTCTTCAGAATATCGAATTGTATATGTGTGAGTTTGGGGGAGAGACACTGACTCCTGAATAGTGTTGCACGGTGTACCGATACTTGAAAGGTACCGCGATACCCTGCCGTTAAAAACGTTACTATTCCTCCGTTTCATTAGTATCGGTACTTTAAGAATGACGGGGGAAAGTACTCCGGTGAGAAAGCGCCGTTTAATAAGAGCCGTGTGTGTTCAGCGCTCTGCTTCCATTCCCTGCACTGCATCCGTGCCTGCAGTCCCGCCCCTCTCAAGCACGCTCTAAGTCCCTCCCCTCTCAAGCACGCTCTAAGTCCCTCCCCTCTCAAGCACGCTCTAAGTCCCTCCCCTCTCTCATGCACGCGCTAGCTGCCAGAGCATGTGAGAAAACGAGAAGCATGGCTGCAAGTGGGAGTACAACTGCCGCTGCGCCTCGGCTTGTTGACAAAAAAGACGTCAGAAGCGAAATTTGGAAGTATTTTAGCTATATCTCTGACAGTGAGGGCAAGCCTACAGACACCACGAGGCCCGTCTGTAAGAAATGTATTAATTTTATTTAATACGAATTATTGTCATTTATTTTATTTATTGTTCTCATTGTTTAAAAGTGTGTGTTATGGTTATGGTTCTGGTGTGAAATAAAGCACAATAATTACATTTAAGACTGTTTCCCTTTTTTTAAGAAAAGTATCGAAAAAGAAACGGAATCGCAATTCTTGACTTGGTATCGAAAACAAAATGTTGGTATCGTGACAACACTAGCTAGCTACTCCTGACAGTTAAACCTGATTTAGTAGGTCTGTTAAGTATTGAATGCTGATAATTCTGATGTAATTTGGCCGGTCAAAGTTGTTTGGGCTCGGATAAAATCGCTCCGTTACTTTCGTCCCGTGTTACTTTCGTCCCGGCTCTCCCTACGTGTTCACATTGAACATGTGCTCTTTTATTAAATAAACTAAACGCTTTCATTTGAAGTTGTGAATTTAGTGTTTTTGACCCTAAGAAACACTGATGCATTAATCAATACCAATAATCCACAGCTCCTCTCTCTGCTCCAGAGGATTTAAAAAATATATATCCCAATGCCACAAAAATGCATCAGTGACGTGGTTGAAATCTTGTCTCCAGAAAACAAAAAACTGAAACAAGCGGTATCAGTGACTGTGTGTTTGATGTGGCTCTTTGCAGTAAAATAGAACAAAATTGTCTCTTAACCTCTGACTGGTTGGCCACCCCTAATCTATAAGGTTGTTTGGTTTAGTTCAGTTTACTGGGTTCTGCTGCGTGAGGGTCTGTTACTGTCTTCTTAATGTAGAGTGTAATTTTACTATGATCAGATAAGGGTGTTAGGGGGCTGACTGTGAATGTCCTCAGACAGAAGGGGTCGAGGTCTGTGATGCTATAATCTACTGAGCTATTTCCAAGAGGAGAGCTGTGTGTTAACAATGTACAGGCCCTGCGTTCGGCACAGCTGCAGTAGTTGCTGCCCGCTTTTGTTGACAGTTTCGTCAAAGTTGTTCCTGTGGGGATGTGAAGGGAGGGGAATGCTGATTTGGCCAGGTATATGTGTGTCTCCCTGTGGGCTAATAGAATCTGGTTCTATACCTGTCCTGGCATTAAAGGTGGGGTAGGTAAGTTTCAGAAACCGGCTCGAGTGCACTAAAATTTGAAAGTACACAGCCGAAAAGAATCCGCCCCTTCCTTCAGACTTCCTTTCCAGAGCACCTCCTCCAACACACATGAACGCACAATGCACGCCCAATGACGGCACGCCCAATGAGGGCACGAGATACATTTGTGCGTGCACAAGATGGAAGGCTGACAGACAGGGCGGCAATCCAATCCGTTTAGCCGGGCCGGCTAAACGGATTGGATTGCTTTTGGATTGATTTTTGGATTGATTTTTGGATTGCTTTTGGATTGATTTTTGGATTGCTTTTGGATTGATTTTTTGTCAAAGTACTTCAGATATTCATTGCTGTCGGGATGTTAAGAGCATTCCATGGAATATAACAAAAAGTGTATCTCGAGCCGGTTTCTGAAACTTACCTACCCCACCTTTAAGGTCCCCACAGATCAGTACACTTCCCTGGGCCTGGTATTGATTGATCTCATCTTCAAGAATGGAGAAGCTATTCTCACTATAATAAGGTGATTCTGATGGGGGGATATATGCTGTACACATGAAAATGTCTTTATCCATGGCGACCACCTCTCTTTTTATTTTGAGCCAAATAGAAAATTCGCCTTTTTTGATGAGTTCTATTGAGTGTACAAGTTTTTCCTTGTACCAAATCAGCATTCCTCCTGAATCCCTGCCCTGGGTCACTCCTTTGAGTTTGGTGGATGGGAACACTATCACTCGATAGCCTAAGGGACAACCAGTGGACATGTCTCCTCTACTCCAGGTCTCCTGTAAAACCATCACATCTGCATCTCCTAACTCTTTGGTAAAGTCTGGGGTCCTGCTCTTAAGGCCAAAAGCAGAGGACCTCAGACCCTGGACATTCCAACATGAAATAATAAATGATCTAGATTGCATTAAACTTAAAACAGAGAAAGATTCAGAGCATTCAACATTAAAATGAGAAACTCCCAAATAGCTGGTTGTCAATAAATAGGTTGATTTAAGAACACATTAGATATATGGGATTTCAATATAAGATAGATTTAACAATTTTCCAGAACAGTTTTTTTTTTTTTTTTTTGTCTACTGTATGCAAGCAAGAAAACAAACAATGACTACTGATTGTCTACTGTGGTAACTGACCTATCAGGTGGGAGCAGAGCAGGCTGAGCATCTGCTGAATGTCTCTCAGCTCGTCGTGTGGGGGGGTTCAGGGACATGGGTGGTGGTGGTAAGGGTTGGGCCTGCTGTTCTCTTCACTGCCTGAGCATAACTCAGTGGGTCAGGGTGTAGCTTCCGTCGCAGTGGTTGGGGTAGGACCCCTGGGGACAGGAGTGGTTCTGGCCTTGCTTGAGGGTAATCATAGTTGCCCTGGTGGGATCTTAGTGGGGCATGGTGTGGAAGAAGATGAGGATGATCTTGTCTCCATGGGTGTTGTCTGGGTGGTGGTCCAGTGGGGTGCCTTTCTGGTCTAAGGGGTTTTTGGGCAGGACTGCTCCTTCTGCGGGGTGTGGATTGGTCTCTGTTGAGAGCGTGTTCTTATACAGATGGACTTGGTCGTATAGACAGTTGATATCCAGGGTGGGGTGGTGGGCCAGGTGGACGTTGGGCCTCAGGATACAGTCTCTGGACATATTGCTGTTGATCCTGTGGATGGTGTCGGGGTGGAGGTCTTTCCTTGGTAGCAGGGTTGACATGACCACTCTGCTGTTGGGGAAGGTGGTGGAGGCTTTCTCTATCACTCCTCTGAGTGACTCTGACACTCTCTCTTGCTGGCTCCTCAGGTCGTTGGAGCCAATGTGGATGATGATGTGGCTTGGGGATCCCAGCTGCTCCTCTGACAGCAGGTCCATGGCATGTTGGGTGTTTGGACACCAGATTTTAGCCACTGTGTGGGTGGGGAAAAGTTTCTTTTCATCAATGAATTTGCCATTGGAGTCGATGAGGATGACAATGTCTGGCTTCCCTCTCTGCTGTGCTGGTCTGGAAGGATAAGGGGTGGTGTTAGTCTGTGGGCTAGGGGTGGTGTTCATCTGTGTGATGGGGGGAGATCTGGGAGTTGGGTTAGCCTGTGGGCTAGAGATGGAGCTGGGGGTAGAGGGTGGCTGCTGAGTTGGAGGGTTCTGGCTGCTCTCAATGTGGGTCACAGGGTTCTGGTTGTGGTCTGGGTGTGAGTCCAGCTGCTCTTTCAGGGCCTGTGCAACTCTCTCTGTCTCCTGAAGCTCCTCAGATAGAGTAGTCAGTTCTCTCCTGTAGCTCTGTCCCTCCTCTCTCAGCTCCCTCACCTCCTCTGTCAGAGCGGCCAGCCATGCCATGTGACTCTCTCTGTCCTGCTGCAGCTCTCGCACCTCAGTCCTCACGGTGGACAGCTTTCTCCTGTTGCTGTCTCTGTCCTGCCTCAGCTTGGTGAGCTATGTGCTGATGGCAGACGAGTCCCGCTGGACCGTGGTGTCCTGGGTTGGCTGTTGGCTGATCAGCTCTCGCAACTGTACGAGCTCTCTCTCCAACTCTGTGAACTTCACCTTCAGGTCAGTGATGGTGTGGTTCAGCTGGGGGTCCTGGGCCTGTTCTGGGCCGGCGGGTTCTCTCTCCTCAGGGTCAGCAGTGGGGCAGCCAGAAGCAGGGTGTGGTTGTTCTCAGTGGGGGCAGATTTCTCCTGTTGGGCCCGTTCCTTTATAAGGAGAAAGTCCAGCTCAAATTGTGTGAGGTTCCCCTGCACCATGACAGTCCCGTTCTTATATATGTTGACTGTTGTCATGACAGTGTCTGGGTCTTCTACCTCTTTCATTTTGAGTTTCCAGCCATTGCAGATCCCCTCTTTCTTCACAGAAGGATAGTGGGCACTTATGGCGGCGTGCCATGCTAATGGCTGGTCTGTGAGGAAGATCAGATTGCTGACTTCTCCACTTGACTTGTACAGGTCAGCAAAAAGCGTCTCTGGTCTATCCTTCAACAGTTTTAGTTTGTATGCCTTCCTGGCACTGTCATTTTTGACCTCTTGTGGGTATACAAGAGTAACAGCCTCTGTACAGGCTGTGGTTGAATCCATGGGGCTCTGCTGCTGCTGAACTGCTGCTGTTGTTACTCCTGAATTCCTCTTCTTAGCTTGGTGTTAGTTAGCTAGCAGGACAGTTAGGCTAACCGTCAGTTTGGCAGTTGGTTAGCAGTTGGTTAGCAGTTGGTTACATTCTCTGCTGGGTTCTTCAGTTGAACAGTGTCGGTTAGCTAGCAGGACAGTTTAGTAGAGGAACAAACCCCCAAAAAAGGCTTTAGTTATCGAGATACCCCTACCCGAGGTAGAACAAAGCACAACCATTTTTTTTCATTACTTTAATATCTGTAATATATGAAACGGATTGTTGCATAAAAATATTTTACTGCTAAATAAAACAATTTGGTTGATGTATGGAACCTTCCCATAACCGAAAATAGTGAAAATGTAGGCTCCTCTGAAGGGGGCCATGTCAACCTTATCATGTGTATATCTGGAAATAAGGATCAGAATGTCACCAACTTTGGTTTATATGTTCAGGGTGAGGCAAAGCATACACTAAAGCACATTTTGTACCAATACCTTTGTCCATCTTTGTAAAATATACAATCAAACACTGATACAATTTAGGCGGAAATGAAATTTGAAAGGAAATATCCAAAAGGTATGTTTATACTTTTCTGTCATTATTAAAGTTAGGAGACCAATTCCCAAAAAACCTTATTTATATGTACCAAAGAGTGTTATCTTATGATAAAAGTTGGTTATTTGACTATTAGGGGCTGGTGACAGAAGAGGTTACCAGCCCCTAATAGTCAAATAACAGGTTGCTAGTGCAGCAAGGTCTTCAAACTGACAAATAGAATGGGCCCTATAGGTGTAAATGGATAAACGATAGATTAATGCAAAAAATAAGATTTAATATAATTATTTTTATATAATATATATAATAATAAACCCATCTTTATCATTCTCCATCCATCCATCTTCTCCCGCTTATCCGTGGTCGGGTCGCGGGGGTAGCAGTTCCAGCAGAGAGCCCCAAACTTTCTTTTCCCTGGCGACATCAACCAGCTCTGACTGGGGGATCCCATTGCTCCCAGGCCAGCGAAGAGATATAATCCCTCCACCTGGTCCTAGGTCTACCCCTTGGTCTCTTCCCAGCTGGACGTGCCTGGAACACCTCCCTAGGGAGGCGCCCAGGTGGCATCCTAACTAGGTGCCCGAACCACCTCAACTGGCTCCTTTCGACGCGAAGGAGGAGCGGCTCAACTCCGAGTCCCTCCCTGATGACCGAACTTCTCACCTTATCCCTAAGGGAGACACCAGCCACCCTGCGGAGAAAACCAATCTCGGCCGCTTGTATCCGCAATCTCGTTCTTTCGGTCATGACCCATCCTTCATGACCATATGAGGGTAGGAACGAAAATGGCCCGGTAGACAGAGAGCTTTGCCTTCTGGCTCAGCTCCCTTTTCGTCACAACGGTGCGGTAAAGCGACTGCAGTACCGCTCCCGCTGCTCCGATTCTCCGGCCCATCTCACGCTCCATTGTTCCCTCACTCGAGAACAAGACCCCGAGATACTTGAACTCCTTCACTTGGGGTATGGACTCATTCCCTACTTGAAGTGGACAGTCCATCGGTTTCCTGCTGAGAACCATGGCCTCAGATTTGGAGGTGCTGAACCTCATCCCAGCCGCTTCACACTCGGTTGCGAACCGATCCAGTGAGTGCTGAAGGTCGCAGACCGATGAAGCCATTAGAACCACATCATCTGCAAAAAGCCGTGGTGCAATCCTTAGTCCACCGAACTGCAGACCCCCTCCCCCATGACTACGCCTCGAAATCCGATCCATGTATATTACAAACAGGATTGGTGACAAAGCGCAGCCCTGGCGGAGGCCAACCCTCACCGGAAATGGGTCCGACTTACTGCCGAGGACCCGGACACAGCTCTCGCTTTGGGAGTACAGAGATTGGATGGCCCTGAGTAGAGACCCCCTCACCCCATACTCCCGCAGCACCTCCCACAGTAACTCCCTGGGAACTCGGTCATACGCCTTCTCCAAGTCTACAAAACACATGTAGACCGGATAAGCGTACTCCCAGGCCCCCTCCAGGATCCTTGCGAGAGTAAAAAGCTGATCCGTCGTTCCACGACCAGGACGGAATCCGCATTGTTCCTCCTCAATCTGAGGTTCGACAATCGGCCTGACCCTCCTTTCGAGTACCTTAGAGTAAACTTTCCCGGGGAGGCTGAGTAGTGTGATGCCTCTGTAATTGGCACACACCCTCTGATCCCCCTTTTTAAAAAGGGGAACCACCACCCCGGTCTGCCACTCCTTCGGTACTGTTTCCGACTTCCACGCAACGTTGATGAGACGTGTCAACCATGACAGTCCCTCAACACCCAGAGCCTTCAGCATTTCCGGGCGGACCTCATCCACCCCCGGGGCTTTGCCACTGTGGAGTTGTTTGACGACCTCAGTGACCTCCCCCCGGGAGATTGGTGTTGATCCCCCGTCATACTCCAGCTCTGCCTCTAACATAGAGGGCGGAGTTGTCGGGTTCAGGAGTTCCTCAAAGTGTTCCTTCCAACGCCCTAACACTCCATCAGTTGAGGTCAACAACGTCCCATCCTTACTGTACACAGCTTGGATGGTTCCCTGCTTCCCCCTCCTGAGGTGTCGGACAGTTTTCCAGAACAACTTTGGTGCCGCCCAAAAGTCCTTCTCCCTGTCTTCTCCGAACTTCTCCCACACCCGCTGCTTTGCCTCGGCCACGGATGAGGCTGCTGCCCTTCGGGCCTGTCGGTACCTTGCAACTGCCTCGGGAGTCCCCCGGGATAACAGATCCCTGAAGGCCTCCTTCTTCAGTCGGGCGGCTTCCCTGACCACCGGTGTCCACCAGGAGGTTCGAGGGTTACCGCCCCTTGAGGCACCTAGGACCTTGAGACCACAGCTCCCCGCCGCGGCTTCGGCAATAGAGGCTTTGAACACCGACCACTCTGGTTCAATGTCCCCAACCTCCACAGGAATGCCCGAAAAGCTCCGCCGGAGGTGTGAGTTGAAGGCCTCCTGAACTTGGGCCTCCTCCAGACGTTCCCAGTTCACCCGAACTACACGTTTGGGCTTACCAGGTCTATCCAGAGGCTTCCCCCACCACTCGACCCAACTCACCACCAGATGGTGATCAGTTGACAACTCCGCCCCTCTCTTTACCCGAGTGTCCAAAACATACGGCCTCAGGTCCGATGATACGATAACGAAATCGATCATGGACCTTCTGCCTAGGGTGCTCTGGTACCACGTACACTTGTGAGCATCCTTATGTTCGAACATGGTGTTTGTTATGGCCAATCCATGACTAGCACAGAAGTCCAGTAACAAACCACCACTCCGGTTCAGATCAGGGGGGCCGTTCCTCCCAATCACGCCCCTCCAAGTGTCTCCATCATTGCCCACATGTGCGTTGAAGTCTCCCAGCAAGATTAAAGAGTCCCGTTCAGGAGCCCCATACAAGACTCTTTCCAGGGTCTCCAAGAAGGCCGTATACTCTGAACTGCTGTTGGGTGCATAAGCACACACAACAGTCAGAGTTTTCCCCCCCATAACCCGCAGGCGTAGGGAGACGACCCTCTCGTCCACTGGGGTAAACTCCAACAACGAAGCACCTAACCGGGGACTTGTGAGTATCCCCACACCCGCCCGGCACCTCACACCTTGAGCAACTCCGGAGAAGAATAGAGTCCAACCCCTATCCAGAAGTAAGGTTCCAGATCCAACTGGTAACGCTCCACCTCCCACACAAGCTCCGGCTCCTTCCCCCCCAGAGAGGTGACGTTCCACGTCCCCAAAGCCAGCTTCTGTCGCCCGGGTCTGGTCCGTCAAGACCCTCTGCTTTCACTGCCACCCTTCTGGCAGCGCACCCGACCCCATCGATGTTTCCCGTAGGTGGTGGGCCCGCGGGACGGAGAAGCGGAGGTGTTGCCCACGTTGCCTTTTCGGGCTGGGCCCGGCCGGACTCCGTGGCAAGCCTGGCCACCAGACGCTCGCCGACGAGTCCTCCTTCTGGGCCTGGCTCCAGAAGGGGACCCCGGGCTCCCTCCGGGCCGGGTATCCTCACTTCTTGTGTCGTCTTTCATGAGGTCTTTTGAACCAATCTTAGTCTGGCCCCTTGCCTGAGACCAATTTGCCATGGGAGACCCTACCAGGAACACAAGGTTCCAGACAACACAGCCCCCAGGTTCATCAGGGCACACAAACCTCTCTACCACGGTAAGGTGCTGGTTCTTTATCATTCTTAATGCATTTATCTTTATATTTAGTTCATCTTTGAATTAACATGGCGATAGGCCTACTGTGAGCCAACAGGCTTACATTTAAACCAGGTATATCAGGGAAAGACATTTAGCCTATAGGATTGAGACTACTTTTTATCATTCCTAAAATGTATATACATAAACATATAAATCCTACAGAAAAGGAGAGATATCATAGAATGAGACAGAAATTACATTACACTAATGCAAGCACATTAAACAGCGTTTAACATTTAAAGTAGAGATTTCGGCTCAATGAATGGAAAAATCTAAAATGAATCATACATTCAAACTTTAATGAATCATCAATTATATACAGTTACAAAATGACTCAACATTTTTTCTAGTGTGCAACTATGCTGTCATTCACACTTCCGTTAGCGCACTCAAGACAGTCACAGGAACAGAATTCAGTGCATGGCAATCCAGCTTCAAAACAAGGACATTTCTTCTGTTGACTGCATTTTGTGTCCTTGCAGTAGAGATTTGTTAAATCTCGCACTTTTTGCGGTGCTGCCGCTTTTTCATACATCACTGGTTGCATGACTCCCTCCATCAACCTCCAACCTTTCCCCACAGGACTCCAAAGCACTGTTTTGTTTTGGTGACTGTGGCACCAAACAGCAGTTTGGTACATGGCTCTTAGTACGTGTTGCCTAAATGAATCTTCAGTCGGGGGAAGTTGAGAGGAAGGCATGTCTGAGGTGGATGCCAGTACATACCTCAACTCATCCAGGCTTGTACACTGTTGCCCTTTCTGATTCTTCTTCTGGCCATTGTTAGAAATTAAAATCAATGTTTTGATAGCATAATGTACCCTAAACATACCGTCAGTTTAAATGCTGTTTTATACTGAAAAACCAGAAGTTCTTGTGCGTCCAGTTGTTAAGCTTTTATTCTGAAAATCCTTCATGACGACATCCGGGACTACCGCCCATTAGTATCATTAAAGTGGCTATTGACGCCGTTAACATGTATTACATATAAAGTTATGAAAGAGATAAGGAGGAGAAAAGGCATGTGGAAGTAAGCAATGAATGTAAAATGTCGAAATCCTCTGTTTAACGCGATATCGGACACAGACGAACGAGAGGGGAAGTCCCTTACGTCACTACAGCTCACAGAGAGGAGGAGCGAACAGCGAGGAAGCGGGAAGGACGAATGCTTGTACGCTCTCTTCTGCACGGCCGGCACCTGGAGAGGAAGCTGCAGACTTTCTCTCCAACGGACCATATCCTGTTTGTGACTTTACCACGCTTTTTATTAATTAAAGTACCAATTTTGAACCTCCAGAGACTCCATTTAGTCTCCTTTTTTAGCTTCTCTTTCCTGGACGCTGAGAATAAGAACACAGTTAACAATTGGTGCTCCTGAAGACGTGATTCTCGTTGCACTGGGAGAGACTATACACGCGGCTGTTGTCCGGAGCCGCTGGCAAACCCGTTCGACACACAGAGAGCTCAAACTACGGTAAAGAAGAAGCCTGTTACGTCAAAATTCTTCAATAGTTTATGCAGAACAATCTTAGGACTGTGTGTTGGACGGCTGCTTCCGGTTCCTGAAAATAGCTGGGAAATTAATGTTAAAACAACCAAATTTATAACAATAACAATCATAACACGTGGCGTTGCATTTTCACAAGCAGGGTGAGTTCACATTTCTTCTTTTTCTTATATTTAACCCTGCATGCTATTCGTTTGTCTGTTATTACATGTCGGCAAAAGGCTAATCATTTCAATTGTTTCTTGTTACGTCTTAATTTAAACGTGAATGGTTTTAGGCCATTAATCAGTGGGGACTGGTTGAGACAAGAACAAAGTGGAGTGAGTGTTTGTGTTAAGGACAGTGTGAGGCTGTTTTTCTTTTTAAAAGTTCTTTGTGTGATGATGGCAATCATTTAAAGTGTTTCTTGTTACGTCTTAATTTAAACGTGAATGGTTTTAGGCCATTAAACAGTGGGGACTGTTTGAGACAAGAACACAGTTGAGTGAGTATTTTAATTACAGCAAGGGGCTTTCTTATTAAAAAAGTCCTATTTGAGGAAAAGGCCTGAAAAGTTTGAAGCTTTCAGTGTTTGTTTTTTCTGTTTTCAAACAGACATTGCGCGTGGATTACGACGAGAAATGCGACATTCGTGCGTTAGATAGACGATATTCTTCTGATAGTGTTTGATTAGCTTCTTACTTTGTCCCATGATAGCGTGTTTAAACAGAGGAGATAACCATACTGGCTCTTAAAGTCAAAACATTACGTACACAGGTTGAAGGCTGTGACGTAAGGGTATGAGGCCCATCTTTGGTAACACAAATCAGTATTGTTACCGAGCCTGATAATCTATTGACCTATCTAAGCTTAACGTTATTACAACAGTAGAGTAGGCCTGGTTGCAAACGGGACTATAGGCCAACGTGTTTATAGCATCATGCTAAGTTAGCGTTTAATACCACAAACATTTTTACCACATACAACTATTATTTACTTTATTAACGCTTAACGAGGTTGGACAGTCGATGTTGTACTTTGATAACGAGACAATTGTGTGTTAAGAAAAATGACATTACAATAAATATAAACATGCATCTCTGGAAAATACTATTACTGCTGTTTCAACTTTTTGTTCGGCCATCGTGAAAGAACGAATGACTTCTTCTGCGAGGATTTATAAAAGCAGCTGGAATCCCTTAAGTTGCATTACTGCCACCTACAGTATGTATTTCTGCTGAGTGTCATTATTCTATTGGATACAAAAAGTTAGGAAACGCCCCTATACGATCCGCCCCTATATGATACGCCCCTATACGATACGCCTCCTTGCTGTGGTCTGCAGACAGACTCTATTGGTCTGCAGCCAGACCCATCTCATTCTATTGGATAAAAAAAGTTAGGAAACGCCCCTATACGATCCGCCCCTATACGATCCGCCTCCTTGCTGCGGTCTGCAGACAGACCCATCTCCAACAACTAGCTGGCGTTAAACCAGACCAAGGGCTATAAAGTAACGGCTGAAACCGAATAATACTGGACCTGCATCACGTGATGCAGGTCACTCACGACGCCCAATCACAATGTAGCAGTTTGCGCGCCAACTGTGGTGGAGCCAAGTGCATCGGTGGACGGACGGTTATTGTTTGAAATTGAGCAGCCAGACTACAACAATTCAACATGTCTCTGCTGGACCTACCAACATTTGGACTGTTCTATTTCCCAGACGGGTCGGTTAGAGTAGAACATACATCTATCATAAAGGATGTAAACAGGGCTGCAAAAGTTACAGTCACCTGCAGGGAAGACCTCGATTTGGAGCAAGGCTGGATAGAGGTGATTTGGCCTGCCAAACGTCGACCGCAAAAGGGGTCGAAGCCAGTTGCTGCCAAATTGCTGTTCGTAGGAGGTAAGTTACAAATACAAATTAAATTATTCTGAAAAAATCTTTATAACGTTAGCTAACTTTGGTTATAGTCTCTCTAGAAATGTAACTGATAACTTAATGCTAGTAGAAAGAGTTGCTTTATTGTCTAGCTAACTAGCTTGCTAGCTAACGTTAGCTTGAGTCCAATTATGAAGCTCTTCAGTAAAAATGTGTATATGGTGGTGGTAAATTATAACGTTAACATATGTTCAAATTAGGGGTGTGGGATATTTATCTCTTAGATAATATCTTAATTGTTATTTTCACATATGCAAATAAGGACTTGTGAGCTCCTGCAGGCACTGAATGTGCTCACCTTGCACTGAAGCTAATAACGCGGCGGTAACCATAATCTGGGTCATGCGGGGTGTTTTTTCACTCGAGGCTTCTTAATATTTAAAGACCTATTAATGTGTCATACTCAGTTAACGGTTATAAACTCAGCTAACTGAAGATATGAACCATTTTTTCCGAATCAAAGCACAAGTCTCACAAGAAGCATCTAAATTAGCCCTGAGCGAAAAAATGCTAACAAATTTAGCCCAGAACTCACGGTAAAACATAGACTTATTACTTATTATTTTATATTATAAAACGATAAAAACGCGGCTGAAGGTTAGTCCTATGTGTCTGTGTCACTTAGAAAGTATTACTGATAATACTTCATTCCATTTTTATGTAAAAACCGGATATTTCATATTAGCTGCTAATGATAGCAGCCAGAGCGTATCGCAGCTTCCGGTTCCAATTCACCAATGGGTCTTGTTTAGATGGATTTTAGGAACGTCCCCTCGATTCTATGAGCTCTAACTGTTAAAAAGATATGTCAATCATCAAAATCGAACAAGGGGGGCCAGAGATAGGTCAAATTCACCCAAATGACCTCAGAAGTGTTTTTTTTCTTCTTCTAAACCTCTCTAAAAAGGTAAAATTGAACTTGTTTTGCATCAATCTTGATACAGGGTACATATTATATGTTATAGTTTGGATTCCTAAAGCTTTTAATTTACTATCCCATCATTCAAGGGTGGTTTTCACTTTAAATAATGGTTGTTTTTTGGATGGGCACTATAATTTACATTTTACCCTGTATATGGTGTGTGTATCAGTGTGAACAATAGTGCACGAAAAAGTGCTTACATTTTGTAATGTCAGAATGAACTGGATCTTGTTCACAGAAGTCTACCAAGAAGTGGTTCAAAAGCGGGATGCTTTCATCCGAGGGGAGGACATATTTTCGGTAGCCGAGTCCCAGAAAAGAGGCAGCAGAAGAAAGACATGTACAGTCAAAAATGTGAAGGAGGCTGTACAAAAAACAAACCAAGGAAAGGCAGTAAGTTTGATTGGTGTGTTTTGATGATTGATAGTTTGTGATTGAATGGAATGACATTGACTGATTTTGTTTATTGTTATAACATTCACTGACAAATAATTTTCCGTTTCACCTTGAATGATATTGACAGCTATGGCTTTTTGTTATAACGCATGTTTTTTTGTATTTTGAGGCCACTACATTTTCATCCTACAATTACCAAATGCTCTTTTTAAATACATGCAACGTCTGTGGATTAATGGAAAAGTGTAGTCTTAATATGAGGAAATGTAATGTGGGTGAAATGTTGTTTTAAGTTACAAGCGTTAAGCCTGGTGTTTGGGTGGTAATTTTCCAAGGCACACTCAAACATGATGTATGTTGTCAGTCTGGTTCACAGATGGTAACTGCCATGGGCGAACAGCTCAAGAGATCCCTACAGGCTGAGAGAACCTCCAAGCCCTCAGAAGAGGTGACATCTGAATCACCTCAACACTCTTCAGATTCTGATGTCACCTCGATTGACCTGTTTGAGCCGATCAAAAAGCAACCATTTGTAGGTCTAAATATTTAACTGTTTTTTTCAAATTGATATGCAGTGTTTCCCATATAAGTAAAATTCATGAAATTCCCACATTTATTTTGAGACCCGACCCGACTTCCCACATGTTACAAATTTGAAAATAAACTATCTATTGCATTTATACAACAGTAAACAAATGCAAAAGAAAGAGCGTAAATTCAGAAAATCAGGACTGTTGGAATGCACCATGGTCAATCATAGTATTTAGTATTTTGCGGCTGACACTATTTTATGTCTGAATTTGTTATTTACACCTGGATACTTTTTATACCCACTTTTTAGAGATGCCAAGATTGGTGGCTACCATGAAGACAGCACTGGACAACATTTCAGGGTCGTCCTCATCAGGATCTTGTTCCAGTAGTGGCCACGGTGACTCCCAGCAAACTGGCCGCAATACTGGCAGTAATGACTTGGTATGACCTACATAGTAATGATACTCTATTGCTATTGTTCTATACAAAATTAATCACTGCGGATCAATGGAATTGTATTTTCACACCATTGAAGCCTAGACGAGAGCTGCCCCACATAATATACAGAAGTGTACTCGAGTACTGTTTGAGTACACCTTGACTTGATTACGGGGGAAGGCTGTGGTAGAGCAGGTCAGCTACCAATCGGAAGGTCGGTGGTTCGATCCCCACCCCGCCACTGGCAGCCATGCGCTGTTGTGTCCCTGAGCAAGACACCTAACCCCAAATTGCTCAGAATGCTGTGCATTGATGTGTGGATGTGAGTGAATGTGTTACCTCTGATAGTTTATCTTCCGCCATCAGTGTATGAATGTGTGTGAATGTGATATGTGGTGTAAAAGCGCTTTGAGTAGTCTGCTGACCAGATAAAGCGCTCTACAAGTACAGTCCATTTACCATTACAAATATGTTTTGTTGCCATTAGAAATACACTTGCATGACTATTATATTATATCTCCGGTGTGTTTAAAATATAGCAAAGCATTCAAGTTCATTTGATGGTACAGGTACAATATTTGTAATTTATCTTGTTTTAATCCGCCTCTTTGTTTTTACAGATGTTCCTAGGCAACTCCTCCGTCCAGGTCTCCACACGCCTCTTCCACAGATTAGGCAACAGAAGGATGTCTCTCTTTGCCCAGGAACTAGCAACGCTAATCTTTGGGAAAGAGACCCTGGCGAAGTCTACCCTTACTGGGAAGGGGAAAACCCAGAGACCCTTGACCCGGAGAAAGTCAATGCCATTATAGGTACAGATATTCTGTATTAATGTTATCATTATGAATGGATTTCAATCTAATATATTGTCTATATTATCAAGTATTAAGTCCCATGCTTCCTTCCTGTTTTGTAAGACACCGTGAGAGAAAAATGTCCAGGCACCGAGGTGAGTGCGATCCGGGCCCTGCTGCGGAGGAAATGCAACAACGAGAGATATACAAGCAACGTTACTCCTCACTGATGGTCACCATTTAGTTTATATAGACTTTGCAAGTTAGTTAGTCAGTTTAGCCATCATGTTTTGTTAATTGTTAAATTTAGTATAAACACGTTTTTTGGTTTGTTGTTGTTTTTATGTCATTAAAATTATGTTTTTCTCATAATTGAAGTGCAATTTGTCATGAAACAGAATAGCATACTTGGTGTGTACTTAAGTAGTATCCGGAAGTAGCTTAAAGTGTATGAAGTATAATAGTGATGTATTGTAAGTATGTTTCTGTAACACATAACCCAGTACTTGCAGTGGTAACATTATTGTAAAATACACTTCTATTCTGTAGTATAAGCAGTGATACCATACACTTCTACTCTACATTATAGTATAATAACATTATACTTAAAATACATGGATTTATGGTGCTTAAATTGTGATAGAACCTTACTATAAATACATTTTTATTAACATGATAGCACAATTTAAAAGTATTAAATACAGTCAGAAAATGCATTTGAAGTTAATTGGAAATACAACAGGTGTGCTTGAATAAGTATGATAATAGTATGTTGAAAACACTTATGAATTGAGCTGAATTCCCTTTTAAGTATATTTCCAACACACTGGTGATACAATACAATTATACTTAAAGCATGTTTAGAATGCACACGAATGCCCTTTTAAGTATATTTCCAACACACTGGTGATATAATACAATTGTGCTTAAAGTGTGTTTCGAATGCACATAAATCATGATTTTAACTGGTGTACTTTAGTACACTTAAAGTTTACAAAAAGATGTGCCAATTTAGCACACTATTTACACTTCAAGTATACTCAGCTAATGATTAAGTAGTACTCCAGTACTACTTGAGTACACTTTAGTATACTTGAATGTGACCAAAATAGCACATTTATCTAAAAGTGTACTTAGTACATTCTTCTAAAAGTATAATTTAAGCATACTATTTTTTTACCTGGGGCTCCCAGCCACTTAATTCAGGAGTTTACTTGATTGACAGAAAAAGCGACCTATCGCTTTCCAGTCTGTTAACCCAGAATGCAAAGCGATACAAAATCAGTCAAGTGCCGGGAAAACTCAAATGAAGTTCAAGAGACAAACAAGAGACAAACAACAACATGAGTGCGGGGCTATGGAAGCAAACAAGAGACAGAAGTATTTGAATTTTATCAGACACCGAATTTATAGCATTGAAAATAATTACTTTGAAAATCATGTATCTGAATTTGTTTTGCTCCGAATTTACCTATGTAAAATAAAAATGTAAAAATTCAAGTTAAAAAAATTTGAATGTTCAAATTCAGATCCCAAAAATTCAAGTGAAAAAAATTCGACGTCAAATATTTCGGTGTTTAAAATTCGATGTCAACAAATTCGGTGTATAAAATTCGACGTCAAAAATTGCGATGCAGCCTCATCCGGGCTACTCAGACAGGATAAGCAATCGAGTCCGAATGCAATCAAACCAACTTCTGGCCTATCAGAGCCAAGCGGCAAACCCCGGGACAGTGCGGTGAAGCCCAATGCTGCAAACTGTAGGCGATGGATGCAGATGGGAGCAATTCCCGTAGACCCTATGTTAAAATGTCCAACTTAACATCAGAAAATGAACATGTTTCTAGCCTGGATCCACAAAAACATATTCTGTATATAGTTAGATTCCCCCTTCATGACAACGGGACTGCTGCTCCTAGCTCCTCTCTGCTAGCTCCGTTAGCTCCGTGATGCAACAGCGGCTCAGCTCATGAGGAGAACACTACTTGAACTCGGCCGTGTTTGTTGTGTTGGTTCCTGGTGGACTATTCGTCCTGCAAATATAAGATTTATCTGCGGTTAAAACAGACCGTCCATGAATGCAGTTTCTTCGGTAAGTCAACCCTGCGTACTTTATGTTATGTTACTGGTGTTTTTATTAAGCTAACGTTGATGAATGTTTAGAGTTGGGTTAGCATTTGAGCAATCGTAGCTCCATCTGTGCTAACGATGCTATGCGTAGCATCCAAGAGTGTATAACATTAAGTGGGATGCTACTGTATACCAAAAGGCTTCTGTGCGAGGTTGATAATATAAGGTCATCCTTGTACGTTAGATAGTTAGTTTGCTAGTTAGGTTACTGTATGCATTGTTAAGGTTCATTTAAATTCGCTATGCTCTACTATAGCATAAAATAGACTAGCTAACGTCAACGTATTGTTGAAGAGAGGCTTAGTGTATATTAAATCAACCTCACAATGAAATGTGTGTATCTTTAAAATATGAACGTCACATTTCAAGATGGTCCAGAAATAACGCTCCCTTAGATATTATAATATGGTTTGTTGAACTGGAGTTATTTATTGCAGCTAACCGCCTATCCAACGAACGACCCAAACATTGTTGTTTTTAATATTATTACCAGTGCTGGAATTGGGCCGGTACTCACCGGTACGCAGTACCGGCACTTCTGGTTCTGACCCATGGAGTACCGGCACTTCTTGCTCAGTACCGGCATGCTGGCGGTACTCCGGTACTCATGCACCGTGCCAGTACTCAACACTCTCTCGCCGTTCTTATTATACATCCATATATATATATACAGCCGCCCGGTACTCAGTAGATGCGTCATGAGGTGCCGAACGGACATTCTCATCGCTCTAACCGCTGGAGTTTCACAGCGGCTGTCAGCTGTTTACTCCTGTCATTCAAACAGAACGTGTTGGAGAGGGGGCGGGGCTTATCTTCTCCATGTAAATACTGTGGTGGAAACGACTATGTCAAAATTAACCTATTTGACCGTGATTTAATAGTAATACACGTTTCAAAATAATAATAATAATAATAATAATAATGCCGAAGTAACAACATACTGAAAACTGTTAGTAAAACCATGTTTTAATGCTTTACAATTTACATACCTAGATGCACGTGTGTTGTGTTTATGCAGTGCAACTCCCACCCAGTGGGTGGCTATGTAGAGTGATAGAACAGAGCAGGCACGCCCCCGAGAGAAGGAAAGCAAGTCACGTCACAAATTAGCATTTCTAAAATGTTAGCATGGATTAATAAAAGTGCAAAAAGACAGCGGTTGTCGCCGGAAGAAACTTCAAATACAGAGAATGCTGTGCCTGTGTTGGAAATTGTGTCTGATGGGGAGCTTTCTTTGGTTGATCCTCCTGCTCCAAGTTATAGTGCATTAGCATTAGCACTAGCTCCGCCGCCTCCTCCAGAGCCTCTAACGTTAGCTGCTGCTGGCGCAACTGCCACCACCAACACCGGGCAAAGCGATGCACCTGACTGCTGGACAACGGACCAGGCAGGGTCGGCGTCATGGGGGGTCATTCGCGGGCCATGCCCCCCCAAATGAGTCACTGTGCCCCCCCAACGCAGGGTTGGCAAGCCTTGCCACTTTGCCGTTTTTTTCTTTTTTTAATCATATAAGTGAAAACGTTTCTACTAAAGGTTTTTTGTGTGAAATACATCAGAAATAAAGAATACAAATATAAAACACAGCCTGAGGTGTGCTCACTGCTGCTCTCTGATTGGTGTGTTGCTTGACCAATGACCCCCGACCTTTTTTTTTGTTATCATTACGTGGCTGTGTGTTTAGATGAAAGCCCAGTGGCGATCTGTTCATCTGTTGTACTGATTATACAGTAAAGCCATCGAAAATAATATGATATACAGTACAGTACAAGTACATGGGTCTCTGTGTTTCATTCAAGCTCGGCTCTGTGTGGCACTCGAGCGCATTTTGTGAGTGCGCGAGTGGTAACGTGGAATGTTGTTAGCATCTGGTTAGCTAGCTATGCTAACGGATATAAAGTGCTGTTTCTACACCAAGGTGGAGGAGAGTCCTCTCCTGTCAGACTGAGAGGATCTTATAACGTCAGCTCAGTGAGGTAAGGACTCTCTCAGTGTTTAGATAGTTCACTTTAGTGTAAATTATCTCAGTGGGTCTCAAACGGTTTGGTCACCATTTATGTAAGTATTTTCGAGGAATACCTTTATATGATCATTATAGTTGTTAAAGAGAGAATACATGAAAAACGGGTATGAAATACTATTGGACAGTAACACAAGAATACAGTTTTAAAGGGGAATGATTAGTAAAATATCCATAAAGAAAAAGTAAATCTGTGTACAGTTGTGTTTCATATGGATGCTGAGAGGTGTAGGCTATCCATAGATCTCTTCATTTTGCTCTCAAAGTGCACCAGATTGATGCATTTAACTTCAATATTTTAAAAATAATCTTCCCGGGGGAGCATGCCCCCAGACCCTCCTAGAGGTTAGGTCCACTCCCACCTAAAACATGTTCACATGGATAGGATACTAAATACATTTGCATACTTTTTATATGGTGGCCTATGTCCATATCAAATCAAATCTTATTTATATAGCACATTTTTCAACGATTTTTGGTCGAGCCAAAGTGCTGTACATATAATAAAAAATACCCTACAGTAAAGACACTTTACAACAAATACAACAGCACAGTTTGTGCAGAATATCAGTATGAGAAAACGACACCCTCTGTCCTTATATGTTTCTGTTTTGGTGGTCGTGCCACAACCGTGCATGTCTGCACAGGTCATAGGTGCTCTATACAATAGCACTACACTCCTGCAATGTGTGTGAAAGACAATAGACTTTACAGCATGTTTTTTTAAATTGAAGTTGCGTTGGTGTTTGTGTGTTGGTTGTTGACGGCAGTGTGTGTCCCCCCTTGGTAAATGATTGCCCCCCCATTCGATTTGTTCTGGAGCCGACCCTGGGACCAGGTGCAATATTTTTGCAAGACCAATGCATGGCTCCTTCTTAAAGATAAGAAGCTAGGATGTCGGATATGCAGAGATGTCAAATCTTTGGGAATACACACTGGACAAGGACTGAAACTGTCAACTGAATGGGGTGAGTGTGCAGTGTCTCATTTCGGTGTTGACAAGGGCAAACAACAAGCTAGCCTGAGAAAAAAAATCAAAGAACATAAAGAATCACAAGCCCATGTAAAAGCTGCTGACATCCTTACATCTGCTTCACGTGAAACTATTCAACATCAAGTGCAGTCTATGCATAAATCTGAATTAGACACCACTATCAGAGTTTTTCGAACGGCATATAAAATTGGCAAACATAGCCGGCCATTCACAGACATGCCAATTGATTTGAATGTACAGAAACTGAATGGGCTGAACGTGGGCAGGGTTTTGCACTCCAATAAAACCTGTGGCGAAATCATCGACCACATAGCTCATGAGCTGAAGAAAAAAATGGCAAAAGACATTACAGAAAACCAAAGAAAACTGTGTTTTGGTCGATGAATCTACCACTATTAGTGGTAAAACGGTGCTTGTTGTGTGTCTACGCTCAGCATTAGCTGATGCTGAGCCCGAAACGTTTTTTTGGGAGCTGATCGAGTTGGATGGAACAACGGCTGATGACATCACAAAGGCGTTAATGGAGTGTCTTGGAAGAGATTTTAACGAGGACTTTTTAGGTCAGTGTTTCGTTTCTTTTGCATGTGATGGGGCTTCAGTCATGCTAGGGAAGAGAACAGGCGTTGCTACCCAGTTGTGTAGTAAATTCCCAAGCCTGTTTGTGTGGCACTGCTCCAATCATCGTCTAGAGCTGGCAGTTGGGGATGTGGTCAAGGAGGTCTCAGGGCTCAATCATTTCCAGATCTTTTTTGACAAACTCTATTCCTTGTTCCATGCCTCCCCCAAAAATCAGAGGCAGTTAGCGCAGTGTGCGCAAGCAGTCGGACAGCGTCTCCTGGTGATAGGGCGTGTTTTGTCCATCCGCTGGGTGGCTTCAAGTGAAAGGAGCGTCAGAGCAGTCTGGGAAAACTACCGAGTGCTTCATGATCACTTCACAAATGCTGCAAACGACACGAGCAGGGATTCCAGAGACAGAGCAAAGTACAAGGGCCTGGATGATGTGCTCACATCTGCAACGTTTGTCAGCAATCTGGGACTGATGTACGATGCGCTCACAGAGCTCAGCGACCTCTCTCGGCAACTCCAAAAAAGAGAGATGTCACTGCCTACAGCAGATAGGCTCTTAACTCGAGAAATACGAGTTTTTGAATCCATGGTCACCATGCCTGGCCCACACATGACTACAGTTCATACAGCTCTAGCTGAGAAGTCCTTCAAGGGTGTTGCCCTGCGTGAGAATGGCAGGCTTGTACAGATTAATGCAGGTCAGTTTTTCCGCAGTATGGTAGAGAATCTGAGACACAGAATGACTTCCACAACCTCCTCTCATGTCAGCACAAGAGAAATCCCATTACATGGCCGGGAGGCCCGGGACAATCAGCTAATCCAGGACATGAAAGTTATCCATCCTGGAAGTTGGCCTGAAGAGGAGTTAGACGTACAGTATGGGGACGTAGAGGTGCTACGTTTGTGCGAAGTGCTGAAAGTGGACAGAAGAGAGACTGTTCAGGGCTTTCGCGAATACAAGGAAACCAGGGCATCCCGTACACCTGCTGCCATGGAGCCTCTACTGAAAGCAATCCGAACCATCGCTGTCTCCACTAGTGAGTGTGAGCGGGCATTCAGCTGCATGAACGATATCCTTACTGCAAAAAGGAATGCTCTCTCTGTCAGCCGACTGTCCAGCCTGGTTTTCATTAAATGTAATGGACCATCACTAGGACAGTTCAATCCGGAACAGTATGTGAGGTCCTGGCTGGCAAAGGGAAGGAGAAGTGCTGATGAAAGAGCCTGTCCAGCTCCAGCCCCTGATACTGATGTCCCCAAGGCCTTCTGGAGCCTTTTCTAACAATGTGAAGTATATTGCAAAGCAGCTCACCCAGTGAGAAGACTTTTGGCATAATGTGCCGATTTGTACAGATCCTGGAGATAGAAGGACTTCAGACCAACCAGGGAGTTATCTGATCAGCTTGGTGTTCAATGTAACTCTTTACCATGGCTCAGACTTTGTTACTTGCAGTTACAGTTTCTCATTTTAGATTGTGCAAATTTTGCATTTGTTTTTACATGTTCTTTGTTCATGCTCTTTATCATTTTTCTGAGTTGGAAAGTTAGATTGCATCATAGTTTACTTTATACATATTTGTATTCTTCAGTGGTGAAGTATATTGCAAAGCAGCTCAGCCATGTGAGAAGACTTTTGGCACTTTTTCGTTTTCTGAGTTGGAAAGTTAGATTGCATTCAAAATGTACAGAAATACTTAATTTTGTTAAAGCTTTTTATAAAAAATGCTTCTGACCAGAGCTTTGTTTCCTTGTCATTAATGTTGAACACCACCAGAGGGGCTCTCACCTGAAAGGTCTCTGCTTCATGTGTCTTCAGCAGAAGATCTAGACTTTGATTGCTATATTTTCAGTTAATATTGACCTTACTGAGCTTTAGCCATATCCGCTGCCTATCATAAAAAATGTTAAGTACAGTGAACCTTTCTAAAATATACAGTAGTAAAGAGACAAACCCACCAGCATTATAGTAGCCAAATTCTTGTTTGTGGGCTGTATATATAAAATTGACTTGAAAAAGTTGCTGATTTTAGAGTACTGGCACCTTTTTCATTCCAATTCAAGCACTGATTATTACCAATGCCTCTTTTAATTGTATTATCATCACACTTGAGAAACAGCCTTATCGTGGCTGTACAACGGAACATGTAACTTAATGCCTGCATTTAAGGACGATGAATAGCGTAGTCAATGCTTTAGTGACAAGGAAATTATGTTTAAATAGTAGATATGACGTTGTCTGTGACTTCAGTGGAAATTAAGCTTATCCATTGCATTGCATTTGTTCAATAGGTGTGTGTCTTACCCCTATGTGTGTGATGCATATGAATATGGCATATGAAAACAAATTAATTTGACTGACTCATGAAAACCTCATCCAAAGTAACAGTAAAATAAAAAGGACCTATACAATAATACTCAATCAAACTGATACAGTATAAGGACTGTGATATCCAGCCATTTCTGAAGTATAACAATAAGATTATGACCTGTTTTTAAAAGAAGATAAAAAGTAGTTTGCATGTAAAGAAGTCTGTAACCCATGCATGTAACTTTACATCTGTTTGTTCAAAGGGTCCTCAAGGTGATGCAGACAGGCTGGACCAAAGGAGGAGAGACAGATCTGGAGTCCTAGCAGCAGAGAACTTCAGCACGGATTCCAAGGTACACCTTTTTCATACTTTAAAAATAATGCATAAAGTAATGACTCTAATACACTGATATACATGCCATTAAACATGACTGAATACTAGATCACCTACACATCAGTGATGTTGAGTGTACTTTCTTAGAAAAAGGTTACATTTACATTTTACCAAGCAACATCACTTTTTTGTTCAACTTTCACATTTCAATGTATTTAAGGCAAATATTATTGAACATAGTGAGAGCTGCGACCCTTTGTCTTTCAGTGAGACAACCGGACGGAGCAAGCTTCTACAGTTGCACTAAGTTTTGATAACAGTTAAATATTATTTTAATAATACATTTATTTCAATGTTGATGAATTTCGAACGGTTTATTCATAATCTGATTATCTTTGTAGTACACTGTTGGATTTAAAAAACACATTCAAATAAAAAAATCATTATATTTATGAACAAACACACCTCTTTCTTAAATAACACACTTGCTCTGCAATAATATGTTTTTTGATATTTCTGTTAGGAAAGGACATGCCTGAGAGACAGGACTGCTTCAACATGTTCTCTTTCTCTGAGGGTCCAGAAGAACATCCAAGAGGGAAAGGAGAAGCTGATGTGATAAAAGTCAGCTGATCAAATGCATTCGCCTCACTTTATGAGCTTCACAATACTTGTGCCTTGTACCGCCGAGTTTGCAACGTCATAAATAAATGGGGCCAATCTTCAGTCAGATGTGAATGTGTAATCTAACATTTTCAGTAAGAATAACGGACAAAAGGAGTGCAAATACAATTTATTGAAATGTGAACTAAAAGTTATCAAGCATGAACCATCACCATTTTTTTTTTAAATAATATATATAAGTTACACTCAATGTTAATCTGTTAATTGACAGGCTAGGCCTGTGCAGGTGGTAACAGCTATGCCCAGCATGGGCTAAGTTCTGTAGGTGCAGCTGGTGCAGGTCCTCCTCCATCAGGTCTGGTCCTCCTCCCTCAGGCCTGCAGGGTCTTTCCCTGCGAGGAGGGAAAGACCCTCAGCCCTCTCCGGCCAAAGCAACAGACAGGACGTTCATAAAGCTGAGGTCTCCCCCAAAGTCTCTAATCATCCATCCTGTGAATATGAGAGGGGAACAAATAGTGTAATAGATGCTTTGGACGATAAGAAATATAAAGTTAACTGTTGAGTTGCTCAGTTTTTTAGATTGACAGGGTTTAATAACACAAACAAAAGGAGAGCAATAAAGATTGGTCTTTCAATAAATTGTGTTGATTTTGTCTTTTGAATTGTTTGTCTGAAGTCAAGTAGCTAGAACTGTTACTTATAGTTTTAATGATACTTTCTGGTTATAATGTTTGGAGGAGGCATCACAGGTAAGAGCACCATTTGTTGTGTTCCATCCACAACAAATTGATGTGTGTGTATTTATTTATCTACTATTTCTTGAATTATTACTGTCAGTCCAAAACAAGAGATTTTGTTTTGGTAACGTTTAAAAAAAAACATTATCTCTTTTCCACTACACTATCTTGAATACTTTAGTTTTTACATCACTACATTTATCTAACAGCTTTAACATTGTAAAGGTGTCACTTCGGACTCTGGGTAATTATGACAGCATGTCCTACTATTTTGAGACTTTGAACAAACCAGACCTTAATCTATTAATGTAGAAAATAGTCAGCACATTAAACCATTATGAAATTAATAATTAGTTAGCTCATTGTTCAAAATGAGCTCCAACTACAACTCGTGCAATTTGTTAAGTTAATTTAATAATATGGGTCAGTGACGTGACGCCTAGATATCTGTTTCCACAAACATTTTAACTTTATATTGTTTTATAAAAATAGTTAAATATTGTATGAAGGCGTTCATCTCACATCACTTTATTGACCATTACATTACATTACATTACATTGCATTTAGCTGACGCTTTTATCCAAAGCGACTTACAATAAGTGCGTTCGACCAACAAAATACAAACTTGAAGAAAACAGAATCATATAAGTACATCAGGTTTCATAGAGCAAAAACATTTCAAGTGCTACTCAACTGGCTTTAGAAAAGCCAGTCCTTTATTAGTATAAAAGTGCTTCATTAATAGTTCTATCGCTCGAAGTGGAGTCGAAAGAGATGAGTTTTCAGTTTGCGCCGGAAGATGTGCAAGCTATCTGCCGTCCTGATGTCAATGGGGAGCTCATTCCACCATCTTGGAGCCAGGACCACTATTCGTAAATAGTGTAAATAATACTAAATTGGGTGATTTTTCTAGTATTAAAGTGGTAAGATGTCATTCGGTAAAACGGTTCTCACTTAAAGTCAATGAAGACAATTGTTTGTAAAATGATGAAAATAATTTAAAATCATGAACTATTCTATGCGGCATATTTTTTCAAGTCTCTTGATGAACATTTAAAAGTTTTGATAAGATGCACCTTTAAAAACATAAAGAAATATCTAAAAAACTTTGTTCCGCAAAGAAACATTTTCCTGAATGTCATTCGGTAAAACAAAGTTCAGAGACCATTTTGAACTATAGTCATATGACTTTAGTCAGGCCACATGTGATGACATCACTCAGAGGACCCCTGAAGACCGCCCAAGTTGAAGGTAAGTTTAAATTTTGCTCCTACATTTGAGATGATTACACCTTTCCATGTGTGGTACCATATGTCACAGATTTGAATGTCATTCTGTGAAACGTCAAAAAAGTGTTTATAAAGTGTTTATATAACATAAAGTTATAGATGAAATTTGAAGTTTACAAATTGAGGTCAAGGTCATTGTTGCTAAAACAGAATTAGTCATTCAGTAAAACCGTTTGTCTGAATGACATCTGTTATCCCGAATGACACAGTGGATTTAACTGATTTCTTTCTTTCTTTATTGATTGTTTCAACATGCTATAGAGTTTGTATAACTGAATTAATTTTATTTAATTTTTTTAATTTTTATTATTATTAAAAAAAACATTTTATCAGATGCCTGTGTCCAACAAGGAGAGGGGTGCACGCTTCCGTGCAAGGATAAGGACAGATCCTGCTGCTAGGGAGGAGAGACTAGCAAAGAGAAGGGACAGGTATAACTGTGAAGGTGTATGAGAGCAGTATTACCAAGCTAGTACCACTACATGTTTTTAAAGCTCGGTTGGATGCTACAAAATCAGATGTTGTTGGTACCTGTACATGTGGTTAAATATGTAAATTGTAATCCCTGTACATTTTGCTGTATGATGTCCTTTTGTTGTTCTGTTTATGTTTTTATGTCTTCTTGTGGAACCTACTGCTGCAGGTCTCCCTTGAAAAAGAGATCATTGATCTCAATGGGATTTTACCTGGATAAATAAAGGTTTTGAATTGAATTGAATTGGCAGTAAACAGTAGAGGATGCATTGTCTATAAGACTGAATTTGTTTTCCATATCTACAGTACCACTACAAAGTGCATTTGGCAGTTAACTTGGCTTAAATCTTAATTAAAAAGAATAAACAAATGAATATCTAATAAATAAATACATGACTAAATTAATAAATACTTTGTAGGTATAAACAGAGGACGCAAGCTGGACAGCATGATCATCCGTCCGTCACAGAACTGACAGCATCTGCTGCTGAAAAGAAGAGGGAACAGTGGAGGCTCAATCAGAGGCGACGTAGAGAAAGAAAGAGGCAGGTGGAAGCTGTGATGAACCTCACACCTCTGTCTGAGGACTCTTTTGAGGAACCTCCACAAATTGCCCGTCCTGAACCATCTCAGCCATCTTCACCTCCTGGACCATCTCAGCCATCCTCACTTCCTAGGCCATCTGTTTCTGCTCAGCCATCCTCACCTTGGGAGGGACCACTCTCATCCTCAACACCTGATAAGGCTTCATGTGGAAGCAAGAAAAAAAACTCCAGCCATCGAAGTGAAAACCGTACCAGGAAACTGAGAGAGGAAATAGAAGAGTTAAGAAAGCAACTTTTAAGAGAAAAAAGAAGAGCAGATGCATTCCGCAAGAAAGTACAGAGACTGAATAGAGCAAAACATAAAACAGTGAATGAAAAGAATCGACCAAAAGTGTTCAGAAAAGGTCCAGAAAGAAGAAGTGTGATTGAATTTCTCACACGTGATGAAAACAGTCGTCTTTTACCAGGAAAGAAGGACACTCACTAAAAATAAGGTCAAGGGACAGCGGCGTGTTCTTACCAAGTCTCTTAGAGAGCTTCACTCAGAGTACAAAACTGAGGTAGGAGTGTCACATTCCATATCCTACAGGCAGTTTGTCCGTCTGCGTTCATTTCATGTCACAGAGCCAAAGGCAAGTGACTGCAACACCTGTGCGTGCATTGATCATGAGAATGTCAAGATTCTCATTGACATATTACATCAAATTGGCATTTTAGGAAGCAAAAGCATTTCGGAGACACTCTCAAATTGTGTGTAATTTGAAAAACAAAAAATGCATGTTCAGGCAGTGTGCAAAGTGTTGCTACTCCGACATTGAATCAGCCATCTCCCAAAACACTGAGCAGATTACATGGCACCAATGGCAGAGAGAGAGGGTCTGCTCAGAGGGGAAAACCTATTCCCATTTTGTGAAGAAAGCTGTAACAGGAACATGGGAGGATCTCCTGAAAAGCTTTAATGAAAAGCTGGACGCACTGGCAAAGCACCAGTACATATGGATCCATCAAGTGGAACAGTGCAGGGCCCTCAAGAACAGCCTCCAAGACCATGAGGCTGTAGTCCATATGGACTTTTCTGAAAATTATGCCTGTAAGCTGAATGTTGAAATTCAGTCTTTTCATTTTGGGGGTAGTAGAAAACAGGCAACAGTTCACACATGCATGGTCTACACAGCTGGGAAATCTCAAGCCTATGCCACCATTTCCGACTCCCTCCGACATGACGAACGGGCAGTATGGGGACATCTGAAACCTGTGTTGGATGAGGTCCTATCCAATACAGGGATAACTACAGTGCACTTCATGAGTGACGGCCCACTCACCCAGTACAGAAACCGAAATAATTTCTACTTGATGTGTACCATGCCTTTCCTTAGAGGCATTAAAGAGATAACATGGAACTTCTCAGTGAAGGCCCATGGAAAGGGTGCACCAGACGGTATTGGTGGTTCAGTCAAGAGAGGTGCTGATGCATTTGTGTTGCAAGGAAGTGATATTCAGCAGCCTCAAGATTTGTTTTCCTTTCTGGAAAAATCGAATTCAAATGTCAAATTCTACTGGGTATCCGAAGATGACATCACCAGAGTGGATGAGGCTTTGCCGAATGACGTGCCGGTTGTTAAAGGCACCTTGAATATTCACCAGGTAACTGCAAACACCCCAGGGAAGATCATGTTTAGAGATGTGTCCTGTTTTTGCCATCGAATGGGACTTACCTGTGAATGTGAATCACCCTCTGAGGTAGACTTTCATGCCAAAACAGCTACACCCTCCACCACCCTTTCAGAATCTGATGACATGGTTGGAAAGATGGTAATAGTGTCTTATGACAAAAAGCTATTTGTAGGGCAAGTCCTGAAGGTAGTTGGTGATGACGTCGAGGTGTCCTGTATGCAACAGTCTGGCAGAAAGAATTGCTTTGCATGGCCCCAAAATCCCGATGTCATCTATTACTTTCAATCAGATGTGAAAACGCTTATCTCAGAACCAGAGCCATCTTCTAGTAGAAGCTCCAAATTGTCAGCTGAGGACTGGGATAAGTTCCTATCAGTCTGAAACAGTCAGTAAATAACACTGACCAGCCTTCAGTGGTACTGTGTATTTCTTAACACTAATGAGTTTGTTATTTAGTAAAGTATAAATGGCAATAAAACAATGTTAAATTATATATTTCATATGCAATAAGAAAAACAGAATTGCCGTTATTGTTGCCTGTTCACTTACCTGTTGATAGCAGCTGAAATAAAAACATTGGTTGATATTGTTATTATTCTGTTGTAGTGATGAAAAATAAACTTTAATCAGATACTTACTGGTATCATTATTGTGTTAAGAGAATGGAGAATGATGTTATGAGACTGAGTCTGTTTTTTTATGTCAATAAATGTAAAGTTCAATTATAAAGTCTTTGGTATCCTTTTTATTTTATTTAGGACTACATCCAGTTATTGGATCTATGTGCAATGGCATATTGCAGTATGTCATTCAGTAAAACGAAAGACGTCATACAGTAAAACAATGAATTTTACAACAAATATATAAAATAGTGTGTTACTTGACATAAACAATGAAATTAATGAAGGGAATGTAATTATAATAAGAGGTTTCATATGATTTGAAAGCATTTTTACCTGTACTGGAATAATGTAGGAAAAAAATGTTGACGGATGAAAAGCTATTGCCTTAAAAGACAAAATATTTAATTTGTCATTGTCATTGCCGAATGACATTTTCAAGGGGTGTATACAATGAAATGCATAAAAATGCCTTATAGTGTTATCTTTTTCAGTGGGCACATGCAAAAATGAAAAATACATATTTGAATTTACTCAGAAAATGTTGAAACTGACTTGCTGTTTCATTTTTATTTTTTTGCCATTTTGAAAATATAAAATGTCCCTGACCCATATACTGTATGTATTTTTGAATCAAGTATTCATCTTTATTGTCTTCATTGTTAGTTTCCACATGCCTAAAACAACCTCAAGCAAAATCTAAAAGTTGATGGCTAAATAAGAGCGTTTGAGAAATTGTGCAAGGCACAGTAATAGTCCGAATAGTCGATTAATCGTTTCATTAATCGATAGATTAATCGATTATGAAATGTGTTTGTTGCAGCCCTATTGTAGTTATCCCATGTATAAATAAAACGTGTTATTCAGCAACCCTTGCAATTTGGGATTTTATTTTTGGTTGGTAGTCCTCGGTGAGCTGGTCATTTCAAAAGTAGCTCACCCGCCAAAAAAGTGTGGGCACCCCTGCTATAGGCTAAATGTCTTTCCCTGATATACCTGGTTTAAATGTAAGCCTGTTGGCTCACAGTAGGCCTATCGCCATGTTAATTCAAAGATGAACTAAATATAAAGATAAATGCATTAAGAATGATAAAGATGGGTTTATTATTATATATATTATATAAAAATAATTATATTAAATCTTGTTTTTTGCCTTAATCTATGGTCTGTGTCCTTTCGTTCATCCATTTACACCTATAGGGCCCATTCTATTTGTCAGTTGGAAGACCTTGCTGCACTAGCAACCTGTTAGGGGCTGGTGACAGAAGAGGTTACCAGCCCCTAATAGTCAAATAACCAACTTTTATCATAAGATAACACTCTTTGGTACATATAAATAAGGTTTTTTGGGGATTGGTCTCCTAACTTTGATAATGACAGAAAAGTATAAACATACCTTTTGGATTTTTCCTTTCAAATTTCATTTCCGCCTAAATTGTATCAGTGTTTGATTGTATATTTTACAAAGATGGACAAAGGTATTGGTACAAAATGTGCTTTAGTGTATGCTTTGCCTCACCCTGAACATATCAACCAAAGTTGGTGACATTCTGATCCTTATTTCCAGATATACACGTGATAAGGTTGACATGGCCCCCTTCAGAGGAACCTACATTTTCACTATTTTCGGTTATGGGAAGGTTCCATACATCAACCAAATTTTTTTATTTTGCATTAAAATATTTTTATACAACAATCGTTTCATATATTACAGATATTAAAGTAATGAAAAAACATGGTTGTGCTTTGTTCTACCTCGGGTAGGGGTATCTCGATAACTAAAGCCTTTTTTGGGGGTTTGTTCCTCTACTAGTTAGGCAAACCGTCAGTTTGGCAGTGAACTAACCGTCAGTTTGGCAGTTGGTTGGCAGTTGGTTGGCAGTTGGTTAGCTTCTCTGCTGGGTTCTTCAGTTGAACCGTATTTTACCAGGTTTCTTGCCGTTTCTTGCCGTATATCTTTCTTTTTTTGTTTCCAGGTAGGTCAATCCGTTCAACAAGTGTTTCTTCTTCTAATTTTGTCAGAAAAGTTTAAGTTTACCTCATTTTAAAAACAGAAAAGTTGAAATCTTCAGGAGCTCATGATGATACAGCCTCTCTGTCTCTCTGTCTCTCTCTCTCTCTCTCTCTCTCTCTCTCTCTCTCTCTCTCTATCTATCAATATATCTATCTCTCTCTCTCTCTCTCTCTCTCTCTCTCTATCTATAAAGGAACCGCAGTAGACAAAAGGTGTTTCTATAGCAACGCGTCATGTTTACGTTGCATTTCTATGAGGTAAACATTACCCGCTGGCGGATATGGGTATAGATGGAAATTTTTTGGGCGATTTTTTCAATCTGACTTCCTATTGACAATTTTTAACAACAGAGGGTGCTATATAACACACTTTCAGGAAAAGTCACGGACTGGGAGACTTTAATATGTTATCGAAAAAAAGTTACATACAAGCAAATAACAGCTGCGGGTAAAATGTACCCGTTTGGCGGTTCTAGTGTTAAAATAAATCAAACTCCCAAAAAAACGTTTACAGTACAGCTTCTGTGTGCTTTTATTAACATTGGAATTTACTGTGTAATCGGCCGTGGGGGGGAGAGCTTTAGAGAGCTCTCTCCTGAATGACTGAGCGACTCAGATAACCTCAGCTCAGTGAGGTAAAGGCACATCTTTATATGATCCTTATAGTTATAAAAAATAAGAGAACAGATGAAAAACAGGTATAAAATACTATATGACAGTAAAAAAAGTTGTTATTAATAAACAAGAATACAGTTTAAAACGGGAGTGATTTGTAAAGTATCCATAAAGAAAAAGAAAATCTGCTTACAGTTCTGTTTCATATGGGCGTTGAGAGATGTATCCATAGATCTCTTTTACATTACATTACATTACATTACATTACATTACATTGCATTTAGCTGACGCTTTTATCCAAAGCGACTTACAATAAGTACATTCGACCAGGAAGACACAACCTTGAAGAAAACAGAATCATATAAGTACATCAGGTTTCATAGAGCCAAACATTTCAAGTGCTACTCAACTGGCTTTAGGTAAGCCAGTCCTTTATTAGTATAAAAGTGCTTCGTTAATAGTTCTAACGCTCGAAGTGGAGTCGAAAGAGATGAGTTTTCAGTTTGCGCCGGAAGATGTGCAAGCTATCTGCCGTCCTGATGTCAATGGGGAGCTCATTCCACCATCTTGGAGCCAGGACAGCAAACCCACGTGTTTTCGCCGATGGGAACTTGGGTCCCCCTCACAGCGAGGGCGCAACGAGTCGTTTGGCTGATGCAGAGCGTGGTGCACGCGCTGGGGTGTACGGTTTAACCATGTCCTGGATGTAGGAAGGGCCAGATCCATTCGCAGCATGGTAAGCAAGTACCAGTGTCTTGAAGTGGATTCTAGCAGTTACCGGAAGCCAGTGAAGGGAGCGGAGGAGCGGAGTGGTGTGGGAGAATTTAGGAAGGTTGAAGACCAGACGAGCCGCTGCATTCTGGATGAGCTGCAGAGGTCGGATGGCACATGCAGGTAGACCAGCCAGGAGGGAGTTGCAGTAGTCTAGGCGTGAGATGACGAGAGCCTGGACCAGAACCTGAGTCGCTTTCTGAGTCAGCTGGGGACGTATCTTCCTGATGTTGTAAAGCGTGTATCTGCAGCAACGGGTTGTAGCAGCGATGTTTGCAGTGAAGGACAGGTTGTTATCTAGGGTCACACCCAGATTCCTTGCAGTCTGAGTCGGGGAAACAACTGAGGTGCCGATGTTGATTGTTAGGTCAAGAGTGGGACAATCTTTTCCCGGGAGGAAGAGCAGCTCAGTCTTGTCAAGGTTGAGCTTGAGGTGGTGAGCAGACATCCACTGAGAGATGTCAGCTAGACAAGCAGAGATGCGTGCAACGACCTGGGTCTCTGAGCGGGGAAAGGACAGAATTAATTGGGTGTCATCAGCGTAGCAGTGGTAAGAAAAACCATGCGGGCTAATGACTGATCCGAGCGAGTTTGTGTACAGGGAGAAGAGGAGGGGACCAAGAACAGAGCCCTGAGGGACCCCCGTAGTTAATTGACAAGGGTCGGACTCAGACCCTCTCCAAGTCACCCTGTAGGTACGGTCTTTCAGGTATGAGGTGAGGAGGGAAAGTGCAGAGCCTGAAACTCCAAGTTTTTGGAGAGTGCGAAGGAGGATCTGATGATTCACCGTGTTGAATGCAGCAGACAGGTCCAATAGGATGATGACAGAGGAGAGGGATGCAGTTTTGGCAGTGTGCAGTTCCTCCGTGACAGCAATGAGAGCAGTTTCTGTGGAGTGACCTGCCTTGAAACCAGACTGGTGCGGATCCAGAAGGTTGTTCTGATTGAGATAACAGGAGAGTTGTTTAAAGACAGCGCGTTCAAGTGATTTAGACAGGAACGGGAGGAGAGAGACAGGCCTGTAGTTTATAACATCAGACGGGTTGAGAGTGGGTTTCTTTAGGAGAGGGTTTACTCTTGCCTCCTTGAGACTGTTTGGAAAGTGACCAGAAGTTAGAGAAGTGTTGATGAAATGGGTGAGAAACGGTAGAATATCAGGAGCGATAGTCTGAAGGAGGTTTGAAGGGATAGGGTCCAGAGGACAGGTGGTAGGGCGGGCAGAGGTAATGAGGGTAAGAACCTCACTTGGAGAGAGAGGGGAAAAGGAGGTAAGTGTGTTGGTGGAAGGAGGGTCTGGTGACTCTTAATGTTGCTCTCAAAGTGCACCAACCAGATTGATGCTTTTAACTTCAATATTAAGAAAAAATTATCTTCCCCGGGGAGCATGCCTAGAGGATGTTATGTCCCCCCCCACTTAAATCATGTTCAAATGGATAGGAAACTAAATTAATTTGCACACATCTTGTGTCCATATATTTCTGTTTTGGTGGTCATGCCACAACCGTGCACGTGCATGCATGCGCGAGTCATAGTGAGTGTCTGCATTTGGGGGGGGGGGGGGGCGCAAGCTAAAATCTTGCCTAGGGCAGCAATTGGTCAGGGCCGGCCCTGATGGTATGAAAACAACCACGGCGGAATATTACTGCCAAAAGTCACGGGAGTGAGTCACCTGACTTTTGGCAGTAATATTCCGCCGTGAGAAGAAAAAGTTTTGTACTTGTAAAAAAAAAGTGTTGTACTTGTAAAACCTATGCTGAATTAGTCTCTGAAACATGATTTATTAAAAAAATGTTATGTGTTTGCTCAACACACTCTCACTCCCTAAGCGTCCAGGAGCGACGTTTGGTCAGTGTCCGTGGCGTCCAGTTGTGACGCTCCTAGGCTCCTTCAGCGTCATAAAGGGACGCAAATAGCTTTCAACTGATTGCAATGTATTCCCATCTGCGGCGGGATTTGACGCTCATGGAAGCACGGCGTTCGTTTGTGTCGACTGCCCTTAAAGGCAATGTGAGCGTCCATTCCCATTGGATAACGGAGAATTGTACACCCGGAAGTAAGTATTCCTCTTACTGTCGATTGATTTTACTGTGATATCTGCACTACTCATCGACTAAAAAACACCAGATTGTCCTTGTTAATTACACAACATTGATTGGTTTAAATTGTGTGCAATGCTTTTGTATTTTTCCCCTTCGATTCGGAGAAACAAATATTTTTTCGGAGTAAAGGATGGCAGAAGACACTACACTACCCAGAATCCCCAGCTATCGTTTGGACTACACCATGTGCTCTGTTTGACAAACCCCGTTTTTTTTCACCATTCATTCCAATGGCTGGCGTCTATGTCACGTGATCTTCAAATTTCTCCCTGCAGAAAAAAAAAACATGGCCGAACTTCGTTTTATTCTCGGTGGAAAATGCCTATTTTAAAGTTAGTTTGGCCATTAAAATGCGTTTTGATGTCATTTGATGCGAGAAATATGAGTTGTTATTTCAGATTATGTGTGCAGTGGATGTACATGATCTTTAGTTTGCTAGTTATTACGAAGATTACTTCAGGAAATCGCGACGTTTTCATTGTTACCAAGGTGGTTGCTAGGGACGCTGCTATCGATATTATTTCTGTTATGTTGTGTAACTGTTTAATGGTGTTATCTTTATTGCTACCCCCTTCCCCGTCAATGTATAGTGTTGGTCCACAACGCAAACATATTAGTTTAACAAAATCCGCATCTAAATATAGCCTACGTTATTTTCCCCTGTGCAATTCCAGTCTCACATCTCACAGCACATCGTCATTAACAAATACCGGAAACAGACCGAAAACATTTAAAAATAATAAAATAATACTTTATTCCGAGTGTTCTTGCTTTTCTCTTTAAAAGTCATCACATAACGGCATTGTAATACACGGTTCGGCTGCATTAAATATTACATATCTGCCGTAGTTCTGTATTTATAAAGCCCTGATGAGAAGACTTCTAGACAAACATGAGGAACTGAAAACGTGACGTGGATCATAAATATATCAGCCATTAAACAACATCTTACATTTATTTTCACACAATACGTCTCCTTGCAGTATCAACACTAATTCGGCTGACTTTTATATTTGATCCAATTGGTAGATAGGCTGTATTTACACCATAAAGGCGCACAGCTGATATAAAGGGACACCTAGTGGTTAAAGCATGTTATTGAATTTCATTATTTTTATTATTAGATATTAATAGGATCCCTATAAAGTATTCATTACTCGTTATTCTCTACTAATAGTTCATTAAAGACTGTATATAATGACTATTTTGCACATCCCTTTCAAGATTTCAAGATTTTCTAAGGTTTATTGACATATCATATAGGCCTACACAACTATGGTGTAGTTCTGCATTGAATGAAAAACTTGGGTCGCAGGTTCCTCAATAGTGCATTACAAGACATTATCGATATTTGTGCATACCTCCAGCAATGTTAACTATGTTGAAGCACTTATTTTAACTGATATTATACATAATGTATTATACTCTTATAAGATGTATGTAGATATTTCATCTCCGGCCTTGTCAGGTATTGAACAATCTATAAATAAAGAACAAAGAATTGTTAAATATAAAACACAGAATTTGTGTGATTATACTAAATGATTTACAAATAAACACCACTGCATATTTACAACTGTTACACATACTGATGTAACGCAAATGTTTCCAACTTGGGATCAATAAAGTATATCTTATCTTAAGCTGATCGATGGCTACTGCCATATTTGCAAAATTTGCCTCTGAACCTTGACAAGTGCATGTTTCAGGCTTATCAATTAATGTAATGTAATGTAATGTTATCAATTAACAACAGGGGTCACAAACATAAGACCAGCTGTTAAATAAAGCTCTTCTGACCGTAGCTGGCATGTGTGTATATATATATATTAATGCTGCCCATTATGGGCACAAGCAATTTTCACCCATTTATTAATTATATGTTTTAAATTTGAGTGTTTCCTATCCCCTAAACCTCCATGGATGTACAGTTTAATACTGGCAACTTCTTATTATGGGAAATACGAAAACGTCTTTTAAAACTACAACTCCCAGTAGAGACGTGCCATAGATAGAGAACAGGCTTGTTTGAGACACATTGCGGCTCGCCTCGAAAGTAGACGAGAGTAGCCGATCGCAGCCGGGGGAGGTGTCAAAAAGCTCGTCTTAAGTCGGACAGCTCGGAGTCGGAGTCGGCTTGACTGGCTGGGTTTGCAATGGCGGAAATTGCGTTGGCGTTTTTCGTTGCAGATGAAGTGGATGCAATAGAAATCCCACATGTATTGTATGGAGAATGGCATGATGAACACCGTCTGCGGAGGTAATTACGTATCTTTTTATTTTTTAATTTGATAGGGACAGAGCATGTGTATATCAGTATAAAATACAAGAAGTATAAATGTGTTTGAGCAAACGTGCTAATTTACATCCGTAGTAGGCTACCTAGGCAGGTAACAAAAACAGATACACAATACAATACACAAGTAAAAAGACAAAATATATTGTTGCATCAGTCTAAATTAAAAAGTATGATCGATTATCCGGACTGATTACTTTACTCTACAGATCACAAATTGTGCAAAATTATGACACTATTAGTCTTTTTTAGTCCAATGGGATAAGATAAAAGCTACTTTACTAAAGATATAGAAAGCAAGCAAGATAGTAGTACAAAGATACAATAAATAAACAAGAATACAACTGAAATCAAGTGAAGATAATATAGGCCTACAGCAGCAGCAGCAGTTATATATATATAAAGAATGTTGAATAGGTCTAATGATTTATGGTCATCATTTGCTCCTGTGTCTGCCTTCCTTAGATCCGTTCCAAAGGTCCAACAATTTGTGGAAGAAGTGGTCCCACAGTACAGTCCTTCAGACTTCAAAAGTCATTTCCGATTGTCCAGGGGACATGTGGAAGTATGTGTGTGTGTATATATATATATATATAAATAACATCAAATATGTATTATCTGGACTGGTGATATTAAAAGCCATTTATTCCTTTCTACCAAACAGGATGTGATGACGACTATTGGCCCGTTCTACTGGAACAGACAGCACAGTAAAGTGCCGCTTCAAAACAGTGTTCTTGCCTGTCTGTGGACTCTATCAAACCAGGAGTCCTATAGGGGGGTTGCTGATCGTTTCAATATCACCAAATCCACTGTCTGCCTGCATCTCCATGAATTCTGTAGTCTTGTCACCACATATTTATCTCACCACATTTCCTGGCCCACAGGGCAAGCCCTACATAATTCTGAGTTAGGATTTCGTGCAGCAGGATTTCCCAACACTGTCTGTGCGGTAGATGGATGCCACATTCCTATTGTGAAACCACACTGTGAGAACCCAGTAGCATACATCAACAGAAAACAGTTTTATTCTGTTGTACTTACTGGGTTCTGTGACAGTAAACGGAGATTCTGTCATGTTAATGTGGGCCACCCTGGTAGCTGGCATGATGCACGGGCATTCCGGTTGTCTGCTGTTGGAAGGCTGCTTGATGAAGATCCCCAGTCCCTGGTGCCTGAGGGAATGCACATCATTGGGGACTCTGCCTACCCACTATTGCCTCAGCTTATGAGGCCATACAGGGACAATGGCCATTTAACTGCTCGGCAGTGTCGTTTCAATCAAAAATTAAATGTTGCACGCGTGGTCATTGAGCATACCTTTGGCCTACTGAAAACGAAGTTCAGGAGGCTCAAATGTTTGTACATGAAAAACATTGCAAACATTAGCACAGCAGTCACTGCCTGTTGCATACTTCACAACATGTGCTTGGAGGAAGGGGAAGCAATTGAAGTTGATGAGCAGGTTGAAGCAGCAGATAACAGGGCACCGCATCCCCAGAACCAAGATGCAGTGTTGCACAGAAATCAGATTTGTGACCTTTTTTAAAGAGCTCACACACACACCCCACCCCCCCACCCCCGACCCCCCACAAATAACCACTGTCATATTCTTTGTGGAAGACATTTGTTTTGTATTTCCTTTCCTTTTATCACAGTATTGAGTATGTAAGTCGCTTTGGATTAAAGCGCCTAACAAGTAACATGTAATGTCATCCAAAATGATTGGGCAAGTAAACAATAAATGCATATATATGAAAACTAGATATGGTCATTTTCTGCACATGTCAATAGCAGTTGACTATCTTCTTTGAAAATGAAATAACTATATATACATATGTACACATGTACTTGGCAAATAAATAATAATTGCATATAAACATTGTGAACACTTAGTGTATACAAATACAAATATTACAAGGCAATTGCCAGGGATGAAATAATAACTCAACTGCATAACGAGGAAAATAAATAACTAATCTAAACAATATTACTTCCATAAACAAACTGAGGTGGTGTTCTTTATAAACAAATTAATTCAGGGAATACCCAGTGTGGGGGAAATTATGGCATATTGGGCTTGTCCTGCAAAAGCTCAATGATGCGCTCTTGTTGGCTCCCAATGGACTTTAACTGGGAAACAACTTCTCCCATCGCAGTCAACATTTTAGCTTCAAACCTCCTCCTATTTCTCTCCTTCAGCCTTCTCCGGCGCTCCTGTTCTGGCCGCACCAGTGTCTCCAGTGCACTGGTCCTCCTCTCCGAGTGGGCCTCATACAGGTCGTAGATGGAGGGATGGGAGACTCGAGACCGGATTGATCTCGGCTGAGTGGTGGGCAGGGTCATGGAGGGACCAGGCTGGCCCTCAGAGGCACACGGCAGTGTGGTGGGCAGGGTCATGGAGGGACCAGGCTGGCCCTCAGAGGCACACGGCAGTGTGGTGGGCAGGGTCATGGAGGGACCAGGCTGGGCCTCAGAGGCACACGGCAGTGTGGTGGGCAGGGTCATGGAGGGACCAGGCTGGGCCTCAGAGGCACACATCAGTGTGGTGGATGGTTGTGAGGCAGTGGGTAATAGAGGGGTGGAAACAAGAGTGCCTGGTGGTGCGCTCCCAACACCGCACCTCCCAAACAGGTTGTCCATTATCTGTGGAATTGCAGAATTGTTCAAATGGAAATGTTGCTTTTACCAACTAGATGTGCAAGAACAAACTTCTTACCCCATAATATTCCCACGTTATGTTCCCCTCTCCTGTTGAGGTACAACGGTCCTTGGCCCTTTTGTAGGTGGTCAAAAGGTTGTTGAGTTTTTTTCCGGATTTTGTCTGAGGAGAAACTGTATCCCTCCTTGCTGAACTGCCGTTGTAGAATTTTGTAAAAACCGGGTTTGGAGTGATAGTACACCTGTTGGTGTGTTTTTGTCAGGTCCAAAAGCAGCAGTATGGTGTTGTGTGTGTGTGTGTGTGTGTGTGTGTGTGTGTGTGTGTGTGTGTGTGTGTGTGTGTGTGTGTGTGTGTGTGTGAAATCTGTTAAGACACAAGTGTTAGTAACTCAAACAAATAGCATTTGCTGTTTAGATCCTCATTTTAGTTACTGTACCTTGTGTTGCCTCAAGGTGTTCTGACCGGCTGGAGGGGGATGCCAGGTGAGGAGTGCCAGCTTGGGATCTAGCAGGCTTTACAGGAGCAGGCCTTACAGGAGCAGGCCTTTCATCAGGAGCAGGCCTTTCGTCAGGAGCAGGTCTTTCATCAGGAGCAGGCCTTTCGTCAGGAGCAGGTCTTTCATCAGGAGCAGGCCTTTCAGGAGCAGGCCTAGCATCTGAAGACAGATCTAAAGGGACTGTGATTGAGAGAAAATTAAATATTTGTTTACAATAAACATGAATATGTCATTTGTTTGATTTGCATTAAAAGACAATACCATTTTTGATTTAAATTATTGATTACCTTGTGCATTTGTTGCAGCCCTTGCTTGCTGCATAAGTGCAGCTGCTAAACTGTTATCTGAAAAATAATTTACATCATTTAAAATCATATCCAGATTGTTGGAATGCAATTTAGTTGTTTACTCACCATTTTGTAGTCTTTGGGAAATGTCTTGTGAGACTCTTGCAGTGATGTCTCCCTGTTCGTCACACAGTGTAAGCACCACAAATTCCATTTTACCCACTGTAGACAAAGGTGATCTCCATTTCTTTATATAGGTTTGTTAATTCAGTCATGATGATGAACCACACCAGTGACTGGGTTCCATAATTAGAAATGCTCCTCCCTCTTAATGTTTGCAAAACTGATAGGTGGACAGGCTACAAATGATCAGTCCCTTCAGATCCGCACACATGAAGCTTAATGAGCATCAATTGAACAGACCTGCTGCTGTGTTAATTCTTTAGCTGCCACTTTAAGCTTTATGATGTGTACAACATGGATGTAATTTGATTTAATCTTGCCATTTGAAATGATGTATTCAATAAATAAGGTTAAACCAAATCATTACATTACATTAGATTTTATTTTAATGATTTGGTTTAACTTAAAGAGAAACTTTATTGTTATTGCACATATTACAGGTACTGAGACAACTAAATGCAGTTTAGCTTCTAACCAGGTGCAACAAGCAGTGAAGTGGAAAGTAATGTACACAATCTACAGAATAACATATAGAATGAATTGAATGATGAATAAACAGTGGGGTATGAATACACTAGATATCAGCCTGTGAGCAGTATGAACAGTGTGTATGAATATGCTAAGATATATAAAGTATGAAAACGGTAAGCAGTGCAAGTATAGTATAAAATATATAGATATTAATTTCATGATGATAAATATTGTGGAACAATGATGAAAAATGGGAATGGATGTGGCGACGTAAAACTGACACAAAACAACAACAAACTTTTGCCAGCCAATTGGAGAGTTTCATCAGCAGCACGTGGTAAAAACCACCAATGAGCGCTCAGCTCGAGATACCAGCGAGCCGTTTCCCATGAAGCATTTCGCTTCCGCAGCCCGTGGAGAGCAACTGCGCCAACTCGCCTCGCCTCGCTCTCAAGGCTGCGGGCGTCTTTGTCCCGCGAAATTTCAAAGTCTCATGTGGGCGGGCCTCCAGAGCAAGTCGGACAAAATGACTAACCATCATGCAACGCACTAGCAAGACGTTGATCGCAACTGCGCAGGTCTGCGCAGGTCTTGCTTGTCTCAAACAAGCCTAACATGTTGCGAAACAGAATAGCCAGCATGTGTAGTTCTGGGGACGGGGTGGGGGAGGGGGGGATGCGGTGGACCCGTTCAAATCCAGTTTTGGATAGTCTGCAAAACTTCAAACATCGCAAAATAAACTGGTCAGACTACTGCTTGACCTTTCATCTAGAACCCACCTCACCTCTGCCCACTTTGACAACCTAGGATGGCTTAGAGTAGACGACAGAGTACAGCTACTTGCAATGGGCCTGGTCTACAAGATCCACTACACCTCTATGGTACCCATGTACATGTCAAAATTATTCCCAAAGGTCAAGGAATACCATGATCATAACACCAGAGGGAGCTCCACAAATCATGTGAAACCCAGATTTGGCACAAAAAAGGGGGAATACACGTTTCGCAATTATGCCACATCAAGGTGGAACGCTCTTCCCACAACTGTAAAGGAAAGTAAAACTATACTTACCTTCAAAACCTCTCTTAAAGAGCACCTTCGGGGGAGAGCATTGCAAAACTGGCCCCGGTAATGGTACAAATCTCAACCTGTCGTTCAATGGACAGCTTCCCCCCCCCCCATCTATGTATATACTCGCATTTTAGACTCTGTTACTAACTGTATATCTGTAGACTTGGTATGTCTTAAATGTCCGGTTAGGATGTATTAGAACCAAATCTAAAATGAAAATTGTAAACAAGCAATCTGTATGTAAAAAAAACAACTGTATGTAAATTGTAAATAAGCCATCTGTATGTCAAATATGTCTTATATGTCTTAAATGACATGATGAATTGGAAATGGGGGACCCCTGATGTAAACAAGACGAAAGTCTTTCTCTGGTCTGCATCCCCTTAACAATTGTATGTTTTGAGCTGTACTGTACTGTACCCAATATACAAGCTGTTAATACACTTTTCAATCAATCAATCAATTAATCAATCAATCAATCAATCAATCAATCAATCAATCAATCAATCAATGCCTTGGTTCCATCCCATTTCAAGTGCTGTTCGAGAATAGGCGTAACCCTCGGAGCACACTCTCCAATCACAGAGCTTGAGGACTATCACAGGGTTTGTCAAACAGAGCACATGGTGTAGTCCAAACGATAGCTGGGGATTCTGGGTAGTGTAGTGTCTTCTGCCATCCTTTACTCCGAAAAAATATTTGTTTCTCCGAATCGAAGGGGAAAAATACAAAAGCATTGCACACAATTTAAACCAATCAATGTTGTGTAATTAACAAGGATAATCTGGTGTTTTTTAGTCGATGAGTAGTGCACACATCACTGTAAAATCAATCGACAGTAAGAGGAATACTTACTTCCGGGCGTACAATTCTCCGTTATCCAATGGGAATGGACGCTCACATTGCCTTTAAGGGCAGCCGACACAAACGAATGCCGTGCTTCCATGAGCGTCAAATCCCGCCGCAGATGGGAATACATTGCAATCAGTTGAAAGCTATTTGCGTCCCTTTATGACGCTGAAGGAGCCTAGGAGCGTCACAACTGGACGCCACGGACACTGACCAAACGTCGCTCCTGGACGCTTAGGGAGTGAGAGTGTGTTGGTTTGTTTGATAGATACGTTTTTTCTTTGCAAAACTAAATGCATTAGTTTGTAGATGGTGTTTTGTATTTGCAAACCACACTGTGTTTGTTAGTGAATCATAAGGCATTTGTAAAATTTGTTTAGTTTGTTTGTGGAGTTATGGCAGGAAATTAGCTCCATATTATGACGAGATTTTAGGGGGCGTGGGGCCGCAGCCTACACAGTTCTGGTCCAAACTCCAATACAGTAGGTGGCGGTAATGCACCTTTAACGCTGGTTACCAGCCTTCATAAAGCCGTTAAAGAAGAAGAAGCAGCAGCAGCAGGAGCATAACAAGAAGAAGAAGACGGAGAAAAAGCAAACATAACTCTCGATGTGATATCGGTTGACCTACCTGAAGAATGGAGAGTCCGGAGTTAAGTTTCACTCTGGCTTACTTCGTGTTCTCCCTCTGCTTCGTGTTCACGCCCAACGAGTTCCGCTCGGCCGGGCTGACCGTCCAGAACCTCTTCTCGTCCTGGCTGGGCAGCGAGGACGTGGGCTTCATCCAGTACCACGTCCGGAGGACCAGCATTACCCTGCTGGTCCACTCTGCACTGCCCTTAGGTAATATCTAAGTTATGTTATGTCTCTAAATGTGTTTAGAGACATAACATGAGGGGGAAATGAGCGAGTCGATTACTGACAAATACTGGAGGAGTTCACCCACAGTGTACCTGCAGGACAGGTGTCAGTCTGACTGCCAGCTCATAGAGTCCTGAACCCGGAACTGTTGAGTACCCCAAAGTCCTATGTAAGGAATGTATAGTAGGGTCCTCAGCACATAGAAACTGATGGATGCTAACCTGCATATGTTGGACAATTATGTGTTGTGTTATTAAAAATAAATGGCATTATAGCCTATGTAAACAATAGTTAAAAAAATGGCTTGGCCCATTTGGAGAATTTGAGAATGTGTGGGGGTTATTGATAAGTCCATTTCTGACATTTTTTTAACACAAAATGTCAGTTGTATGTACTCTCTGTGGGCTGATACATTTTAGATCAATTTGGAAGATGTAGGGGATCATTTGGATTGGACAAATTGTCTATTTATTTGAAAAATAATTGTTCAAAGTAGAGGTAATCATTTTCATCTTGTGCTCTCTGTATCCAATCATCACAACGCTTCTCATGATAGTCAAAATCAGCCCACCGAGAGTACAAATATGGCCACTTCCTGGATAATACAGTTTCTATGTGCTGGGGACATTTCTAACACAACTTTGGGGTTCTCAACATTTCATTTAATGTTGCGTTGCTGATAAATACTGAAGGAGTCACACAGTTTACCTGCAGCTGTATATCGGAATATATCAAAATGAATTAACTTGTTGGTTGGTGTGGTTTAAATTAAGTTCCATGTTATACTTTGGCCACGGTTATTTACAAACTAAAAACAGAACCTGATTGCTTTATGTGTCAGCAGTGGAACGTTTAGCACCTTGTAGACACCGTCATCATTACATTTTAAAACCAATATGCTTAGATACAACTAACAGAACTGTGTCGTCACAGGCTGCAAATAGTGTGTGTGTGTGTGTCACTGGAACTAATGGGTTTCATCTCTGCAGGTTACTATTTGGGGATGTGCATCGCTGCTCCAGAAAAAAACCTGGGATCCATTCACCAGGTCAGCCTGTCCCTCTAATGTCTGTCTGCAGAACACACTTGTATCAGTCGAAAAACAAGCATTACACTTTGACCAACTGTTTAATATCCCAATATTCAGAGTAATGGTTGATCTTAGTTTCAGCCGTCATATGAGTGGACTTGTGACAAAAATGAAAAGTCATCAAAGCATTGAGTCAAGTCTCTCCCCTTAAATGACTGGCTAGTGTTCTTTGGTGTGGCCAGGTGAAAACAGGAAGTCAGCCTTATATGAACAACATCCAATTTACATGAACAGGACAGGGTTTGGTCTACACATGATTTAGAGCGACATTAACATAAATTAAGCGCCTTTTTCTAATGCTACATAGTGGACACAGGAAGTGGTGCAATATTACCAATATCTATGGTATTTCAAGCAAATCACACTTCATGCAATAAGAAATGTTCACCGTGAAACCGGCGGCCCTCCAGTATCACCAACACGTGTCCATGTGTGAGGTGCCTTCCATCACTGCTTGTAGATGTAATTATTAGTAATACTCCATCAAACATAAATGATATTCTTTATGAATATTAACATTTTAGGGCTGTCAATCAATTAGGATGTTAATCGCAATTAATGGCATGATTTCTATAGTTGACTCGCAATCAATCGCAAATGTTTAATCTGTTCAAAAACAGATATTTTTCAAGTTTTTTTTATACTTTTATCAACATGGGAGTGGACAATATAATTACTTTATACAAAATTATTATCATAATTGCAACAATTCCAAACAAAGATTGATTTACTTTAAGGTAATCGGCATGCAATCTGTAGTCACAAAGTGTGTGCATTAACTTGCACTTAAGTATTGAGTATTACACACAGTAAAATCTTGAGGTACTTAGTTAGTATTTTAATTTAATGCTATGTTCAACTTCTACTCGCTATTATCTTAGATGCCAATCTTTTTTATTTGTATCTGACAGCTTTTAGTTACTCTACAGATTCAGATGATTAGTGTTATTACTTTGACACCCCTATTACATTTGTATTATTCATTAAGACATTTGTATTTATTTAATGATATTCCTTTGTAGCAATACTTTTGATATTTCATAATTGTATGTTTAGCTGGTAATAACAAAAGTTAGGGATTTTATGAAACAATGCTTTGAGAGATCTTTTTGTTTCTGCCTCAGCTATTCAATGTGCAATCTTTACCTGCATAAGTCCTGCTCCTGCTGTCCTGTGGATGCTCTCCAGACTTCCTCTCTGTTAGAGCTTGGGTTGCAGTGTCCTTTATAACCTCCTTTAGCTTAGGAACCACTGGACCTCCCTTTACGAAAGGAGAGGAGAAAATGCTGCCCCATAATGCCTTGCAGCCGCAGCATTTACCATCACACAACAGTCGGCCGTTCACGGAAACAACCGATTATGACGGAGAAATTATATCATGAAAGTTACGGTGCTTATTAAGCATTTTAAAACGTATGTGGTAAGTTGCCAAAGTGCTTTGTTTTGAACGTTCATCAGTATTATAATCAAAAAGAGAAATATGAACGTTAGTTTTTACTGAAATATCAAATAAAGTCAACATTTCACTGAGCTGTGGGGGGTTTGTTCAACTTTTAAAAGATGTTTGAATGGTGATATACACAGTGATAGATGTTAAGGACTAACGTTTATAATAAATACATTTGTATTTATTTTAAGATCTTTTCATAGTTCATACAATCATACGTATTGGGATCATTTGTATTAATGTGGACCGGAGGGAGAGGGTGACGAGCATAAGTTTCACTTTCCTTTTTTATTTCAATTCCAACTTTGGTCATGAAGAATATGTTTCTCTGTTGTCCACGTTCATAAAGCAAAGCAACAGCATCAGAGCACGGTGCAGAGTCTCTAGATGAGTTTACAGTAGTCCCTCGTTCTTATTGAACATCCATGTTGTAGTCCGCTGTATAGAAAACTGTAGTTTCCATAGTTTCCCCACAGCAGCAGACGCACATTCATGACGTCCGCTGGCGCATCATAAACACGTTGGATAGTGAAAGTGCATTCGGATTCTCTAAAGTACCGCAGTCTCTTCTCCTAAGTCCTTTTGAATTCTCCTATCCACTATTCCTTAGCCCCGTGACGTTGCACTCAGAGGTCAAGGAATAGGAGATGGGGATAGACAATAGGAGCAGATTTCTGGATTATCCGACCGCAACCTTGGTCTCAGATGTGTTGTGTTTGAACAGGTGAGTGACAGCTGGAGAGCCTTCCTCCTGCTCTCCCTCTGCCTCCAGTTGACCAGCTGGACGCTCGTCATCTACTGGTCCCGTCGTCGCTGGCACAACCATCCAATCAGCCGCGCCCTGCAGTCCCACATACAGCCTCCTCACTCCAGCTGGGGCTCCGTGGCAACCAGCGTCAACGATGAGTTCAGACGCATCGACAAGTTTGCTACAGGGGCCCCTGGAGCCCGAGTGATAGTGACTGACAGCTGGGTGTTAAAGGTGAGTGAATACTGGGTGATGTCATTTGATCTCATCTGATCAATAATGCTTCATCAGCTGTTCTTAAAGTCTATCATTAAGGTTGACCCTTACATGAAAATCTCATGCCCATGGCGATACACATTTGAGTCCATTTGGCACATGAAAAGTTTGGACACAGCTGGTATGAATTAAAACACATCTGTTTATAGTGTAAGATTTACAGTAGGGTAAACTGGTTAGAACAAGCCCGTCCTGTGACAACTTTTAAAAACCCATCTCACAAAAATGGCTGTGCGTCTGAGAGAGTTGACTTATCCCCCAGAGAATACCGAGTGCCATGAAAAGCTCGATCATCGGCTGCCCTGCGAGCTCGTTTCAATACACTATTATTTAAAGGTCCCCTATTATGCAAAATCCACTTTATGTATTTCATACATCAACATGTGTCACCCTCTGTGTTAAGAGATTCTGAAAGTTTCAGGAACAAAAGCGGAGGGAGAATGTGAATACGCAAAGCAGTGGACACTGAAACATGCACATACATTGGATAAATAACATAGGCGTTTAGTTTATTTAATAAAAGAGCACATGTTCAATGTGAAAAGTGACCGTAGATAGATTACTTCAGTTCCAATTTGGTGCTATATACAGTGGGGCAAAAAAGTATTTAGTCAGCCACCAATTGTGCAAGTTCTCCCACTTAAAAAGATGAGAGAGGCCTGTCATTTTCATCCTAGGTATACCTCAACTATGAGAGACAGAATGAGAAAAAAAAATCCAGAAAGTCTGATTTTTAAAGAATTTACTTGCAAATTATGGTGGAAAATAAGTATTTGGTCAATAACAAAAGTTCATCTCAATACTTTGTTATATACCCTTTGTTGGCAATGACAGAGGTCAAACGTTTTCTGTAAGTCTTCACAAGGTTTTCACACACTCTTGCTGGTATTTTGGCCCATTCCTCCATGCAGATCTCCTCTAGAGCAGTGATGTTTTGGGGCTGTCGCTGGGCAACACGGACTTTCAACTCCCTCCAAAGATTTTCTATGGGGTTGAGATCTGGAGACTGGCTAGGCCACTCCAGGACCTTGAAATGCTTCTTACGAAGCCACTCCTTCGTTGCCCGGGCGGTGTGTTTGGGATCATTGTCATGCTGAAAGACCCAGCCACGTTTCATCTTCAATGCCCTTGCTGATGGAAGGAGGTTGTCACTCAAAATCTCACGATACATGGCCCCATTCATTCTTTCCTTTACACGGATCAGTCGTCCTGGTCCCTTTGCAGAAAAAACAGCCCCAAAGCATGATGTTTCCACCCCCATGTTTCACAGTAGGTATGGTGTTCTTTGGATGCAACTCAGCATTCTTTCTCCTCCAAACACGTCTAGTTGAGTTTTTACCAAAAAGTTCTATTTTGGTTTCATCTGACCATATGACATTCTCCCAATCCTCTTCTGGGTCATCTAAATGCTCTAGCAAACTTCAGACGGGCCTGGACATGTACTGGCTTAAGCAGGGGGACACGTCTGACACTGCAGGATTTGAGTCCCTCGCGGCGTAGTGTGTTACTGATGGTAGCCTTAGTTACTTTGGTCCCAGCTCTCTGCAGGTCATTGACTCGGTCCCCCCGTGTGTTTCTGGGATTTTTGCTCACCGTTCTTGTGATCATTTTGACCCCACAGGGTGAGATCTTGCGTGGAGCCCCAGATCGAGGGAGATTATCAGTGGTCTTGTATGTCTTCCATTTTCTAATAATTGCTCCCACAGTTCATTTCTTCACACCAAGCTGCTTACCTATTGCAGATTCAGTCTTCCCAGCCTGGTGCAGGTCTACAATTTTGTTTCTGGTGTCCTTTGACAGCTCTTTGGTCTTGGTCATAGTAGAGTTTGGAGTGTGACTGTTTGAGGTTGTGAACAGGTGTCTTATATACTGATAACGAGTTCAAACAGGTGCCATTAATACAGTTAACGAGTGGAGGACAGAGGAGGCTCTTAAAGAAGAAGTTGGTCTGTGAGAGCCAGAAATCTTGTTTGTTTGTAGGTGACCAAATACTTATTTTACCGAGGAATTTACCAATTAATTCGTTAAAAATCCTACAATGTGATTTCCTGGATTCTTTCCCCCGATTCTGTCTCTCATAGTTGAAGTGTACCTAGGATGAAAATTACAGGCCTCTCATCTTTTTAAGTGGGAGAACTTGCACAATTGCTGGCTGACTAAATACTTTTTTGCCCCACTGTATATATTTTTTTTTAATTAAAAAAAACACCTTGAATTTCAGGCGGGGCGCAGGGCTCCTTAGGTTGGGCGCAGCGCAGCGCCCCGCCAAGACAATGGTAGGGAAAACACTGCATTGTTAGTGCCTGCTAGAGAGGTGGTACCAAAAAAGTACCAATTTCTATTGGCTGGGAGAATTGCAAACCACGCCCCGTAAAACTCTGCAAAGTTTTGTGAAGCCGCCATTGTATTTGTGGCATTAGCATTAGCATTAGCCCCGCGCACCAACGGAGAGAGAATGACTTATGACTTATATGTGGTCCTGCCTGACTCTCATCATACTACTTCCCTGATGGCTCCCACAAGATTGCTGACATCCTCGTGGATTCATTTTCTTATTTTAGACACATGCATTTCCAAACATTTGGACTACCTATGTTGTAAATCTATTATTTTTTCGATTTACACACGGCATCTATTGCACGTCTGTCCGTCCTGGGAGAGGGATCCCTCCTCTGTTGCTCTCCCTGAGGTTTCTCCCATTTTTCCCTTTAAACTGTGGGTTTTCTCTGGAAGTGTTTCCTTGTACGATGTGAGGGTCTAAGGACAGAGGGTGTCGTATTGTCATACTGATATTCTGTACAAACTGTGAAGACCACTGAGACAAATGTAACATTTGTGATATTGGGCTATATAAATAAACATTGATTGATTGCAACACAAAACAAAACATGGGAGCGGTGGAGATGAGGAGGTGTCGGCGTTCTGGCGATTTACTCGGAAGGCTTCAGTAGAAGCTGCTGGGAGTCCCAGCAGCTTCTACTGAAGCCAGTCCCCAACTCCGAGGACTTCCAGCCGGGGACTTCGGGTGGCAGTATACGCCGTGAAGTGGTTTACAGCCTGCCAGTAAACCCAAAGCAGAAGACGACGAAGTGACGTCAGCGGCTCATTTGCGTATTCTTCCCTCAGGGAATTTATTCCGGTGTGAACGCGATTGGTACTTAGTGCCCTGGGGTACTTATGGCGCATTTCCACTGCAACGGGGTAGCCCCTGTTTAAGCGTCCTCGCTCAGGCCTCGGGCTGCCTCGCTGGCCGTCCGAGGCCGTGGCGCATTTCCATTACAGTTTAGGACCTGGGGTAGCAACGCAGTGTAGGCGGGGCGATCGGCTTTGTTTTTGTTCACATTTCGAGTTGTTCCGTCGAGCTCCCGCTGGATTTGATCATCCCCAATGAGATGTAGGAACGTCGTCACCTCCTCGGTCGACCACGGTGTGCTTTTCTTATTAGACATAGCCATTTTTGTAGCTCCTCCGTTTACAAAATGCTGTTTATAAAAATGCTGCAAGCTTGCTTCTAAATATATATGCGACGCTAGGGATGAACTCGCGCGCGATCTTGTGACGATTCTCTCTGGCCAATCAGCAGTCGAGAGTGTTGACGTCACTAGTTCAGCCCTGGCCCTGGTCTGATAGAACCACGATTTTATGGGGCCGGAAAAAGAGGGGAAAAGTACCCGCTAGCCGGTACTAGGCTATATGGAAAGGCCACCAAAAACCGGCCTGGCCGCTTGAGGACGGTTAAGGGCGCTTAAACGGGGCTACCCGCTGCAGTGGAAATGCGCCATTAGTGCCCTGGGGTACTAAGTGCCGGCACTAAGTACGGCAAAGTACTTGGTGTGAAAGCGGCTATTGTGTTATTTTTAACCAAATATCTCCCAGAGGGGCGTGGGGAGTGGCTCCTTATTTTCATCTAAAGTCACAGACAGAGAATCAGCACTTTTGAAACAGGGCTGAAACAGAGGGGATTATGGGATGCTGCAATGATCAGTTTGGTGTTTCAGCCAAACACTTCAGAGACATGTTCTGTATATATCTAAGACCTGTTATATATTGTTAAAACATAGTATAATAGGAGACCTTTTAAGATCTGCAAATACATTTGCCAAAGCTAATTTAAGGTGGGTGTTTTTGTTTGTTTTTATTGAATTTATCTAAAAAACATTATTTGGGAATATTCACTTTGGTTGGGAGTGAACTCCTGAAATCTAGAGTTCTGCGGATTATACTTTTGGATAATTTGGGCAGAATCTGTTCAATGAATTCACACTTTCACCCACAGCAGACTAACTTATAACAGAACGTTCAGTTTATTCTTTTGTTGCATTTATTCTGATTTGTTTAGGGGTGTGGCTTTAACTAGGTTTGAATGAGAATGATTGCAATGTGTTAAAGGGGACATGTGATTTATACTTATTATTTTTGTTACATGTACCCTTTGTAGGCTTTGACCATACTCTAAATATTCAAATTGTCAGGCCCGACCAGCACCCAAGCAACTTGAAGACTAACATCAACATAAAAGTGGCATCCCAGATGGGAGGACAAATAATAACAAGGCAAGATAAACTACACATCCAAATAATGTATCAGCAGACAAAAGAGACATCTCTAACAAGGAACATAGAAACCTTGAACTAATGGAAAACAAGGCTGTTTGTTGATAAAGGAATACAAAGACATTATCAAACTAATTACAAATGGCTTTGAGTGGGAGGGGATTCTTGTGGAGAATGTGGTTCTTTCTCAACCCTGCCCTCTGGTGGTAATGAGGCAGAAGGACCAACACACTACGAAACAAGATGCAAAATAAAAGAGACCACCAGAACCACTGTACCACACAGAATAGTCAAACATTCCATCGTCTCATTCTTTTCAGCGTTGGTCCGTGTTGTCCAAGCGTGTGAATGGTGTTTCTCAGATGTCGTTTCAAAGATTTTGGTGAAATCATAGGAATTGGTCACCTAGAGAATGGAACCCTAGACCTTTGAATCACTCGAGTGCACTGTGCCAAAATGGCTTTTGATACAGCTTTACCTATTTGTATAACCATATCAGGCAACAGTTACAATATTTAAACAAATTGATGTTCAGGACGTGAAAACAGCTGGCATAGAAAAATAATAGGAAAGAAGAAGCAACAGAAGAATAAAGGGAACAAAACCAGCAGGGCTCCAGCAGCAAGCAATGCTGTTTAGAGCCCATTCATTATCACCAAACTCTTCAGTTGGACTGACAGTATCAGGGGACAGAACACAACTGAAATGTTAATGTTGCTCTCTGCCTGATTACAAGTCTGCCATGAACACGTTATGCTATCTCTGATGTTGTTCTACAGCTTGTTGTACCGCTTCAAAGTGGACAGGAAAATAGGTTATAGCATCGTTAAGATTACATTTGAGACCTTCTTCTACTTGTAGTCTGTTTGCCAGCTCATAGTCTGGTTTTCTGGATGACAAAGAAAACGCAGCGCCCCGATAGAGCGATTTGTCTTTTTCTTCCTGTGACATAAAGATGAATGAAGACTAAATAGTCGACTAATGTTTAGTCGACTATTTAGACTATGTAAGCACTTTCAGGCTCATGCTACACTTTAGCTTATGGTATGTTTAGGTTATGCAAATCAACACCTTTATGCAAATCAACAACAACAAAGTATTGTTGAAATTCTTGCAACAAAAAAAACATTATAAAAAAGATATTTTATCCACATGGTTGATCTTCTTTGTCCTTCTCCAGGTGACCACCTACCATGTCTACATGGCCTTACAGACGGACTGTCATGTGACCGTGACAGAGTCTCGACAGCACCAGCTGACTCCAGACTCCACCTCCCCGGCTCAGATCCTCACCCTGACCGTGGGCAGCATCAACCCGGCTGTTAGACCCTTTGATATCAGGTGGGTGTGTGTGCGTTTGTGCGTGCGCATGTGCGTGTCTGTGTCAGTAAAAGTCACTTTTCCACTGTTTCCAGGCTAATCTCTACAGAGTATGCAGAGCTCAGGGAGAAGCTTCACGCTCCCATCAGAAACGCTGCCAATGTAGTGATCCACCAAACCATCACTGAACTCTTCTTGGAAACCTTTAGAGCTCAGGTGGATCTCAATCGCCCGTACACACTCCCCAGTGGACAGGTACACTACTGTTTGTGTGTGTATGCTACTGCTAACATCCTGTCCTATCCTGATCACAGTATCAATGCACCATTATTCACAAGAGTACTGTCTCTATAGGAGGTGGAGCCCTGTATCGGCTGTATGCAGGCACCAGCAGGCACCAAGCTGCTCAGACTCTGCCACGCAGAAGGTGAGGGGACAATCACAACGCTTTGTTTATCTTGGGAAATTGGGTTTCAGTTACCTAATGAAATCAAAGAGAAATACAAATATTTAACGTGAAAAGTTAAGTAAAAATATCCTTCAAAGTTATTCATATATAAGATAAGAAGTTTATTTGTACATAGAAAACATTTTATAAACATATACATTTATATTAAAGAAGAAAAAAAGATCAAAGAATATATTGTGTATATTACAATACAAACAGTGGTATATAAGTGCATTGCCCGGTTTAAAGGATGAGTTTGTGTAATGTCCCCATGCCCTTTGCACATAGTTCCGTTTCTTCCCTGCCCTGACTCATCCAGCTCTTATGTTCTTGTTAGTTTTAAGTTTATATCCTGTGATTGTGACTCTTCCTCTGTGACCGCTGTGTGTTCTAGGAGCTGATACGGAGTCAGAGTGCCAGCAGTGTTTCTGCAGACCCATGTGGTGTCTGTCCTGTCTGGGCCGATGGTTCGCCAGCCGACAGGACCAGCAGAGACCTGAGACCTGGCTCTCCAGCCGAGTGCCCTGCCCCACCTGTAGAGCCAAGTTCTGCATACTGGACATATGTGTGGTCAACTGACAACACCTGAATACAGATCCAAAGAGACACTTTGCTCTTTAATAATGTGGAGGTGTACAGTAGTGTACAGAACATCACACTGAACTTGTACCTGCTTACTCCCTGCTATCAATAAGAAGTCATTATTTAGAGTTAGGACATGACACTGGTAAACATTTGCTTTAACCATAACATTGTGTAAAATGGCCTGATCAATTTCACATTTTGGGAGATTTGATTTTTTGGTTATTACCTCCTGTCAGATAGGACATATGACATCAGTTACCCTGATCCCAGAGCAGTCTGTGAGGAGACATCCACAATGTGTTTAACTTAGCATAAAGATTGAATGCAGAACGTTCACATTACTCGTGTTTCTATGCCAAAGTTTATTTTCAGCCTAGGTCTTCCACGGCCATAATCATCAGGCAGGGATGTTCTTATGAAATATACTTTATTAATATACTCCAGTCTTTTCATATTATGGACCCATTAGTGTAAGTGCTGTGAGGAAATGAGCTCTGTCCATACTAACCACGGGATTCCACCGGGTCCGTCTGCGCCGTGTTACGGCTGCGCCGCGGCGTTCACAGCAATCGCGGCCACTGTAGTCAATGGGTGTTACACAGCGTCCACACGGCGGCATGCGTTGAAGCTTGCCGGTGGGCGTATCTGAAACTCCGTTGAAGCTTCAAAAGTTGAACATTGCTCAACTTTTGAAGCGAGCAAAGCGAAGCGACGGAACCACAATGCAGTTCGGCAAAGCGTGACGTCACCCCATTCAAAGTGAATGGGCAGAAACGTTGAAGCTTCAACGCACGCCGCCGTGTGGAAGGGCCGTTATTCCACCAGACGTGCCGCGTTACGGCTCAGGAGCGTCCCAGAAACGTCTCGGCGCTGGGCTCCGCTAAAAATAGGCGGCTGGTTTATTTTAGACGCGAGGCGTTGCATAGCGCCGGGCAGGAAGTGGACCGGTCAGAGCATCCAGTCAATCCCCAAAATAAACTAATTTTGCAGACCCTATCCCTCCGTAGTCTTTCAAGTAGGAGAATAAATGCCAGCGTTCTCCTCCGGTTTACAGGCACTGTGTAAATTATATTTATAGAATAATTATGATGATGAATGCATTTTTTTATCGCTAAAATACAGCAACATAGGCTATTTTCGATTCATGTCGTTTATAACTGGACTATTGCAATTATTATTAACTTTGCCTGTACAAAGTAGCCTGTCCAGGAAATATTCCCAAATCAACAAAAACTGCGAGCGGGCACGCAAGACGCTCCGCTTCTGAAACGATCCCGGTGGGTTTTGACGCTGTAGAAGATCGGAACAAAACCGCGGCGCAGACGGACCCGGTGGAATCCCGGGGTTACACTCCTCACCAATTACATTCAACTCACACAAATTACGATATATTTAGTGGGTAAAAACCATGGAAAAATGGTTTAATGTTCAAGTGCAGTTACAAGGCTGCTAAACATAGCCTACATCTTTCTCAATCTTTCCTCTCACCAACAACAATCTTTTAAAAGTGTACAGTTACAATCAAAGTTTTACTTCATTAAGGACAAAGAAACTGGGTCAACACGTGTGCCTTCAAACAGGTAGGGCTTAAAAACCTTGTTTATTTAGCCAAAACTAGATATGTACACAGCTAACAAACATGTTTAGCACATAGACTGTATATATAAAGGTTTAGCATTACAAATATTACTGAAAAATTAGACTTATGTTAATGTGTTGCCAAATCTCACAACAGTGTGTTGCTGATACAGGCAGAATAGTCTAAAACACCTTCAACTTCATCCTGATTTGTCCTTTTGGAAAATTAGCGCCGTCTCTTTTTCTAAAACCTCGGCTAAAACAGAGTCAGGATCTTTCTCAAATGTTCGGTTTCAGGGGTTGTTAAACTTAGAGCAGTGTGGAAGCTAGGCATAAGCGCAGTTGACGGTTGCTTTTAAAAATGGACACGACAAGTGAGGATGTATCCTGAACGTCAATATATCTCACCTTTTACTGTGCAACATTTCTTATAAAATCTGTCTCTCAAAAGTTCCCTACCTTTAAATATGTGGGATACTAAATCACTCTAGTGGCCCTTCAATATTTGTTTTATTATAAAAGTTAATTGTGGACTTTGATTATTTGTTCTTACAATGTTTAGTCAGTCTGGTGCAGCTATGTGTTTGTAAGAAAATTACAGCGGGGTAATATATTTTTAAAATATTTTAATTTATTTTTAATAGTAGGCATATTATGGTCTACTATAGTTAAATCTATTGTAAAAAAAAAAGACTGCCTCATGAATGAGCTGCGTCGACTGCAGTAATGTCCTCAGTTTGAAGTCAGATTGGATTCTCATTCAACTTTACACACATCTGTGACCAGACAAGCTTCGTGCTTGTCATAAGTGTGTCAGCTGAAAGGGAGTGTCGCGTGAGGAAATGCATACTTATACTTTGATGGTATTGACAAGGCAGCCACGGCTCGACACAGAATTGGAGCACAGTAATGGATGTAGCATACAGCTACAGTTCAGTATTTCAGTCCCTACGTCACTTTACATCTGTTTTATTCTCAGTTTGTTTGTGGGCCTTGATGAACAGAGCCTTTACAATTCTGTTCAGATAAATATTATTAAGTAATGAGTGGGGAGAGCTATTCATGAAACAAAGTATAATTCATCCGCATCACTCTTTCATTATCCTCTCCATCTGGTCGTTTGGGATGCCAGTGTTCTGCGTCCTGGGGCCTTCCATTTGTTTCAGCTTCACTCCTGAAACACAGAGAGGAAAGAGTCCATCAAAACAGTCTCAGCTGAAGTTTTACAGGAATTCAGAAATGTTCACATTACACATGTGTTTACGTGTGTGATTAGTACATGTTTACATACTGAATAACCTGAGGAGCTCCAGCGTCACACAATATTAATGTTACCTACAGGTTACATATTTGCAGTGAAATTGAAATAGCTATGTGACCTATTGATACTGTATGAATGGACTCAGAAAGTGGAGAGACATTTCCGACAAGTCTCTAAGCAGTTGACCAATCACAACAGAGCCGGCCAGCTAACCAATCAGAGCAGACTGGGCTCTGGTTTCAGACAGAGGGTGAAAAGAGGTGCTGCAGCACAGGCAGTATGAGAAAAATAAAGAGCTTTTTGAACAATAAAGCATGGAGACATGTCACAGTAGAGACACTACATACTGATATGAACCTGAAAATGAGCCAATTCAAATATGATATACTCAAACCAAAGAAAATAAACATACAGATTAATATGAAGCCGATTGAACGAAATCTGTAGAATGAGTTTGTTAACGCACGGTGCCATCAATTAACAGCATTTTACTGTTGCCAATAGTGGTTCGTTCATTAAACAGTAGGTGTCCCTTGGGAAGGACCCCTGTTATTATTGGGAAATGTGGGTCAGTTGGACAAAGGATATATTTGTGTACAGGGCAGCAGACACAGATAGGGACACAACAGTGTTGGTGAGATGGAGTTCCGATCTTACAAAAAGATACACAAATAAAATAAAAAGACAACAAAAACAGCCAAGAGGATACCGTCAACGTTTCAGATCACTAGGTTAACACCCCCTACATCCAACAACCCAAACACACGACAGGCCGAGCACATCTATTATTCCATCCCACTTGTCCTTCGAGCTGATTGTCCTGATGTTGGCCTTTTGATTGTTTGTGGCAATAGTTTTTTCCAAAATAAATAGTTTTTGTAATACATTTTTATACACCATGAATTCAGATCACTTCTTGATTGATTTTTAAAACAAGTACTTTACCCAGGAGAATAATTGTATTTATAATCTGTGGACTATTTTCATTCTGAAGCCCAAATAAAATGTTGAAAGGTGTAAATGTAAAATTAAAGTTGTTTTTTTAATCTTGGACCACATACTTGCAACATAAAGACAATGGAAAAACAAATGCATCTTGTTCATCACAGAATCTACATAATGGTGATTGTTCAATGGTACAAATGTAAAGTTGTATTTTAAGTAATGGTAATCTTGGAAAATATCTTCAGTTGGAGGATTCTTTGATAGGAATATATTTTTGTTTTGTATATTGTTCTAGAATCTTTTTTCTCCAAGGTATCAAAATAGAAGAACGCAAAAATTAAAACACTGGAAGTTAGCTAAGACCCCATTTACACGCATACGAAACGCAAACGAACCGAATACGATATCAAAAAAGTATTCCGTTCACACGAGACCGCTCGGGAGCGCTGGAGACGCTGTAGTTAGTGATGGCAAAATGAAGCTTTGAATGAAGCATCGAACCACTTGGACAATTGTGTCGGAAATAGGTTCATTTCTCGAAGCTTCAGTTACAGCGACCTCTCCTGGCGAAGTGCAAGGCTGCAGTGGGTATAACGTATCTTTGCCTTGAAAAATATTCGATGCACACACACACTAAGACTGAATATCATGTTCTATTTGCAATTAAAGATTGATAATTGTGTGTATTGGGTTATTGAGAAGAGACTAGAGAGTGCTAGACATGTTTTTGGGCGGAGAGGGCCTTTTATCAGTTATTAAAGTTGAAAAGCAATGATTAAAATACATCCATTCCGGGCTTTGAACCAGCTGCGCGGAGAACATCGCCGCATTCGAGCCGCCGGCTCAATCCACTGGGCTATCTATTCCTTAAAATATTGAACTGTTTTTATATTATTGATAATTGTCCTTTTGTTCACAACTTCTCCACATTTCGAAGTGTTTCCCGAGCCAGAACGACCTATCTTTCTTCCTGGCTTGCTCTATAATGATTCTTTCACACACACATACGGGTTTTGGGCCGAGGGCGACACCGTACTTCCGGTATCCGCCATTTCACACGAGGTGCAAGCAGAATATCATAGTCTATTGCCTTAATCAATATAGTCAACTCTAAAATACCGCATATATGCATTGGCATGATAATATTATTGTGACAAGTGGGGTATTCACCTGGTGTTTCCAGAAGATAGACGTAGATGCTGCCAAAATCGACCGAAGGCCACTTTCCAGGGTCGTAATTCCATAAGGGCAATCCGACAACCCACACAGCTCTAGTTTACGCTGGTAACGACCTAGAGCACACCCCTCAAGTCCAGAGATGTAACCCGAAGACATGCAGCGATTTCTTCGGTCGTTAATTCAGAAAAAAAACCTAGTGCGCTCTGCCTGGCTACGTTAGCTAGCTGTTTATATTAGCACCTCCAGGATTTTTGCACCTCCAGAAAAAATGGCGTATTTATATATATATATATATATATGGCGCGCGTTGCATTGTGGGTAGCTCGTGACGTCACTGTGTGTGAAAGAATACTACAATTCAAATGCAATACCAACAACAACTGAACAGCTACAACGCAAACTACGACAACAACCCACACATTGCGCATTGTTTAGAGCGGTCATAAAGTGTTGAAGCGCTCACATTTGAAACTGTTTCAACCTGTCACCTGTCAGAATCGGGACGAGGCAGTGCAGTTGCTGCTTCGGACGTCACATGTCACGTGATTTGAAGCAGTTGCTGCTTCGGACGTCATATGTCACGTGATTTGAAGCAAGCTTCGAAGCACTGCTTCTATGGAATAGGAAGTCCAGGGTTGAAGCTCCGTTCGAAGCTTCAGTGTCAAACTGCCATCACTAGCTGTAGTACATATGCCGGGCCTGTAAGTGGCGCTGTACTTTCGCCACAAAATACACCGAGCATGGTTGCCATGGTTGTCCTTCTGTTTATGCCCCGCGGTGGATTTAGCAACATATAGTTCATGTAATTCTCCATGTCCACTTGTTGCTGATGGTTGTGGTAGAGGAGCTGTAGATTTTGCACTAACATCTGTTGCATGGTCAGTAGCAGTAGCTACTGACAAGCTACTGACCATGCTACAGCAGTGAGCAGCAGAGGTGGGGAGAGGTGGGGCTATGGCTTCATCGTTATCAGGAAATGATCGTATAGGGCAGGGGTATTCAAATAAAATTCAACGAGGTCCAGTTAGAGAAAATTATCCCATGCAAAGGTCCGGAACATCAAAATGTCTAACTTGCTTCATGAATTAGTGTGATATATATTGAAGTAGCCTGTAGCTTTATCAACGTCTGCATGTAATCAACAACTGACTGCCAATCAAATAAAGAAAGTACAATTCAAAAACAACAATATGTATTGTGAATTAACATTGAACTATACAGATATACAGTAAATGCTGTGGATATGTGTAATGTTCCTCTCGGGCTGCATTTCAAAATAAAATAGAGAAAATAAATAAAATAGCTTTTGAAAATATGTGCATCTTGAAAGTGCTTAGTTTTAGATAAATAAAATAAAGTGTCGCAGCAGCTTGAGTTTCCCTTTTTCTTTGTTAACCGTTTCACATCATGACTTAACAGTTTCAGATGATTATAGAACAATATCAGTCTTTACATCATAACAATTGAACAGTTTTAAAGTTTCTCTATCTTTCCCTCTTATATTGCAGTCCCTCACTCACTTTTTTTTAATTCAGTGTGAGAATTGAGCTGGAGATTGTCCTGCCAGGAGTTTAAATCTGGGCTGAAATGGTGTCAGGGCCATTCTCATACACACATGCAGGTGCTCATTGGTTAGCCTCGGTTAGCCTGCCCTGGAACGATATTTAGTTTTCATTTTGATCCTGGTGGACTGATCATATTGGGCTCTGAGACTGCTTATTTTTTGTGGCCTCAGTTCTGACTTGAGAGGGAATGTTTGGTCAAACACTTTGTGTTTTGTCTCATCGTGGCGTTTTGGCACTTTTAATGAGCGCCACGGTCTCTGAATGAGACACACGGGTTCTGTGCTGCCAGTGAGCAGGATGAATATGAAGAGTCCGTCCACTCAGGGTTAAAAGCTCTGTTCTCACTGTCCACTTTCCTCTTCTTGGAGAGCGCCATGTGTAATTATGTGTCTCTCCCTGTCTGCCGCTAACACGCCTGTTCACTCTCCTCTCCGTCTTCGCTCCCTGTATCGTTAATTATTCTCTTCACTCACTTTCCTCTCCGCTTCTCTCTGCCGCGCTCTCGTCTCTTCTTCTGTGTTTCTCTCCCTGTATCGCTCTCTCATCTCTTCTTCTGTGTTTCTCTCCCTGTATCGCTCACTCGTCTCTTCTTCTGTGTTTCTCTCCCTGTATCGCACACTCGTCTCTTCTTCTGTGTTTCTCTCCCTGTATCGCACACTCGTCTCTTTCGCCCCCTGTCGGCGGCGGTTAAAATAGAATCGCCCCGTCAAAATTGAAATCCCCTATTAATGTATTGATTATAGGTCCGGGTCCGTATAGGTCGGCGTCTGGTTCCGGATCCGGACCGCGGTCCGCCTGTTGCCAGAGATGGAGTACTCGAGTCCTGGACTCGGACTCGAGTGCCGATTTTCGGGACTCGTGACTCGATTCGGACTCGCGCACTGATTGACACGACTCGGACTTGGACTCGTGAATTCTCGCACACGATGACTTGGACTCGTGAATTATTGCGTACGCTGACTTGGACTCGGACTCGTGAATTTTTCCCCCCACGATGACTCGGACTCGACTTGTACATTGGCGCTCCGACTTGGTCCTCTATCCTGGCGTGTGCACCTGCGAGGCGAGTTCACGTACTGGGCCCAGTGCTCTCGACTAACTTTTTTCACCATCCTCCCGGAACCGTCCCAAAATACAATCTAAGCCATCCCGAAATTAATGTGGACCGTCCCGAATTTAAAATGTTAGTTTTTCTACATTATCATTAGTTAAAATCATTCAAAGTTACTTTTAACATAAATAAAATATCATACAAATCATTAGATGATAATTCATCAACCTTTTTATTTGAGTAAATCATTCAATCACATAAACACAGGCCACATATATAACAAACACACAAACGAGAAAATTACTCTAATATTGAATCCAATCAAGTCCCATCCAATTAACAAAAAAATCCAACACTGTGTCCTGAAGACAGAACCCAGAGTAACCACTAACCAGGATGACAGTCTGTAACACAGTCAGGAGACCTTTACAAACGGCCCCGCCCCCTCGCACACAGACGGGAGAGAGAGATCTCGTCTGGATTGGAAAACTCGAAAATACATCATAGACACATGTTGTAGTCTTATTGCATATTAGAAACGGAGTTGGTGAAACTAAAACTGCGATATAATGTGTATGTAGCAATAATACATATGACATATATTTTTTAAATGTCTCCAGTACCGATAACGTCGGAGCTTAACGTTACCACTGTCTTTAATAATTCCTGCCCGGGGCCCGTTTAATACCGGGGCTCGGTACCCATCCCTACATGGGGAGAGGCGCAGCATATTGCTAAGGAATATATTGTATGTATGTATGAACACATACATACAATATCAGCATTTTCTTAATGCCAATCATCACTGAAGCACTGATGCCTTTATGGAGAAGGTGGTGAGAGGAATATGAGGCTTGAGAAAGAGCTTCTGTCCGTCAGAGAGGTGGGTTAGAGTGGGGGCTAGATAACAACAGGATTTGTTTTAAATACATATAATTTATATTTATAATAATTTATTAAATTAATAAAATCACCGGTGTGCCCTTTTATGCATTTGAGACCCTTCCCCTCTGACATCCTCTGCACGTGCCTGCTCAATGAATAAACTGCAAAACGAGCTTTATTACCAGAATAAATAAATGACAAAACTGTTTAGGAATGTTATACTATGCCATTATTATTTATCATTTTTTTGTAACTCTAAGACTGTTCTTGCATATCAAAGATAGGAAGTATCAACAAATGCCCAGTTGGTTAATTAATTGCATAGTTGTTGAATTGAATGGAAAAGTGAACTTTCTTTAATAAAGTTTCAACTTGACAGCCCTGTGGTTTCTTTTTTGGACTGTACAACTTTCAAGTTGTTTTAAGGACCTGTGAAATGTTTGTTTTTGGATTTGCCCTTAAGGTCTTCGGTATTGAACTAGATCTTTTTATCATATCGCGGGGATGTGGGACTACTTATTTTGGCAATTGAGCCATAGATTCTTAATTCACATGTTCTTCTTTTATTGTGAAAATCCCAAACCAGCAGACATTGGTCAGTATAGCTGTGACCTATGACCTCACCATGTAAAACATAGGTGTGAAAACTTAATTTAAAAACAGCAGCGGCCTTCTTTTCTCTCGGTCTTAGCTCTTCACCCTGCTCCTTGCCTCCTTGGCGTATGGGCCATAGCCCCACTGGTCCCATCTTTTAACCTCACAGACACGAGAACTTGCTTGAGAGCCATCCAGTAACTTGCACTGCTAACCACCACAACGAGTCAGCCACAAATGGCTAACTTCCAAAGAACAGCAACGAGTTAGCAACAAGCTCACTGCATTCTAGGAAAACAACGACGCAACTGGTTCCTCTGTCCTGCGCACAGCGTATAGACCTGAACACCAAAGACAGGTCCGTACAATCGACAACGCGCTGCAACCATTAGTACAGCACACTCGCCTTTCTTCAGCTAATCAGCAAAGTAGCAGCTGCATTGTACATGTGCTGTTTGGCTGTATTTACTGAGCTTGATTGTGTGATCTGTTGTAGTGAGCGTATTGTTAACATGTGGTTAATTCCAGTTTATGTTCATTTTGTGAAAACGCAGACTCGAATACAAACTAACCATCATTTAACCTGGAACCATTACCATACACGTTGTGATCACACATTGTGAATTTGCCTTTTGAACGCAACAACACATACATGGATGAAGACTGAAAGTTCTTTGTTATTTTTATTAAATGCTTTTCGAATTGATATGCTGGTTTAATGTTTAATGTTTAATGTTGCAAAAGCGTGAGTTCTGCCAACCTTTTATAGTTAGGAATTACCACACCCTTCAACCAATTCTTACTATAATTAATAATTATATTAAACATCATAATTATTATTTTGATATTATGATTTTTTTCTGATAGCCATTGCACCCATACTAAACTTTAGAGCCAGTGTTTTTCTAGCCTATATACGGTTTTGTGAATATTAATAGTTCTATTAATATTGATTACAATTAGTAATTGTGTGGCTTCACCAGTCACACACATAACAATAATAATACCAATAGGTATGCCGAATAATAGACTCTGCATTCAAAACAATGATTTAATATAAAAAGCAAACACTCATTTGTTATACCTCAGGGAGGGGTGGAAAAATATAAAAATCACAATTAAGTAAAACGTTTTTTTTTCCTGCTGACATAGACTCTTTGGCTCTGCGAAAAGAAAAACAAGTATTTGACCCCCCAGCACACCCACTTCACACTATTACACGCATTCCACCCGCACCCACCCCCCCCCGGTCTTTCCACCAGCTGCCGGTGTCTGACAGGCCGATGATGACTGTTTTTTCCCCTCCTTGTTTTAAAGTATGTTGGAGCAGATGGCCTGGAGAAGCAGAGTGGGGGAATGTGTTGGAGAGACTGCTGGGGAATGTGCCAAGTGTGTGTGTGTGTGTGTGTGTGTGTGTGTGTGTGTGTGTGTGTGTGTGTGTGTGGGTGTGTGGTGTGTGTGTGTGTGTGTGTGTGTGTGTGTGTGTGTGTGTGTGTGTGTGTGTGTGTGTGTGTGTGTGTGTGTGTGTGTGTGTGTGTGTGTGTGTGTGTGTGTGTGTGTGTGTGTGTGTGTGTGTGTGTGTGTGTGTGTGTGTGTGTGTGTGTGTGTGTGGGTGTGTGTGTGTGTGTGTGTGTTTGTGTGTGTTTGTGTGGTTTCTGTTCGCGTGCCTTCTCCCTGCCCTCTGCCCTTCATGGCGCCAGCTCTACTTCCCCTCCACTCTAAACATCTGGTGTCTGGAACTTTTAGAACTCATACATGCATAAATGTGCTTCCACACACATACACACACAAAGCAGAGAGAAACTGCCCAGAAGGAAGAGAAAAGCTCTCAGCTACTTTGAATCTAAAAGAGCAACAAGAGTGCATTAGTCCACAAACATAAAATAAAAAGGGCAAGCTGCAGAATGTTAGACCTAGAATTAGGCTTAACTTTCATTTTATCAACAACTCCAAGTATAAAACATTTCCTTTCATCGATTACAACCCATAGCAATTATAAAGTACATTTGATATATAGCATGGCTCAGAGAAAGTGTGTTCAAAACAAACTTGAAATTGATTATCAATGGATAATAAGGCACAGGGGGGGGGGGGGGTCCTTAAGAGTTTTTAAGGATTCTCAAATAAAAGCATAAATAAGGCTTGCTATTACTTTCACTATGATGGCTCACTAATGATGACTCACTAATTAATGTGCATACAACAACAAACCCCCCAGTGTCAGTAGCCTCTGAACGTCTATCCACCACGGCCTGCACTGAATGACAAGCAGGAAATGTGTTGTCCCTGTGTCCACTTAAAATCAATTCAAACACCATGAAACCATGCCATCTGATCAACAACAAAGACCTGGAGGACATTATACAACATCTGAAATCCTCCTCATGCTGCCTTGATATTATACCAACAGGCTTTTTCAAAAAAGGTTTTTCATTGCATGGCCTCAGATCTACTTCATATAGCAAACAAGTCCTAAAAACTGCAGTCATTAAACCGCTCTTAAAAAAGTATAATCTAGATGCTTCAGTAATGAACAATTACAGGCCCATATCAAACCTTCGATTTCTAAAATCATTGAAAAAACTGGGTGGGACTTTCTGATAGTTCTAAATTGGTTTGAATCCTACTTAAAGGACAGAAAAAATGTTGTTTCTACACATCTGAGTTATGACAGATATGACATGTGGGGTTCCTCAAGGCTCCATCCTGGGGCCTCTTCCCTTTAACATCTACATGCTACCACTGGCTCAGATAATGAAGAACAACAAAAGAAGTTACCATAGCTATGCGGATGATACATTTACATAACCATTTCACCAGGAGACTGGATGTTACAATTCAAACACTGAGTAAATGCATTGAACAAATCAATGACTGGATGTGTCAGAACTTTTTCTTCAATTAAACAAAGATAGAACTGAGGTAATTGTTTTTGGAGCAACGGAGGACCGGATAAAAGTTAGCGCTGAGCTTCAGTCTGCAATGTTCAAAACAACAGAAAACGGCAGAAATCTAGGTGCAGTCATAGTTTCCGAAATTAATTTCAACAGTCACATTAAGACAATTACTAAGTCAGCCTACTATCACCTAAAGAATATATCTAGGATTAAAAGACTAATGTCAAAGCAGGAATTGGAAAAAGTTGTCCATGCTTTTATCTTCAGTAGACTGGACTACTGTAATGGTGTCTTCACAGGTCTCACTAAAAAATCTATTAGAAAGCTGCAGCTGATTCAGAACGCCGCTGCTTGAGTCTTCACTAACACTAAAAAAGTAGATCAGTCCAGTTCTGAAGTCTTTACACTGGTTCCTCACTAACACTAAGAAAGTGGATCAGTCCTGTTCTGAAGTCTTTACACTGGTTCCTCACTATCACTAAGAAAGTGGATCAGTCCAGTTCTGAAGTCTGTACACTGGTTCCTCACTAACACTAAGAAAGTGGATCAGTCCAGTTCTGAAGTCTTTACACTGGTTCCTCACTATCACTAAGAAAGTGGATCAGTCCTGTTCTGAAGTCTTTACACTGGTTCCTCACTAACACTAAGAAAGTGGATCAGTCCAGTTCTGACGTCTTTACACTGGTTCCTCACTAACTCTAAGAAAGTGGATCAGTCCAGTTCTGAAGTCTTTACACTGGTTCCTCACTAACACTAAGAAAGTGGATCAGTCCTGTTCTGAAGTCTTTACACTGGTTCCTCACTAACACTAAGAAAGTGGATCAGTCCAGTTCTGAAGTCTTTACACTGGTTCCTCACTAACACTAAGAAAGTGGATCAGTCCTGTTCTGAAGTCTTTACACTGGTTCCTCACTATCACTAAGAAAGTGGATCAGTACAGTTCTGAAGTCTGTACACTGGTTCCTCACTAACACTAAGAAAGTGGATCAGTCCAGTTCTGAAGTCTTTACACTGGTTCCTCACTATCACTAAGAAAGTGGATCAGTCCTGTTCTGAAGTCTTTACACTGGTTCCTCACTAACACTAAGAAAGTGGATCAGTCCAGTTCTGACGTCTTTACACTGGTTCCTCACTAACTCTAAGAAAGTGGATCAGTCCAGTTCTGAAGTCTTTACACTGGTTCCTCACTAACACTAAGAAAGTGGATCAGTCCTGTTCTGAAGTCTTTACACTGGTTCCTCACTAACACTAAGAAAGTGGATCAGTCCAGTTCTGAAGTCTTTACACTGGTTCCTCACTGACACTAAGAAAGTGGATCAGTCCAGTTCTGAAGTCTTTACACTGGTTCCTCACTAACACTAAGAAAGTGGATCAGTCCAGTTCTGAAGTCTTTACACTGGTTCCTCACTGACACTAAGAAAGTGGATCAGTCCTGTTCTGAAGTCTTTACACTGGTTCCTCTCTAACACTAAGAAAGTGGATCAGTCCAGTTCTGAAGTCTTTACACTGGTTCCTCACTGACACTAAGAAAGTGGATCAGTCCAGTTCTGAAGTCTTTACACTGGTTCTCACTAACACTAAGAAAGTGGATCAGTCCAGTTCTGAAGTCTTTACACTGGTTCCTCACTGACACTAAGAAAGTGGATCAGTCCTGTTCTGAAGTCTTTACACTGGTTCCTCTACTCCCCAACCCAACTAAGGCAAAAGTGGATCAGTCCTGTTCTGAAGTCTTTACACTGGCTCCTCACTAACACTAAGAAAGTGGATCAGTCCAGTTCTGAAGTCTTTACACTGGTTCCTCACTAACACTAAGAAGTGGATCAGTCCAGTTCTGAAGTCTTTACAACTGGTTCCTCACTAACACTAAGAAAGTGGATCAGTCCAGTTCTGAAGTCTTTACACTGGTTCCTCACTAACACTAAGAAAGTGGATCAGTCCAGATCTGAAGTCTTTACACTGGTTCCTCACTAACACTAAGAAAGTGGATCAGTCCAGTTCTGAAGTCTTTACACTGGCTTCCTGTCTGTCAAATAACTGATTTCCAAATACTGCTGCTGGTTTATAAAGCATTGAATGGTTTAGGCCAAAAATACATTTCTGACCTCCTGCTAAATTATGAACCATCCAGAACTCTCAGGTCTTCTGGGACTGGTCTGTTTTCGGTCCCCAGAGTCAGAACCAAACATGGAGAAGCAGCGTTCAGTTATTATGCTCCAAATATCCATATTATTGACTATATTAAATAACTTTTATTGATAGAAGTTTCAGCAAATTAAAAGAGAACATAGGGAGGCTTCTTACGATAATCTTATCAAATATAAAGCAGAAAAAAACATGTGCTTTATAGGTTTCTTCCTGTAGCAGTCGCCCCAGCCACGATTGAGAAGCAGAGAATGAATGTTATATAGAGAAGGCAGCCTCACCTTCCTCTTCTTGCTCCTCCCCTCGGCTTGCAGGGTCCTGGTGCACTGCTCCACACACTGAGAGAAGCTGACACTGTCGCAGTCTGAACTGTAGTCCAGCTCTGCCAACTGAGCCAGAGACAGGATGTAGTTGCAGGCTATACGTAAAATTGCCAGCTTGGATAGCTTCTGCCCATAAGAGTAACATGGCACCTGGAGAGAGTAGGAAATTAAGGAGATTGGCAAATATAAACATATAGCTCACATACAGAACATATTCATAAACAAAAGCAACTGAAACTGTTAGGATCTGTCTGAGTTGGTGTTTTTCTTGTCTTTTTCTATCTTTGGGTTTCCTGTTTTATTTTGTAAAGTGTTCACCCCCGTTTCCTGCCTGTTTGCTTTCTGTCTGTTTCCCTCCCTGATTACCCGATTGTGTTCACCTGGTGCCTCTGTGTTTTCTCCTCCCTCCTCACCTGTCTCGTGTTTATGTGATTAGTCCTGGGTGTATTTAAGTTCTGGGTTTTCTGTCTCTCTTTGTCGGGTTGTCTTGTGTAATGACTTGGTCTGCGGTGAGTGTTCTGTTCTGTCTCTGTATATAGTAGCCTTGAAATAAAGGATTTATTTTTGTCACTTAAATCTGCATTTGGGTCCTGCTTCCTGCACACCGTAACAGAAACAATGGGATATACTTTAAACAGCACACAAAAAATCAAATGCCCAGCACAGCGAGAAGGTTTTTCAGTTAATTCAACCCTTGGAACAACTAGAGGCCTGAGCCAGAAGTTCTTTATTCACACTTTGAATAGGTAAGTTAGAGATTTACTGTAAAGCCAGGCTGTTCAGGACGTAGACAAATTATTAAACCAGTCAATGCAGAGGTCCAAGAAAAGTGAAATGTCACCACATTTGTCCTTTCTTGCAACCATCATAGTCCCAACGTTTTTTTATTTTATTATGTCTCAACACCTTACATTATACCATAGTGAAGGGACGAGTACGCAGAAACCCTGCTTCATTGTCAATTTAGGTTCATCTGTATAAATTAAATTTTAACAAGTATGATGATATTTCTGAAATTGTTAATATTACAGCTGATTGCTATATTTGATTCCAGTTGGGGACGTTTTCTAATATGTATCATTCAATTTAACTGCCCGTTTTTGAGCTCTGACATTACTTTTATTTCCACAGATGATGTGATTTACAAACATTGCTTTCATCTATAAAAACAAAGTAGCATGTAATGGCGCATTTCCACTGCGGCGCGGAGCACGGTTTAAGCGTGCCGTGCCAAACCCGGCCCGTTTTTTGTTGCGTTTCCACTAGGGGTAGTTCCAGCTAACGGGTACTGTTTCACAGTTTTCTGGTACTCCAAAATCCAGTTTCTTTCCGGGCCAACAACCGGGCTGAGTATGCTAAACTAGAGAGAGAATCGCTGGCAAGGAGGCTACAACTACAACAAAATGAACATATTTGACCGTGATTTAATTGTAATACACGTTTCAAAATGATGCCGAAGTAACAACATACTGACACCGGTTAGTAAAAACCATGAATTAATGCTTTGACAAGTCTGCAGACAGACGGCAGGCAAAAAACCGTTTAAAATGCGTGTTTTCTGAATGGAGATCGGCTAAGCTAACACAGTATATGCTCCGACCGTCCACACTCACAACAACGGCCTACAGACATAAATAAACCAGCGACTGTATTCGCCATGACACAGACAGTCTGTGGTTTTTGCTTGTTTAACTTTTGTCTAGTTTCTGAACAGATATGAGGAGCTGTGAGCTTGAGTGCTAACAGCTAACGGCTGATGTTGGTGGAATCATTTGGAACAAGCAAAGGAATACCCCAGGGATGACATGCAAACTCTGCATGGAAATATTTGCCCTCCACATCCACATCTTCAGAGCTCATCTTCTCAGAGACCGGATTCATTTGTGAGCGAGACACAGAACACACTTCTGCCTCTCAAGGTGTGTCCCTCTCTTATAATATGGGGAGACTGGGATCAGAAGGACAAAGCAGCAGTGAGTGACAGTGAGTCAGGCAGTAGCCTAGCCTAATATATAGTATATATATATATATATAGACCTATAATATAACATTATTCTGACCGCAGTAAAAAAATAATTACAGTTTAAATTCCGTCACGAGGGCTTAATGCGCGTAGGGAGTGTTTCTGTTATAGCATGGTGGCAAAATATGTTTGCTCTTTTCACACATACATTACTGTTTAAATCTAATCTGAATGGAGTCTCTCTTTATCTCTGGTCCATACTGCTGGGCGAGCCTGATGTTGGCCTGTTGTAGGAATATTATCCAGTGAATGATACAGTACAGTGAACATGTGTTCAGGAAAACTGTGCTTCATTTCAGTTACAGACTCGGATAGTGACATATTTTCTTGACAGTGACATATTTTCTTGACTTATTTCCTGCAGAGTAGAGCGAGCATCTGCTTATTGAAGCCACCTTTAAAATATGTGTTGTTGCCGAAAGCCAAACCGTCTTGTATTTGGTTCTGTGCAATGTTTGAGCGTTTTGTTTAAGCTTTTACATAAATTGTTGTTTGTGTGTTTTAGTGTGGTCTGAGAGTCTGACCTGCTTCCTCAGGGCCTCGAACGCAGCACTGATGGTGTGGACGCGCGTCCTCTCTCGGGCGTTGGCTAGAAGCCTCCTGGTCTGCTGGACGGCTTTGACCTCATGGTGACCCCCAATATGTTTCCTGGGAGAATCCTGAAAGCACAAGGATATTTGTTTTTCTGAATCAAATGACGAAATAACAGCACAATATAATTGAAATGACCTTTAGAACAGAGATGTTCACCCACAATTCCCTCATAGGGTTAACTTGATGACACACATGTCACAAACAGTGATCTCCACCATTTCTAAGCTCAGTTATTAGGTCCTATTTTTTCCCTGCAATATTTGAAAGTAATTTGCTGACCAAATGGCGCAGACAATGTCCATATCTCTTTATGCTCAATAATAGCTCAACTAATAAAGCTCTACTAATTCTGGTGACAGAAAAATTGTAATTCCAATATCTTCTTTAAAATCCATCAGTGGAAAGTTTTATAATGTGAACAGCAACAATGAATAAGGTTGATACTGAAGTTCATAAGAGTTCCCTCGAACCAGGATTTTTAGACCTACAGATTCTCAAGTAAATATTGATATGCAAGTCTATACCTTTTCTATCTTATTGGGTGCTAGATTTTCTCTTCTCTAAGGTTGTACTGAGACCACTATTTTACATTTTCATATGCAGTTTACCAGTAATTGAATAAAGAACATAACGCGAGGTGTATAAATTGCATTTTACGACCGAGAACACTGCTTCTCTTACTCCAATCTTTTTGAGGATGGGAACTATTTAACTACATGCTTTTTAAAACATAACACTCATATTAACAACATTTCCACGCCACCACTGAAAAGCTAAAGGCCCAATAACGTTACATTCATTCAAAATGTAGCCAACACAGTCATTGCTATCTTTAGCACCACTAAACACACACTTAACTGTACCAACGGCAGTTAAGGTCAAGGAGAAAAAAAGCTGTTATTTTCATTGTAGACACTCACTAATATATTTAGCAGATAGACCAATCATAATGTTAACAGACAACCCCCTTCTACCTCTAATGCAAAAGCAGCCAATGTTTACATTGGCCGCTTTTGTCCTTAGATGAAACTTGAACAACTCAATGTCAGCTCATTTTCAGGTCATATCAGTATGTGGTGTCTCTAATGGGACATGTTTCCATGCTTTAATGTTCAAAAAGCTCTTTATTTTTCTCATACTGCCTGTGCTGCAGCACCTCTTTTCACCCTCTGTCTGAAACCAGAGCCCAGTCTGCTCTGATTGGTTAACAGTTGGAATCTGTTGTGATTGGTCAACCGCCTAGAGATGTCCAGCCCCTTAGACCAGGGCTATACAATTGGCGGCCCGCGGGCCAAATCCGGCCCCGGGGTGATATTTACTGGCCCTTTGAGTATAACGTTAAAAAGTAATCATCAAATACATTTTCTTTCTTTTTTTAAAGATTTTTTTGGGCCAGAGTGCCTTTATTCTTTTATTTATTAGAGAGGGTGTTAAATTGAGACATAGAGGGGAAGACATTGCCTGAAAACTTCGGCGGGCTCGGGTTTCAAACCCACCTACTAGCTACTGTAGTGACAACTCCTCTCATTTATTGCATCTCTGCGTGAATGATTAGATCATTTCACCTAAATTAAATCAAATGAAATGATGTTGATGGTTAAATTAGCTTCACATGTAGGCTTACTGAGTTCTGAACTTGCCATTTAGATCTCTAAAGGCCTTGGGGCTATGTTGTTTGATAAAATTAAAGACAATATATGCACTCCACTATGCTGTTGTAGTATTTACTGTATCTGAAGCTCTTAATATGATTGCTCATATTTCAAGCCATCTTTTTCCCGGCCCCTTGCTTTGGATAATTTTCATCAACCAGCCCCATTCCAAACTAATTGAATAGCCCTGCCTTAGCTTATCACATACAATTAGGGTTGGGAACCGAAACTCGGTTCCAGATGAGAACCGATAAGAAAATGCCGGGTACCGGGTACCCATACAAAATACACAATTTCGGTTCTGCTTAACGGTTCCTAAACGCGGTAGACCCTGTATTCCAGCGGGTCCGTCTGCACCGCGGTGCTGCGGTGACCCGGTGGAATACAGGGCGGACCTGGAGAATCACAGAACGGCCGGTCGTCAGCGGGCCGTTGACGGCCGACTCGGTACGCTGACGGCCGGCACCGCCCTTCATTTTTTTAAACGGCATCATATAAATTGCGCTGACAGGCGACAGAGGTCCACAGTTGCCCCGCAGCGATGCTCCCCCGCCCTCCCGTAGACATTTCACGAGCTCAGTCACTTCATAACACCAAAGATAGGTCGCGGTAAACACTCTGAAGTGAGGCTCCACTACACTAAAAAAGAAAAAGAAAAGGCAAAGTGTAATGCCTGTTAATAGCTTGCCACAGGCATAGCTCAGTTAAAATAAAGCACAGCTATTGTGCAATACATTTGTATTGCATGTATATTTTTTAGTAACAATTTCAGTTAAAGCTTTTAAGAATAAATATATTTTTGTTATCTAAACGTTTGACCTCTTTATTTTACAATTTTGGAATCGAAACGGGGAATCGATAAGAACCGGAATCGATAAGCAGAACCGGAATCGAAATCGGAATCGATAAATTTCAAACGATACCCATCCCTACATACAATGTGTTGGAGGGCTAGCCAATAGAAGCGTGATTATTACAAAGTGATGTCACTATGGTATGGAAGTAAACAAAGGAGTCCAATAGAGGCGTTTCAGGAAGGCGGGGATTGTTAGAGAAACTCCCTCTGGAGGAGACACAGGGATTTTAGCCTTAGCAGACCATTTACATGCACAACCTATATTATTACACACACAGGAAAGGGAAAACCCCTAAAAGGATAGAGCTCCTTTAATAAATTAAGATTTAATGAAGTATCCATTTTCAATATTATTGCTCATTGACTGACAGATTATTGATTTATTAATAATTTAAGAATTAATAATAGCTATTCCTCCAAGGCTATATTTTTCAGAGCATATTTGAATTTCTCCTGAATCCCAAATATTTACCATAGGTGAGTGGAGCTGGGTCTCCATAGACAGAGCCTGAGCTGACAGGCAGGGCTCCAGAGAGACGGGCTGGTGGCTGGGGGGTGGGCTGCTGCAGGTCGATGTCGACTGAAGGAAAGCGGGACGAAGGCCCAGTTTGAGTCTGTTGGACAGAGGCTGGGATATGGATGTGGGCCATTGGGAGATCTCAGAGTGAGAGAATGGAGAGGCAGGTAACTGCGACAGTTTGGAAGTGATGGCAGGCACATTAGTTCCAATTCTCATATCTATGGCACCCCCCTGGGCTGGAGACATTTCACTCTCTGGTAGTCCTGACAGAAGGGCTGTAGAACCAGCCATCCCTTCTTGTGATAGGATCAGCTGTCTCCTTAATGGTGCCAACCTGCTGAAGTGACATGCCTCAGGCAGGGTGTCATCCACTGAGTCCACATCCGACCCTGCTTGGGTTTTCATCCTGTCCGACTCGGGGCCACTATAAAGCTTTTTAGGCTCCTGAGACTTTCTTTTGAACTTCTTGTTACTGCCAGGCACCGACATTAGTACTTCGTCTTTGTTAATGGATCTATTCCAGGTATTATTCAGCGAATGAGGGTTCTTCATTTCCCGACAATTAGTGTAACCAACAGTGGAGTGAACAACATTGCTTCTTTACTGTAAAAAAAAGTCAGATGGGAATTTTCCCATGTGTTTCAGGCACAACTGTTAGTCTCAGTCTATGTGAAAGTTACCAATTCATAATATGCATAACCTGTACGAGTTTTTGTTTTAAATAATACTTCAATCCTGCAACAACAAAACCCTCATAAAGAAAACTTCAGCTGCCAACAGTGCAACACATTTCTTCAACTGAGTGCTCTGACAGGGGCTGCACAGCCGGAGAGTTACTCAAACTTCACAAGCAGATTTTCTGTGGCTCCACTCTGTCTGCATAGCAGCATCTGAATAATCCGCACATACACACATAATACACAAAGCTGTGTAACATCTGCTACTCCGCACCAGTCGTCCCTCTGGATCGAGGCTTGCAGGGAGCTTTCCTCAGCTGTAAAAGTTCCTCTCTGTGAGAGCACCTTAGAGCTGGGTGTGCAGAGGAGCTGTCTGAGAGTGGCTCCAGTCAGTCTGCATAGCTCGGATCACACACAGAGCAGTGGCTGGCAGCTCTGGAGCTAAATGATCATTCCAATTACAGTCACACTCATAACATATGGTATGTTGAACAGCTCTGAAGCTCCTCTCACAGGCACTGCTTTGTACACACGTTTTCAATGCAACTGGGGGGGAATCCAATTGGATTCGTTCCAGAATTGATCTCAAAAGTCATGAGCTGTCATGAGTGACAGCATAGGCTCCCTGCCGACAGAGTGATATGGCGAGTTTATCAACTCTATCAAACTGAGGCCAGAAACAGAGAAAGTTGTCTAACCTCTACTTTTCCAAGATGATAACATCCCCTACATGCCGCCCCAGGACATAAACATCCCTGTGCGAGGCTGAGGGTCCTTCCTGAAGAAAGATCCAATATCGCGCCTCGGTGTGTACAACGTGAACACCGGGACCTGTGTCACTCAGCCCGGTCCTTCCGCGGGTCCACCGGCCTCCGGGGTCTCGGTCTCCGGGTATAATCACAGTGAATGTGTCCACTAGCTGTCTCTGGTCCTCTCCGTAATGTCCTGCCTGTCTGCAACACAGCAGCGTGTGTAGCCGCCGTTAGAGGAGCACAGAACAGAAGGGGGGGGGGGGGGGGGGGGGGGGGGGGCTCAACTCTGCTGGCGTCTGACTGGCTGGAGCTGTCTCGAGCCCAAAACACACAACGACACACACACACACACACACACACACACACACACACACACACACACACACACACACACACACACACACAGCAAGAGGGAGAGCAGGGCCGGTTAACCAATTTGCTGCCCTAGGCAAGATTTTAGCTGGCGCCCCCCCTGCCAGAAAATCGTACAGTAGAAAAGATAAAAGTATCCAAGGAATACACAATAGAATAGATACAAAATAAATGAAAAATCTCTACAAAAGACCAATACACTACAAACAGAAACGTATTGACATAGGCAGGGTTCGAGTTATAAACTGAGCTCTATGGGGGTCTTTGAAACACTCAAACTCAAACACACACCAATAATAAACCTATGGACAGGGGTTACTATTTTAAAAAATGTGCACATGTATTTGGGAACCTATACATGTGAACATATTTTGGGGGTGGACCTCAAATCCTCAAGGGGGGTCCGGGGGCATGCCCCCCGGTAAGATATTTTTTTAATTTTTGAGTTAAATGCATTAATCTGGTGCATTTTGAGGGGGAAATAAAGAGACTAGATCTATGGAAACACCCATATGAAACATAGGCCACATCATGTAGACAGACTGTCCCCCTGTGTGAGGCAAACCCACATTTGCGCAACGTTGCGTTCACAATAGCCTACATTAAAAAAAAAATGTTCGCCAGACAATGGGGAAACCTACGGGTCCTCCCGATGGCCAGTCCGGGCCTGCCAGCAGCCCTTTACTTGCTACAAACTTAAATATGAAAAGGTTCAACTACGCACACACACATCATCTCGGCTCGCGCAGCACGCTCACAGGCATAGATTGCGCAATAATGTATTGCGCACCTTGGATGTGCAGTGCAGGCATATTGTCATTCAAGAGATAAGTTGTTCTTTTGGAAAACATGTTTTGCCTATTTACCTCGTTAACGTAAATAATACTTACATTGACACATGCATTATTTGTGATTAAAATAATGGTTGTTGGTAATGTATTAGCGACCCCCACAGATGTATGATTTCACTGCGTCCGTGGGAGCTCAGACCCCTCCTTATGGGAGCTCAGCTCCCATTGGCTCCCACATAACTCGAACCCTGGACGTAGGTAATATACATCAAAAAGGCTTCAAATGTATTCAGTATTGTATGAACATGTTTTAATTGGAGTGTGGATGTCACATCCTCTAGGGGGGGTCCGGGGGTATGCTTTAAAATGTTTGAACATTTTAAAGTAAAATGCTTCAATCTGGTGCACTTTGAGCAGACAATTACTAGAGACTAGATCTAGGGGGTACAACTCTAAACACCCATATGAAAAATATCGGTTTACATTTTAATAACCAAATATGTGAACATAACCAATAACCTACCATAGCCAATAACAAATAAATGTAACTTATTTTATTTTTGTTGTTCATTCATATCTTATTTTACCTAGTTAACATTTATTTATGCATATTTTTTTATCAAGTTTTAAACGATATGTCTGGTGTACTGTCCTATAGTATACATTGAAATTATTTCAAACCTGTTTATCCCAATAATTATAAAAGAGTGCCCTGGAAATATTTGTTTACATAAATTGTATTTATCTCTCTCGCTCGCTCCCACGCCCACTTTGGCTGTGAGCTGCGGGCGCCTGATAAGCCAACACCCCCCACTTTCATCACTTACAGCGCCCATCGTACAGGGCAAATGAAACGTGTAAACAGGGGGAAAAGGCTGTTACATTTACTTAATTATGAATATTGTTACATCAAGGCCAAAAATTAGGATGAGCGCAAACGGTCAAAAATGTTTTTTTTCCCCTCCCAGCACTGCCAGCGCAGCGCCCCCTGGATCTGGCGCCCATAGGCGACCACCTATGTCGCCTAGGCCAAAAACCGGCCCTGAGGGAGAGCCTCAGTCAGTTACAGAAAGGTGTCGGCAGCGCCCCCTGTTGGAGAGACAAAAGCCTTCAAAGCCCCTCATCCATGCTGACCTGACTGATGACATTGTTCCGTTTAGCCTACTGCCGCAGAACAATGTGTCAGCCATAAGCGTCATTTATACTGGGGACGCTGAGGACATGTCCCCTCCACTTTTGGAAGTGGCCAGTTTCGTCCCCACCACTTTGCATTAGGATCATTTGTTAAAATGATCTGAAGATAGTTTGCACAGAGAATTGTACACTTTGAGGTTTATTTGGACAAGAGAACATGTAGAGTCTGGAGGACTGTTCTCACATTCTGGCTGTACTTCTGGTAACCCAAAATGTGCAGTTTGGACCTGAGACACATTTAATATTAGTGATCATTGAATAGAGAATAGCTTTGCTGCAGCGTAGCATAGTTACTGCACTATTTCTCAAAAAAAGCATTGTAAGCATATGTATGTATAAATGTCTTGTTTGCGGGCTCTTAATGCAGTAGTGGTGAAAGTGTCCCCACCACTTTTTCTAACCAAGTGGCGCCCAGGGCAGGCTGTAGGTCTAATGTTAAGTTTCTTCCAAAAATATTTAAAGCAATACAAAACTTCCCAAAAAAATCCAGTTATTATTTTTCATGAATTGCGCCAAAAACTTTATAGGTTTACATTTATGCAAAAGAAATGAGAAATGAGAGCTACTTACCATCATTCAATCAGAGCTTTGTTTCTTCTCCTGAGGCGTTGAGTGGTGAAACTGTTTATGCTACAACAAGTGAACTTTGGGTTTCTCATGACTGTGTTCTGTGCTGCAGTTGGGGGGGGGGGGGGGCTGACACACTGACAGCTCTTCTCCTGCACAACAGGCCCCCCATGGTGTCATGGTGTCAGAGCCTGACTGCACCTCACATCCTGGCAGGCATCAATAGATTCATGAAGGGAAAAAACATGTATAAATCCGTCCACGCTGAATACTTAATGTAGCATCTGAAAGCTGTGATCTCAACAAATTCATTTTTTAAATATCCAATCAACCTTCTGTATTGTTTAAGGTCAGTCATCATACCTGAATGAATAATACCTCTGTGTTTGGAGCTGCATTCATTGTTTTTTTTGGTAAGCTCTAAACATGTCTGACATATACTCTTGATCATATACTTGATACACTCCAATACGCACTATCCGTTGAGCTCTGCTTTGGTCTCCACCAGCTCCTGTAGAACATATCTGTCTCTGGATCTGCTTTATTCTCCTCTTTAGTCACCAGCTCTCAATGACTCTGCTGTTTGTAGGTTTATTAGAATTCTTCACTGAAACTGCTGCTGGAAACAAGGTCGATAAAAGCAGAGTTTAAATTAAAAGCAACTATCTAAAGAGGCTATAATGCTGACTGCATTTAGAAATAAGTCCCCAGCAGCACTGAGCAGTGTTTGTAGTTGGTTGGTGCTGTAGCAGCCCTCAGACTGCTCTCCTGAGCTCCTCAAAGTCACATGCAGAGGCCTCAGGTGGTTGGTGGAGCCCACTCACGTCTAAAATGTATTATATTAAAAAGTGTCTTTTTTAAAATACATTATATGTTTCAAAAACATTTCTGTGTTGACATGTCTGAGTACTCTGGTGCAGACTTGACACGCAGACCCAATGGAGACAAAAGAGTAAAAGGTGCATCAGACTTGCTCTGGTCTTGCTTTGAGTCGGCAGATGCTCCACTGCATAGACTTAACAACTTCCAGAATGCAAAGTGAAGCCTTGAGGTTTAGTGCAAATCAGGTGGTTAATGGGCTTGAATGTCATTTGGAGATGAGTACGTACATCTTGGGCAGTCAGAATACAATGAATGATGACTGTTGTGTATTGGTTCCGAGTGATCAAACACAGATTTAGCATTGAATTTGATTGGATGTGATAGGGCAGAATTAAGGCAGAAACTATTAATAGGTGTCGGGCAGGAAACTTGTTTAAGCACATTCAAAATAAATACTTATACAGAAATGAAGATTCTGGGGAGTTGCCAGTATGGTGATGTCAATACCTTCAGAAATGTTAAACACATACATTCAGCATGGAAGTGTTTGCAGTTGCAGTCAGTCATAACACAGGATGTAGTTTGTACAATTGTCTTGTGATTGTTACTACAAAGTGTGCTTGTTTACTCTGGATAAAGAACCCATGGTGACAGGGCTGTCATAGTTTCACTATCTGCTAATAGCGGCCAGTATATTCCCCCCAACATTAGGAGCTGATTTATGGCTTTATGACAACAGGATCCCACCACCTGTCTTTTTAACTTCTCTACTTTCCAACCTGGACCCAGTGTCCCCATGTTTATATGTATTCATGGGGACAACATGTTTTAACAATAACAGTCTGCAATGTAATCGCTCGATAAGTGTCAGACAACATTATAGTAAGAGAAATACAATGTTTAGTTCTACATTTTGCTTCTCTGGTCTGTTTGTTATTGAGTCATGTGACTTGTTGCTGAGAGCTGGTGTCAAGCCAAGGTTATCAGATGTGTTGAAGTACAAAGAGCTTAGCAAAGTGTTGATTTGAAATGTAATGGCAGAATATTTAGCCGATTTCCATAATGCAAATGCAACACAAGATTTCAGAAAAAGACTTCTCCCTTAGCTTCTAGAGGGTCCTGTTCCTGATGTAGTCAGGCTTTTATATTACAATCAGGCCTTTCCGTGGCAGGAGCAAGCATTCTTGGACGTAAATTGAGGTCGCGGAAAAGCCCTAAGCGATTCATTGGAGTTCGTTTAGCGACTGCAGCACTCCCTCTCGATACTGAACCGAGTTCAGAAATATTAGTCATTATGACATGTGAAAAAAAGGTCCAGTTTAAAAATATCTAAGTAAGCCTTCCCAGTCCCAACTTTACCAAAAGCAACCTGTTATAATATCAGACACAGTCTCAGTGAGCTCTAAGCCAATGAACAATGAGAGTAGAGAGGACACATGAAGCAGAGCCATATGAAGAAAAACAAATATCACCTTATTTTTCACCAAATATTTCAAAATCGATCAATTTTACTGTTGACTATTGGGGGCTTCACAAATGATTTACACAATGACATTTTTGATAAATAATGAGGTTATAATGATTAAGTGGGTAAAGTAAACAGCTGAAATCTCTTTTTAGTTCAGAGAATGACATCCTTCCCCTGCAATAGAGCCTTCAAACTAGGAAAACACACTTATATATTACGATATAAGATATTACCATAGCCAAAATGTAAGACAATATCTAGGCTGATCAATTTAACATCGATACGCAGCCCTAACGAAGTAAGACGTATGCATCAGTCCTGCAGGGTGTTTCCCGTGGAGCTTCTGATTGCAGCCCCCTGCAGCTTCTTCTTGTAGCTGGGCCAGCGACACACCGGGCAGCAGTGTCTGCCGGAGGCCAGCCACACCACGATGCACTGCTGGTGGAACACGTGGCCGCAGGGCAGGGCCATCAGCAGCTCCTCACTCACAAAGTTCTCCAGACACACCACACACTCCAGACACTGCAGGACGTCCCGGGGCCACACCGACCAATCACAGTGCTGAGAGTTGGAGATGTCTTCGGATGTCAGGCTGCCGTCCTCCACCGTCCTGTCAGCTAATGGTGAGCTTCTGTTCCCATGACGACAGCAGAGTGGTGATGCAGCAGCACACACACACTCACAGCTACTGCTGGGGCCTGTGTTTGTGTGCACACACAAATGTTTACCGCTGTCCTCACTGCTCAATGAGCTCTCGTGTTTCTTGCTGCTATTTGGAGATCTGACGGGAACTGCATCCAACTGCTTCATGCTCTCTGTGTCTGAATGTGAACTATCTGTCTCTTCATCCAGCTTTACACCCCCCCCCTCTCCTCTGTCCGGACCAGCAGCTCTGAACCTCCAGGTTGGCAGGGTGTCAATATACTCCATGTTTACTAATGGGCGCAGCCAGAGATCAGGGAAAGCCAAACGCTCTAATAAAAAGTTGGGGTCGACCTCCCAGTCTGAGTAGTCAGATGGGACCTGCTGCAGCGCTGCGATTGGGTGGAGCAGATAGGAAGTGTACCAGTCCCACAGATTGGACAGCCACTCCAGGTTTGTGGTGCTGTCCTCTTGGCTCCTCACGCCACAGCGGCGTTTCTTTTCAAAGTAGTTGACGAGCAGGCCGTGAGCCAGGTAGGTGGACAGGAAGAGAGCTGGGTGGGAGGAGTAGAAGGTCCAGTCAGCTCTCACCAGGCTGGCCAGGGTGGTGGTGTCAGCATACCGGAGCAGCTTCAGACTGTAACCATACAGAGAGTCCAGGTAGGGCAGCTGGAGGAGAGCCTGAAGGAGGGACCAATCACTGATTAGTGATCAATGCTGTGATCAATTCAACTCAAGTTCAGTCAATAGTGAGGCTGGTATAATCCCCTGACCAAAGGAAAAGATAGAACCCACTGAAATCAGGACAATCCACTAAGCCATGGTTCATATCAGCAGACACACCTTGTGAATAGCAAAGTCAAATGCTTTTTGAGTGATTTTTAAAAGTCAAAAGTAGCTCGAACAACACCTCCAATCTTTTTTTACTGATACCCTTGACTCAATTGGCTTTTGTTGGAAGCGAGGGGTTCACATACTTTTCCCAAACTACACTGAATGTTTGAATAAACTATTCAATAAGGACAAGAACAAAACAATCAATTGTGTGCCATTAGTTTAAATGGATTGTGTCTATAATTGTGACTAAGATGAAGATCAGATCATTTATTGACCAATTAATGCATAAAACCAGGACATTCCAAAGGGCTCTCATACTTTCTCTTGCCACTGTATATGCTCATTCACAAAAGGATCTTGCCCATGGACACATTAAAGCCTCTCTATCTCCAGAGCAACAGAATGTATCAACTGAAGTTAGTTGTTGTTGGGTATGAATGATTTCCTACCAGAACAGGAAGCCAGGACCCCAGCAGTATAGAGTTGTATGTTCCAAGTGTTCGGATCAGAACTACAAATCTTTTCACGGTTGCTCCCTGTCCATGAAAATGAAAACATGTTAAAAGTGAACTGGACAAAAAATACAGAACTAACTGGACCTTTCCTCTCTCTGTCTAACACTCTGTATAAGGTGTCTCATACATTGTGAAATAACTATCCAGAAGATTGAAATACAAAGCAGTAACACAGTGTAGTAAAACTGCATAAACTATATACATGTTGACTAGTGTTAGGTAGTTTCATTTGCAAAAGTGCACCATATTTTCAAAGCTGATCATGTCAAATAGAAAGTAGGTCAAGTGGCTCATGTAGCTCTGCACCTGATCTCTCCAGCCGGAGTGGGGGACTGGTCTACAGCATGGGAAGGCAAATGCAGAACAATGACGCAGAAAAGGCCAAATGTGACAGCTTTTGTTCTGCCTGTAAGTTGCAACTGTACAGCACATGTGCTTTTTTCACTCGCCGTTAAGTTATTTTGGTATTCATAAATACGCTAGTAATCTGTGTCTTTTGGAAAGAGATGGAAAAATTAAGAGGTAAGGTTCCCACAGACCAATGAGCCATTTGTCTAAATTGTACTTAAGTACGTTGCTTGAGTAAAAAAACAAGTGACCTGTGTAATGAAGAGGTCCATCCAGGCCAGCAGGTTAATCAGGACCAGACTGAGGACAAACAGATCGTTGACCTCCGGCTGGACCCCGCGCAGGAACGTATCCATAGCAGCCAGGGACAGGAACTCCCCGATACTGAAGAGAGGAGGGGAGGAGAGAAGGAAGAGAAGCAAAGGCAAGGCAAGTTGATTTATATAGCACCTTTCAACACAAGGCAATTCAAAGTGCGTTACAAAAATGAAAGACATTACGAAAACGGCATTTAAAAACAGTCTTTAAAAAGCAAAGATAATAAAATAAACATTAAAAGAAAAAAGTACATAGACTGCACTGTAACTTTTATCCAAGATATGAATAGTTCAATTAAAAGCAGCGACAAAAAGAAAAGTCTTCAGCCTGGATTTAAAAGTAGTAAGAGTTGCAGCGGACCTGCAGGTTTCTGGGAGTTTGTTCCAGATATTTGGAGCATAATAACTGAACGCTGCTTTACCATGTTTAGTTCTGACTCTGGGGACAGAAAGCTGACCAGTCCCTGAAGACCTGAGAGATCTGGATGGTTCATAATTTAGCAGGAGGTCAGAAATGTATTTTGGGCCTAAACCATTCAGTGCTTTATAAACCAGCAGCAGTATTTTGAAATCAGTTCTTTGAGAGACAGGAAGCCAGTGTAAAGACTTCAGAACTGGACTGATCCACTTTCTTAGTGATAGTGAGGAACCAGTGTGAAGACTTCAGAACAGGACTGATCCACTTTCTTAGTGTCAGTGAGGAACCAGTGTAAAGACTTCAGAACTGGACTGATCCACTTTCTTAGTGTCAGTGAGGAACCAGTGTACAGACTTCAGAACTGGACTGATCCACTTTCTTAGTGTTAGTGAGGAACCAGTGTAAAGACTTCAGAACTGGACTGATCCACTTTCTTAGTGTTAGTGAGGAACCAGTGTGAAGACTTCAGAACAGGACTGATCCACTTTCTTAGTGTCAGTGAGGAACCAGTGTAAAGACTTCAGAACTGGACTGATCCACTTTCTTAGTGTCAGTGAGGAACCAGTGTACAGACTTCAGAACTGGACTGATCCACTTTCTTAGTGTTAGTGAGGAACCAGTGTAAAGACTTCAGAACTGGACTGATCCACTTTCTTAGTGTCAGTGAGGAACCAGTGTAAAGACTTCAGAACTGGACTGATCCACTTTCTTAGTGTCAGTGAGGAACCAGTGTAAAGACTTCAGAACTGGACTGATCCACTTTCTTAGTGTCAGTGAGGAACCAGTGTAAAGACTCCAGAACTGGACTGATCCACTTTCTTAGTGTCAGTGAGGAACCAGTGTAAAGACTTCAGAACTGGACTGATCCACTTTCTTAGTGTCAGTGAGGAACCAGTGTAAAGACTTCAGAACTGGACTGATCCACTTTCTTAGTGTCAGTCAGGAACCAGTGTAAAGACTTCAGAATTAGACTGATCCACTTTCTTAGTGTTAGTGAGGAACCAGTGTAAAGACTCCAGAACTGGACTGATCCACTTTCTTAGTGTCAGTGAGGAACCAGTGTAAAGACTTCAGAACTGGACTGATCCACTTTCTTAGTGTCAGTGAGGAACCAGTGTAAAGACTTCAGAACTGGACTGATCCACTTTCTTAGTGTCAGTCAGGAACCAGTGTAAAGACTTCAGAACTGGACTGATCCACTTTCTTAGTGTCAGTGAGGAACCAGTGTAAAGACTTCAGAACTGGACTGATCCACTTTCTTAGTGTTAGTGAGGAACCAGTGTAAAGACTTCAGAACTGGACTGATCCACTTTCTTAGTGTTAGTGAGGAACCAGTGTAAAGACTTCAGAACTGGACTGATCCACTTTCTTAGTGTTAGTGAGGAACCAGTGTAAAGACTTCAGAACAGGAGTGATGTGATCCACTTTCTTAGTGTTAGTGAGGACTCGAGCAGCGGCGTTCTGAATCAGCTGCAGCTTTCTAATAGATTTTTTAGTGAGACCTGTGAAGACACCATTGCAGTAGTCAAGTCTACTGAAGATAAAAGCATGGACAAGTTTTTCCAAATCCTGCTGTGACATTAGTCTTTTAATCCTAGATATGTTCTTTAGGTGATAGTAGGCTGATTTAGTAATTGTTTTAATGTGACTGTTGAAACTCAGGTCAGAGTCCATGACTACACCTAGATTTATTTTCTGTTGTTTTGAATATTGCAGACTGAAGCTCAGCGCTAACTTTTATACGTTCTGCCTTGGCTCCAAAAATCATTACCAGACAATTGAAGAAAAGATGAAGAAGAGTGAAGAAGAGTAAAGAAGAGGTGGAGACAAAGAGCAGAAAAGGAAGGAAGAGGGGTGAAGAAGACAAAAACATACTTTATTAATCTCCAACAGGGAAATTACTTTTTTAAATTCTGTTGTTTACACACATGCAGGATAGGGGAGGTGGCAGAGTGAAAGGGCAGCTAGCTCGCCGGAAGCAGGTGGGGGGCATTGCTCAAGGGCACCTCGGCAAGGCCCAGGAGGTGAACTGGAACCTCTCTAGCTACCAGTCCACACTCCGTAGAGGAGACGTTAAGGAGAGGAATGAAGGAGAGGAGGAGTGAAGGGGAGGAGGAGTGAAGGAGAGGAGGAGTGAGTGAGGGGAGAAGTGAAGGAGGGGAGAAGTGGAGAAGTGAAGGAGAGGAGGAGTGAAGGAGGGGAGAAGTGGAGAAGTGAAGGAGAGGAGGAGTGAAGGAGGGGAGAAGTGAAGGAGAGGAGGAGTGAAGGAGGGGAGAAGTGGAGAAGTGAAGGGGAGGAGGAGTGAAGGAGGGGAGAAGTGAAGGAGAGGAGGAGTGAAGGAGGGGAGGAGTGAAGGAGGGGAGAAGTGGAGAAGTGAAGGAGAGGAGAAGTGGAGAAGTGAAGGAGAGGAGGAGTGAAGGAGGGGAGAAGTGGAGAAGTGAAGGAGAGGAGGAGGGGAGAAGTGAAGGAGAGGAGGAGACAAAAAGAGGAAGAGTGAAGGAGAAATGGAGAGGAGTGGAACAATTGTATGTCTTTTTATGTACAATAACTTATTATGATTTAAAATGTTTAATCTGCACCTGCTGCCATAGCGATAGATGCCCTCAGGCATCTTGAGAATGTAGGCGGGGCTCTGTGTCACATCTATCTCTGATAGGCTGCTGTGGTTTTCCCAGTGATGTACGTCCACGAAAACAAACTCGATCCTTCCAGTAAACTTGACGGACAGCGCAGAGAAGAAGGCGGGGGGCTGGGGCAGGCAGGCGAACAGGAACATCTTCACCGGGTGGGCGGGGTCAGAGCGCCACTCCTCCACCAGCTGCTCAGACTGATGCAGTGTTTTGATTCGATGAGCCACATGTGAGGTCATCCAGCGGAAGATGTGTTCAGGTTCAATGCGACGGCCATTGTATTCTTTAAGCATGACTTTGCCCTTTGATGCTGAAGTCTGAGGAACGGACATGATGAGAGTGGAGCGCTGCCAGCCACGCTTGATACAGGACCTGGTGACGGAGCAGAGAGGCACCATGTCAGTATACAATCATACACCTACTCTCCTACAGACAGGAAGACATAACGTGTGGAAGCTGACAACTGCTGGATGGTTCCCCCCCCCCCACATCAATGGTCCTGTTCATCACTTGGTTTACAACATGGCAGGTTGCCGACCCAAAACAAAAGAAGAAATGTCGGGCTTTTTATTTATTATTTCTGTGGATGGTCTTTCTAATGCAACAACTCTTACAGTATGAGGTGATACTGTGACACTGAAATAGATATACGGGAGATTGCTGTATGTGAATGAGGAAAAGACAGAGTGTGTGAATGAAGGCAAACTGAAAGTCTTCATTCATTACAAACTGGCCTATTTTTGGTCAGCTACTTTTTATATTACACATATGGGGAGGAGTCAATCAGCAATCAGATAAATGGAGTGGAGTAAATAAATACAATATTTACGTTCCAATTACAGTAAAAAAAACAAAAACTAAGTTAGGTAGGTCGATTTCTCAAAATTCTAGTTAAGCAGCCATCTTAGTTGTATGATACCAGATACCAAAGCAAATTCCTTGCATGTGTAAACGTACCTGGCAATAAACTTGGTTCTGATTCTGAGCCCTTAAATATTTGAGTAGCTGTCCACGACGAATTCATGATGATGCCGTAGCATCCCCTATAGCTGAAAAGTTCCTAAGTTTGGCAGACCTATAGTCAATACAAAATCAAATGGTATCAACCCACAATGGAATTACATACAGGATTTATGGTCGGACTAAAATGTGCCTTATTTGTTCAGTAATGGCGATAGTATCTTCTACTTAATACTGAACTTGTGGCATTTGAATTTTGTCTATAGCTCAAATATCTCATTAGCTAGTTTTTCTACAAAAAGAGAACCTTCAGAGGTAGAGAAAGATGAACATTAAAACATCACAAACAAATAAGAAGAAATGTAATTGTCTTACTAACACAATTGCTCCACATGCTTCTGCCAGATGAGCATTATGTGTCATTATGTGAATTTGAAGTAGGCCCTGCATCCCACCTGTAGTCATTAGAGCAGTTGAAGGTTCCAGTTCTGATCCCAAACTGAGACACTTTCTGCACCATCTTCCCCCAGTTAGACTGACTGAGCAGGGCCTCCCGGTCCTTGGCAATGACCTGCAGGGTCACGGGACAGGACAGGGTCACACAGCTAATACCAAACAATGTTCTACTTCCTACAACCATGAATGACAGAAGTGGTTTAACACCACGAGGTGATTGCAGAAAATAGACGGTAGACACATGTAGCAGTTAAATGTTCTGCCCGACTCATGAATGGATCTGAAGTTCGTCATACATTCTTTGCCACGGAATGAAATGATTACATTACTGCCTTAACTGTTGTCTGATAGAGTATACAACAGTTAGTGAAATGCCTAAAATATGAAATAAAGTACCACTAATCAAGGGTGTTCACTTTCTTGGATATGAGCTCCTGATACTACCATGTGATTCACATCAGCATACATCGTCTGGGAGAGAGAAAGATATGACTTTAATGCTGATCATATCACTGCAATAAACAGAGTAAAAGAGACGTTTAGGCTGCTCTGTGACCGCATTAAGCTACTTGCCCTGTAGCAGTAACAACACAGAATTATACAGAGCGCATTCTCTCTGGGGGGGGGGGCGCCACAAGCTGCCGGGATGTCCCGGAGGAAGGTGGCTAGTGGCTAGAGCTTTGCAGCACTTTGCCCTCTCTGCACAATGTGAAATGTCCACAGTGCATCAAGGCTCTGTGGAGATATTGCAAACACCCGACCCATCTTCAAACCAGGGATGGCAATTTAAAGCAAAAATACTATTTCATAATCATTATTGAAGACTATTTAATCTCCACTCATCTAGTAATATAATAATATGTGTACCTAGATGCGTACAATACATTCATATCTCCTACTATTGAGTGTTATTACCTGCACCAGCCATATCCCATCTTTAGTGTCCTCCACTAACTCATAGAAGTGCATCTCTCCACTGAAGATGGTGCTGCCGTCTCCTGCCTCCGTCTGCTCCTTCTCCTTCTTCATGGCTGAGTACAGCTCTCCATGTGTCAGCTCTCCTGTGGGACCAGAGTTACAAAGAGTTAGACTTATACACCCAGATCCTAAAGTGAAACATGTTTCTGACTGTTTTAGTCTCATATGTGTACATTCAGTACAGAAGAATGGTTTTTGTTAAGAAGTGCTGCATTTAGAGGTTATTTTTACAGTAAAATCATTTACTAAAGCATTTTCCAAAATATCTCAACATAAAATATTTTGTGTGTAGGTTGGGCCAGTATACACTGTAGGATCATTATAACTGTATGATTACCTGATTTCTCTACCAGCTCGCTGACATCCTTCTTCTCGGCCAGGCCGGAGTAAGGCAGTCCCCTGCTCTCCAGGATGGTCTTCAGCTTCTTGTAGCTGAGGCTCACGGGGTCCACCAGGTGGGTGGAGAACATCCCAGTCTCATACCAGACCACTGCCTCAAAGAGCCTCGCTAGCATAAACAACACCATAAAATACAAGAGCAAGAAGAACAGCTTTATCCACATCTTGTAGCTGTCCGGGAGCGCTGCTGAAAGTCACTGTCATAGGCTTCCGACAACCAGAACAGACATTAGCTCAACATGGAGGAGTGTAGGCCGGTCGCACTGTCCTCACCGTCCGGCTGAGAGGGGCTAACCCTGACCGTCCACTGCCTTCACCACTTGTTTACATGAATGGTGACAGCTAGCTGGTTAGCTTAGCATCGTAGGTAGGCCTCGACACTGAGCAGTCTGTCAAACAAAACAAACAGTGTCCGCTGCACACGCGGCACTTTCCCGCGGCCTGTCAGTAGCGCGTGACCCGTTGCTGCTGTGCTTGCGGATTTAGGTTCAGAAAGTGACAGTAATGACCGAACTGTTTACTGCTGCGATCAGCTGGTGCATATAGCAGCTACGTCACATCCGGTTCCACAGCTATACAGCTATAAACCATAAACAAGCAACAACATCGACATTAATTAAATGTCAGCAATGCGGTTCTAAATCTGGGTTCCACTTCAAAGTCACCACACACGTGTTCAGTCGAATGTGATAACAGCGTTAACCTCAGCACGTGCTCTATATGTTCAACTCCAATGGAGCAATACTGCTCAGATTTGACTGAGAATGATATAGCCTGCCCTATTACATCACCGGACTACATCTATTGGTGCATTCATGTGTTCAGCATCTAACGTTGCTGCTGGAATGGGGGAGCCCATTTTAAATACTTGAAATACAGCTGTAGCTTAACTTATGTTAATGCAGTGGGTTGCAGTGATTCTTAAACATGTCGGCCTATAAAGGAACTAGTAACTAAAGCTAGTAATTAAATGTAGTGGTGGAAAAAGTACAATATCTGGCACATAGACGGAGGGGGAACAGAGAGAGCTGAGTAACAAGACTGAAATATTATTAATAGCTGATTAAAAATAATGAGCTGCCTGTCTTCCATTTCAGCTCTTCATATTAGGCAACAACCCTATCACAGCTGTCCTGAGATCAGTCAGATGACCTAATAATAACTACCTTACGTCAGGGGGGTCCAAACTAAGGCTGCGGGGCCAACTGTGGCCCGTGGACCCTTTTGAATTGGCCCCCAGCTAAATGAAAAAGTATAGGCTAATGGAATATGGCCCACACATGAAACTCAGAATTAATGTGTCAATAGGCCTAATTTGTCAAATAAATTCAGTGCAGATACCACTGTAAAGTGTCTTTGAGCACCTGAAAAAGCGTTCAAAATCAAATGTATTACCATTACTAAATCCAGTCAATTAAGGTTGAAAACATTTTTCTAACAAATCTTAGTTGATCAAAAAAGCCCAATAACTTATTTCCATAACTTGAAATAGACCCTCCATATTTCCCCTTTTTATAAGCAATCTGAGGCTGTAAGGAATGAGCTGCAACACTTTGTTACACAATAAAGTAAACCCTATGGAGAGCTGTGAAGGAGACTGTTTTCTTAAAGCATATTCTAGTATAAAGCATCATTTACCTACATTTGATTGATTTTGCTAACTTATAACTTCACTTATGAGGCAGTATACATCACCTCTAGTGAGGGGCCCAGCCCTCAGTATGTTTTTCTGTATGTGGCCCTCAGTGGAAAGAGTTTGGACACCCCTGCCTTATAATGTACGGGTTATGTGTACATACCCCACACAAAGTCATGTTACTTTTACAAAACACAAGCTAACCCTAAACACAGACACATCACTATCTGTATTTATTCATAGGAACAGCACCATCAAGAGGCTAAACAGGAAAATACAACAATATTGACTTCTGTAACCCAAAATGGCCAATCCTGCTGAAGACCTGCCCACTGCCCCGTCCCCTCACCTCTCTCAGCGTGCTACAGTGGAGAGACCCTCCCTGAGGATGTGGACACACGTGCTGGCCTTGTAGCTGAGGATGAGTTATATACACAAATATTGAAGGAGGGGATGTCCACGTTGTCTTGTCTCTTGCTTGTTGTTGTTGGAAACATTTGATGCAGTATTATTCATTATTACTAAATTCATTTATAGTACAGTTTTTTATTTTAGATTTTTCATCCCAACATTTTTTTGAAATGTGCCAGTTGATAATATTGTTTTTATAACCTTTTTCTTCGTGGTCGGATGGGTATTAATAAGATGAAATATATAGATTGATAGTCCACATGAATCTTTCTATGCCAATTTCATTTTTCACATGATGCTAAACCCTGGTTTTCATAATCTTCTAGAAAGCACAGCAATCGACTCAACTCGGACTGATTGCCCACTACTACATTTTCTGTTACCTTGGTAATGGTATAAAAAACGAGTTGAATTTATGAAAATCGTATTGATTATAAATATAACCAATAACATTTCTATTTGCATGACAATAACATCTGCTAAAAGTGTTCCTTAATCAATTCTCAGTTAGAAAAGTGTCTGTACAGTGAGCTGAATTGACTTAACATTACTTGATTGTTTTTTCCATTAGAATGTACAGGGTGTGTTTCCATCCACAGCGTCACACTGTTAAAGGTGTTTCACCAGTCTGTTAACACCAGTTTAACAAATCAAGCTAGAGGCCTGAGTGATGTTTGACAACTACAGACTGGCAGGACTGGAAAACAACACATTTGATACTCAACAGTTGTCATCTCTTACAAGAATTAGGAAACGTGATACATTAGACAGCTGGTCTATAGACAGGCATTCATTTTCCAGCCAGGGATCCTGATGCAGTTTCAGGGAGGAAAGGCTTCAGCCTGCCTTGGCTAGTGCATGTTGGGATACTTCAGGCAGAATCTGTCGAATGTATCGTATATGGCCTGTCTGAAAAACAAACAGATATGCAATCAATTCTAAGAACAACAACACAAAATGTAGCACGATACACAGTCTGGGTTTACATTTGAATTCGTTTTTTACCGTTCAACAGAAATTGCACCCCAAGTTTGACAGCACCAGTGTTATTTCCGTCAAAGAAAACTATGACGAAAAATGTTCGTCAACGACCTTTTTTTACATGACTAAAGACGAGACGATGATGAGCTAAAAATAGATTATTGATAATAAAAACTAAGACGAAATGTATATTTTGTTTTCGTTGACGAGATCAGAGTGTAGGAATACTCTGTTACAGTAAAAGTACTGCATTCAAAATGTTCCTCAAGTAAAAGTAGAAAAGTATTCTCATCAAAATATAGTGAAAGTAGCGACAGTAAAAGTAGTCGTTGTGCAGATTGGTCCATTTCAGAATAATATATATGATATGTTTTATAATGCAGGGTTCATACACTTTTTCACCAATGATTTTCAATGACTTTTCCAGGACTTCTCCATGACCTTTACCTAATTTTCCATGACCAAAAAAATGACTCTCTCAGCGTACCACTGGAAATGGTTTATTTGAACATGGAACAGGAAGATAAGGTCTGCATCTGAAACATGTTGTGCCTATCTAAAACAAATCAAATAGGCTTACTAGCTTCTACGCGCTAAAGCAACTCAAATCTCACCAGCAAAACACCTCGTCAGTTAAATGCCATTTTACGTTTCATTACTATACGATACAGTATTTATTATCATTATAGGATTACTATTTTGGCGATTAGATAAAATATAAATTATATTTGATGCAAGTTTAGTTACATTTCCATGACTTTTCCAAAACTTTGGGAAAAATATTGTTTTCCAAAACTTTCCCAGGGCCTGGAATTAGCTTTTTGAATTTCCATGACTTTTCCAGGTTTTTAATGACCGTAAGAACCCTGTTAATGATTGATCATGAAAGTGTTCTCAAAGCTGGTAAAGGTGCAGCTAGTTTGAATGACTTTGTATACTGCAGGGTAGCTGGTGGATTTACTCCAGGTGGAACTAAAGTCTGATTCAACACTTGATTATATTTCACATCAGTCATCCACATCTGTGAAGTAACTAAAGGTATTAATACATGTAGTGGAGTAAAAGTACACCATGTACCTCTGAACTGTAGAGGAGTAGAAGTACACAGTAGCAAAATACTTAAATACTCCAGTTAAGTACAAGGACCTCAACATTTTACTCAAGTAGGCTACAGTACAATATAATAACATAATTATATATATTTTATTTATAACTTATATAAATACGACTGAATTAGTTTAAAGAGAGAAAACATTTTGACTAAAATGTAAAGATTGTTCATCGACTAAAACTAGACTAAAACTATGAAGGATAAAAAGGACTAAAATGTGACTAAAACTAATAACCATTTCCGTCTAAAGACTAAATCAAAAATAGCTGCCAAAATGAACACTGGACAGCACATGGTTAATGTGTGATTGAATAACAGCTGTAGCATCCTTAGTGTGCACGTGTTGTTTTTCACAAGCTCTACAACAGGAGGTCTTCAACTATTCAATTGATAAGGTTAGAATATTGATATGATCTCGAGAATAAATGGACTTGACGCGAGCACACTGTTTCTCTGTTAGAGACTCATCACTCTGTCCACTCATGATATACTGTGTTACTGGTGGTGTGTGGACAGACATCGTGTTGGCCTTTAACAAGATGTATTAGGTATCTTTGTCAATTATCTACAGGTAATGGTAATTGTTCAAATTGCCCAACATATGCAAGTTAGCATCCGGCAGTTTCTATGCGCGAGGGACCCGTACTATTACTATTTGTAATTCCATTTGTAATTCAACATGTATATTTTCTACTTTCTAGTCTTTTCAATTGTATTGTACAATGCAATGTCTTTTTATGCTGCTGCAACACAAACATTTACCAAATTAGGATCAATAAAGTACTTCTTATCTTCTTATACATTTTTCTCGTAAGACTTTGGGGTACTCAACATTTCCGGGTTCAGTAACCTGGCAACTAAACTAAAAGGCTCTAATCCCAGCATGACTTGTTCCCACTGGGCAGAGAAAGAAAAGAGTCAAATGTGGCAGGTCTTCACCAATATCACTTATTACTGACCATTAACTCCAACAACATAACGTCAACACATCAGGTCATACTAGGAGGCTCAGAAAGGGGGGAGTGTCACAAGTCAAACTGTTTGTTTTCTGGTGAGCACGAGTTTATCTAGGTACAACCAAACACAGGAACACACCACGTGATACGAGACAACACATATCCTGAGTAGGAGTTTACCTAAAGACACTCTGTTTAAACAGATATGCACTGATGTGTCCTCCATTCAGATATCTGACTTCACACCCGGGCCAGATCTCCTGCAGACTGAGCACTCCTGTTCGGGGGATGTAGGCGTCCTCTTTGGCCTGGACCACGATAATGAGGCTGGGGTCTACAGGGACTGGGACAGTGGGAAGGACAGATCTAATTCAGATGCATGTTGACACGGACAAATATACAGGACATCACGTTTTACAGATGACAGCTCGACTGTCTACATATGTCAAACCTGCAGCAAAAACCTGGGTCTAATATTCAACAGAAACCTTTCTTTTGAAAACCAACTTACATGTGGTTCAATCACCTTTTCATTAACTTAGGATCTTCTAAAATGTATTTCCTCTATCAACCTAATCTTAAGAAGGTCATACATGCTTGTATTTAATGAGGGTTATATTATTGTGATTCATTGTTTTCAGTGTTAAAGGTCACCTATTATTCAAAATCCACTTTCTCAAGTCTTTTATACATTCATATCTGTTTCCTCTGTGTTAAGAGATTCAGAGAGTCTCAGGAACAATGACCGCCTCTCTTCTTGTCCTGATCCATTTCTATAAAAACCTCTCTGAAAATCAGCTGATCAGATTTTGGCCACTTTGTGATGTCACAATGTTTTTATGGGTTGTGTAACTATTAGCCAATAACCACCCAAGGTAACCCCCCCCCCCCCCACCTTATCACCTGAATCACCTCCTAGAGCACCATTATGTTTTTTGTTTTTTTAAACCAATCACTTTTCAAGGGGGCGTGGCCAGCAGCAGCTCATTAGCATTTAAAGCTACAGACCCAGAATCAGCACTTTTGGAACAGGGCTGAAACAGAGGGGATTATGGGAAGCTGCAATGATCTGTTTGGTGTTTAAACCAATCACTTCAGAGACCTGTTCTGTATATATCTGAGACCTGTGATATATTGTTGAAAAAGAGTATAATAGGGGACCTTTAAGCCAAAGACTTTCCCAACTGGGAAAGTGCAACAACTGGTCACAAATGCAGCTGCTCATCTTTTAACAGATAGTAGAAGAAATGATCACATCTACCCAGTTTTTGCAAGTAAGTTATAGAAATTGATAATATTTCACTGTTAACCTCACTTCACGGTTTAGCTCATTTGCTGCAATGTTGCTGTTGGATGTTGCCAAGCGAAACCACAGTTGCCTTTGTTTTGTAAATTGGTTAGGAGCCATTTCAATGTCCCTTAATGATAAAGGACCTGTGATAGTATTATCATAGTGGTTCCTCTGTCCTTTTTATGTTAGGTACTAAACTGAAAAATAGCCTGCGGATCTGCACCTTAAAACTCACCAGAGAAGTTGGCCATGTGTGTGCATTCATCCATCACTCCCTTCATGAAGCTTATAGACTCTCGATGTAATGAGGGTCGAGAGCATTTTGTCGACTCCGTCTTCGTCCCCTGCAGTGGGTTGTTTGCACCTGGGCTTCTATACAAGAAGAGAAGAACATCAGCTTTACAAAGAAAGGTTAAAGGACACAAAACAGTGCAACTTCTGCGACTACGGTTGGAATGTGGACAATAGTTAAGAAATGGCTTGGCCGATCTGGACAGTTTCGGGGGGAGTGGATTTGCGGGTTATTGAGGATGCCGAGTCCATTTCTGACATTTTCAGGATACAAAAATTGCAAATATATTTCTACTCTCTGTGGGCTGATTTTGATACATTTTGGGTTGATTTGGAAGATTTAGGGGACTCTGGATCATTTGGAATTTGACAGATTGTCTATTTATTCATACCATTTGGGGTATCACACTCCTTTAGCATACTTTCAGCTACAGAAACCATTCAAATATAAATATGCAGCCTTTTCAGGACATGATGGGAAACTATTTTCTTTTCATAACTTTTAAAATATTTATATTTATATTAACCTATTTCTTTAACATATAACTCAATGGGCGGAACCTTAAAAATGGCTCTTCTCATGGTGGAAATCTGCAATTGTGTGAATGGGCATGTTTACAGAGGAATCTGGACACACCCTGCCATGAAACCAGAGGGGGGGGGGGGGGGTTATGTTTTGAAAGTGGGTGCTGGTTGAAGCATGCAACATATGAAAGCAGAACAAGAAGAAGGAAAGGTGAGGAGGGAAACGATAGTGGATATAACGTAACATTGTATGCCATGTCCTTAGAAAAGGCAAAGAGTAAAACTCTGTATGTAAATCAATGACCTTGGCAGATATCCGAGGCCACCCCCGCTGGTCCCTGATGATAACACTTGGTCCACGAGTTCAGCCTCGGCCTCCCCTCCAGCTCTGGTGCTCTGACCCACAGACACTCGGACATCCCCAGACGGGCTCAAAGAGTCGTCATTCTTCGCAAATTCTGGAGCCATCTTTAAGGAATCAACCTGATAAAAGCGGACACACAGAGCAAAAGATACAATGTACTTATTATTGCTAATGAGTGTTCATGTAAGTGTTCTGAATTAGGAATTATTTCTCTAGCAGAATCCTTGGTGAGAAATCCAGACATCAAAAACAGAATGTAGACATTTCTAATCCTTCCTTGTATAGTAAGCGATCCTTCAAAAGAGTTCAAGCATAACCTACCCCACAGTACTCCAACAGCTTTATGATCTCTTCTTCATACACTGAGTTTATGGCATACTGCTTCTCCAGCTCCTTCCAGTTCACTGCTTTACTCAGCACGCCCTGCAAACACAGGGAGGGTGGGGGAGATCAGCCAGTGGCTACATTGACCCACCCCCTGTATCTAACAAACTGTGCACATTTGATGTCATGTGACCATAACTTCAGGAAGCACCCATCATTTCTATGTTTCTGTGATGGAGGGAAGCACATGGTAAAGTGGTAAATGTGTTTTTTTCACAATAAACCATGTTCTGTCAAAGCAAATGTATCCAGGTCTGAAAAGATGTATCATAGATGTTGGTTACAAGGTGTAAATGTGAATGTGAATCATTTAGCTAAAGATTAGCATTGAAGACCAAAACAGTCTATGTGCTGGGGACTCGTACTCTACATTTCTAAAATGAAAAGGTACTCAACATTTCCGCGATCGCCCATTTGCAAGTTACACACTAGCTCTCACAATGGTCTGGCTTATTTTGAAGTGTATATATATTTTTCTTGTTGTTCTGAGTTTGTAACTTTATTGTAAATTGCACTTATTGTAGGTCAGCTAATTAAATGTAATAAAAAATAATAATAACACCAACTATAATGTTTGGTTATGATGTCAATTGTAATGCTGCTCTAATAACTGATTTGGTCTATTTGAGATAGAAAGAGTGTTACCGTGGTGAAGACACTTGAGGCAGTGGACCAGGACAAACAGGGAATCAGAGGAATGGGCTTTGGCCAGTTTGTCACCGCCAGGGACGCCATCTACACACAAAGATATGAAAAATAGGATTTTTTGGTGAGATGAGGTATTACAATGGACCCACTGGTATTTGTATGCAAGCTTGCAAGCAAAACATATACTTTCACATATAAAGAAGGTTGCTGGTGATAATGGCTGTCCAGGGTGGCACATGTGCAATAACAAATCATAAGACAGAATGTGTGCTGTTATGATGACTCACATATCCTCCCATGGAGATGCCAGTCATTCCTAGTGGCCAGTACCCTTCTCTCTCCAGCCAACGGAGAAGCACTGTTGACTCCAGGATCAAAGCCCCTCCCATCACAAGTAGGTCTGACACATTCTTTAGACTGGACCGCCTAAGTACTCACAAATAATGTCCCTGTTTACTTAACACTGAAATGAGTCCATTGAAAATATATATCAGTATTTAACCACCACGAGCGCAGCCTTGGCTGTGAGCAGGGGACAGATTCCAACACTCATGAGAAACAAAGCCTCAGACCACACCATAGATGTCTGCAATGACTCCTGTATCACAATCAGGGTTGGGAGGGTAACACTTTACAAATGTATTCCATTACAATTACTAGCTACTCGTAGTAATCAGTAATGTCGTCTGAGTATCACAATATAAAAGTAATGTAACCTGATTCATTTCTGTTACTTTTGGATGACCTCAAATGCAATGCAAATAAATCCAACAGACTTTTCTTTTCTTTTTTCACTTAAAGGTGGGGTAGGTAAGTTTGAGAAACCGGCTCGAGATACACTTTTTGTTATATTCCATGGAATGCTCTTAACATCCCGATAGCAATGAATACCTTTAAGTGCTTTGACAAAAAATCCATAAAGAAATGTCATCTGTGGAAGCCGTAATACTGTAAAAAGCACGACCAATCATCTGAGCCGGCCCTGGCTAAATAACTGGATGGCCTACCTGCCTGTCAGCCTTCCATCTGTGCACAAACTTATCTCGTGCCCTCATTGGTCATGTGCGCGTTCGTGTGTGTTGGAGGAGGGGCTCTGTAAGGAAGTGGCAGATTTGTTCCGGCTGTGTATTTTCAAACTCTAGCGCACTCGAACTGGTTTCTCCAAAATGACATACCCCACCTTTAAGTGTATTATGTAAGAAAAATGTGACCTTATAAAAGAAGAAAACAAGATATTTAGGATCAAAATCGAAAAAGAAAAATGAAAGTAGCCTAAATGAAAAGCAAAAAATAAAATTCAGACTATAGTCCAACTATAATATATAATCCTTAATTAAAACATTAGGGGAATACAGTTTACTTTTTTTTAATCCTAATTACGTAATCCCATTCCATGTAATCTGTTACCCCCCAAACCTGATCACAGTCCACATGTTCATTGTGTTTCATACAACTGTTGCTTTGCCGAATAACTGGCTAAATCATTTTTTTAATAATTGTGTCATCCTGATTGCAACATGAGTCTATTCTGTATAGACAAAGGTTGCTCATCTCTGTATACTACAGTTGGGCTACACTGACTATATCATCCACTGCCATCTGAATGTAGGAGCTGTAGAGATGCGCTGGAGTGTAGCATTAATATCACTTGTTTTCTCCAGGATTTTCCACACCTTGAAAATAACTGCCATTAAGGAAAGGAAGTGAACCTCAATATGTTTGTGGTACAGACAGCTCTATAGTGCATAATAGTCCTGCCTGCCAAAATAGACGAATCATAGAATTGAATGTGTTTAAAAAACACTGATGTTGGAAATTCCATTCTTTTTTTAAATAAGGCTACACAACGACTGAATGTTGTAATTATAATGCTGCACCTGTAAGAACTTAAATATCTACGGATATATTGTTTTTTGATTTCATTTTTAAAGATCTTAATTATCAATATCTTTCTTCACTTTGAAACTCCAGTATCCTGAAGGCTGTACTGTATCAATACAAACACACTACAGCCTGTTGTGTGTCTGATGTTTGCTACATGGTATACCAATCAGCAACCCCCCCCCCCGGACCTTACAAACACTGTTCATATTTCTACCTCTCAGATTTCCCTTATGCCTTCCATAAAGAAGAAGAGCACTCCAATGTAAGCATGATGTTGTGTATGTAGATATCAGATTTGCTTTGTCAGGGTTTTTTATCTCTGTGAAATGATTCCAACTTTTTTGATTTAAGCTTTTCTTTTCCTAAACGGAAAGCTTACTTTTATCTACTTCCGCCTTAAATGTAAAAATGCCAAATTGGTAATCAATCATTCAGGTCATGTGTGTGAATAGAAATGTACTTACAGTTGGTCTTTGGGTTTACGGTAGCCATGTGAAAGATCAGTCAAGGATTAAAACATGTTAACAACAGTTCACTTCTAACTATACTTCTATATATATATTATTATAATATATATTCCACCTCATTTTAGCTCAAAGCGCTGTAGTGATCAAGCAGCCTTTGCTACAAGAATTACCACCTAGCACTCGGATATCTTGACCACTGCTGCTTTGGCTACTGAGTGATTTGTCTCACAAAACAGTTTTAAAAGGAAAAATAAAAAGTGGGAAGCAGATGCGATCAGAAAATAGAAGGATATAATAAGGGCTCTCCAGAAGCAGCGAAGCCATTCCTGCCTCTTTAACCATCGGCCTGGCCATCAGAGTCCGCCGACGCCAGAAGAACTACACACAGAGACACACACAGTCATTAATACTTAGAGAGTCAAAGGAACAGAGAAAGCTGTGTAATGATCCCAGCCGGGCTTTGAAGTGTTGCAAACAAGAAGATGGTAACTTGGCGAATAAATAATACTAAGACCAGGCAAGTCTTTAACTTTCTTTGTTTAATATTGCCATATTAAACTCAAAATCCACAGTAAGACACATGCTAAAAAGCACATCGATAAGAGAAATAAATCAGGACCTCAGGTGCATTACTATTGGCCGTACTGAATCTATCAGTGCCTGCTTGGGGAGATGTGTACACTTCATACACACAAGGTTCAGGTTACGTCGTAGGTAGAGAGTGAAATGTGTAAAGCCTTACATGGTCTCCCGTCCCTGCCAAGTGGATACATACTGGTCTGTTCTTCTGCCACTTCTTAGGGACTATAAACTGGAACCTGAAACAACACAAACACTGTAAAGACACAGAATCCACTCTGTGGCTGAAAGACAGAATGATTCAATCACTCTGTCTTGTTAAAGGCCATATTAATGGTTCTGCCCTGGTTAATGACAGACCAACACTGTGATAAAATGACCTGAAATATATTTAAAATATTCAGATAGTCAACATTATTTGTTTAGAAAAATTGAGAAAAAATAGCACTAGTAAACAAAAACTGCTGTCATTTAAACAACCTTAACTATTTGTCATTACAATTACCCGCGAGAAACGTTGTTATTGTGGTAATTGTCAGGGAAAAACACATTTGGAGACGGAATAATATGGCATAGGACAACAGTAAAAAAAAACTCTGCAGAGATTTGGGTTAAAGACAGAAGAAGGGGGGGCACATTGTTGCTGCCCAATGGGAACGAGTGAGGAAGGGATGCATTGTTCTGTTATAATTATTTATTTATTCAAATGTTAATCATTGGTTGTCCATACTGATCTCGCTTGCTGTCCAGACTGATGTCAACTTTAACACTTCCTCCAGTCTGCACCTTGGACAGGGAATGATGACATCATGGACAGGGAATGATGACATCATGGACAGGGAATGATGACATCATGGACAGGGAATGATGACATCTTGGACAGGGAATGATGACATCATGGACAGGGAATGATGACATCATGGACAGGGAATGATGACATCATGGACAGGGAATGATGACATCATGGACAGGGAATGATGACATCTTGGACAGGGAATGATGACATCATGGACAGGGAATGATGACATCTTGGACAGGGAATGATGACATCATGGACAGGGAATGATGACATCATGGACAGGGAATGATGACATCTTGGACAGGGAATGATGACATCATGGACAGGGAATGATGACATCTTGGACAGGGAATGATGACATCATGGACAGGGAATGATGACATCATGGACAGGGAATGATGACATCATCCCATTTCCATGCACTTCTTGGAGCGTGCCAATTCCTCCATTGAAGTTCTCTCATTTGAATTGCCCTTTTTTGTATGTCTAATAACGTCATTAGTGTTGGACCGGTTGTAATCCTGTTTTGGATTCAACTGGCTCTGCTTATATATTTTGTGGTCGGAATAATACCGTGTGAGACAGGCTGTCTTCGCCGAGCTGAGGTAGACAACATTAAGAAGATCACTTCCATTAGGGTGGAAAGAAGCGCATGGAGGCTCATGTCGCATTTGTTTACAATACATTTCTTTGTGTTTTTTTTGGCGGTTATAAGAGATGAGAAATGGAAGAAAAAGTGAAACCATTGGTGCAGATCGCCATCTTGGGTCATCACACCAGACAGACCCGGGCTGCAGTCGAATAGTCCAAAAATCAACTCCTAAGTTCTAACCCTATCGTCTATTCCTTGACCTCTGAGTGAAACGCCACGGGGTTAAGGGATAGTGGATAGGAGAATTCAAAAGGACTTAGGAGAAGAGACCGCGGTACTTTAGAGAATCCGACTGCACTTTCATTATCTGACGTGTTTATGATGCGCCAGCGGACGTCATGAAGGTGCGTCTGCTGCTGTGGGGAAACTATGGAAACTACAGTTTTCTATACAGCGGACTACAACATGGATGTTTTAATAAGAACGAGGGACTACTGTAAACTCATCTAGAGACTCTGCACCGTGCTCTGATGCTGTTGCTTTATGCTTTATGAACGGGGACAACAGAGAAACATATTCTTCATGACCAAAGTTGGAATTGAAATAAAAATGAAAGTGAAACTTATGCTCGTCACCCTCTCCCTCCGGTCCACATTAATACAAATGATCCCAATACGTATGATTGATGAAAATATCTTAAAATCAATACAAATGTATTTATTATAAACGTTAGTCCTTAACATCTATCACTGTGTATATCACCATTCAAACATCTTTTAAAAGTTGAACAAACCCCACACAGCTCAGTAAAGACTGTGAGATGTTGACTTTATTTGATCATTTCAGTAAAAACTAACGTTCATATTTCTCTTTTTGATTATAATACTGATGAACGTTCAAAACAAAGCACTTTGGCAACTTACCACATACGTTTTAAAATGCTTAATAACTTTCATGATATCATTTCTCGGTTGTTTCCGTGAACGGCCGACTGTTGTGTGACGGCAAATGCTGCGGGTGCAAGGCATTGTGGGGCAGCATTTTCTCCTCTCCTTTAGGTGAGGGAGGTCCAGTGGTTCCTAAGCTAAAGGAGGTTATAAAGGAAGTTTGAAACGTCCTTTCCTATCATGTAGAGAATTCGAACGGCACTTATCATGGCTGCCACTGAGAGACTTCCGGGTCATTTCACTCGGTTAGGAAGGTTCCTAAGCTAAACGGACTATTCGACTGCAGCCCAAGCAACAGGACACAAAGACATGGGCGGCGAAGGACAATTACTAACATATAAACAAATACATTAGGAATTGCATAGAAAGGGATTCGCCTGGGCTTCACTTTATGAAGACATCAATTGGAAACACATTTTTGCTAAATAATAAAGGTAATGAGGTTTCTTTTTAAATTATTTTCCACACAGTATATCCTGCTAAAAAGACACTGCAACGATATGGACTTGATATTGAATATTCCTGTACATTTTTTAATCTATAAGAAAAAAGTATTTGCCATTTATTTTATGAATGTATGTATTGTAGAATGTTTTGGTATTAGCAATATTTTATTAAAAGAAAACGGGACAAAAAGTACAACTCCAGGACAGAGACATTATTATGTCCGTCAAAGCTGATGGTATAGAAGCATTTTGTGCAGTTCATTTTATTTCTAGGGACATTTCCTATCCAAAAAAAGGAGAAGGGCTGACTCCGAACCACATTTTTAAGATTTCAACTAAGAACTAAAACAATATATTAGCACTATAAAAAATGATACAAATATATATATTTTTTTATTTACTTTAAGTGATTTTGTGTTGCTTTGCATGTCTGCAGAGTGTATGATCATCGTTCGTGTATAATCTTGAATAGATGAATAATACATTTTTAAAAAGACATGGGCGGCTGCTGACTCTAGTGCGACACTTGGTGGGTAGAATTAGGTATACCAGTCCGATCTGGTATTTGGCTAAAAGGCAGGTTTGAAAATGTTTACACTAGCCCAACCCTACAGGTCACAGAGACTCTAGGCTTGTTTGAGACAAGCGAGACCGACGCAGACCTGCGCAGTTGCGATGAACGTCTTGCTAGTGCGTTGCATGATGGTTAGTCATTTTGTCCGACTTGCTCTGGAGGCTCGCCTACATGAGACGTTGAAATCTCGCGGGACAAGACGCCCGCAGCCTTGAGAGCGAGGTGCGGCGAGGCGGCGCAGTTCCTCTCCGGGCTGCGGAAGCGAAATGCTTGATGGGAAACGACTCGCTGGTATCTCGAGCTGAGCGCTCATTGGTGGTTTTTACCACGTGCTGGTGATGAAACTCTCCAATCGGCTCGGCAAAAGTTTGTTGTTGTTTTGTGTCAGTTTTACGTCGCCACATCCATTCCCATTTTTCATCATTGTTCCACAATGTTTATCATCATGAAATTAATATCCATATATTTTATACTATACTTGCACTGCTTACCGTTTTCATACTTTATATATCTTAGCATATTCATACACACTGTTCATACTGCTCACAGGCTGCTGTGTATATCTAGTGTATTCATACCCCTCACTGTTTATTCATCATTCAATTCATTCTATATTTTATTCTGTAGATTGTGTACATTACTTTTTGCACTCCTGGTTAGAAGCTAAAGTGCATTTCGTTGTCTCAGTACCTGTAATATGTGCAATAACAATAAAGTTGAATCTAATCTTGAGCAGGAACAAATGTATTTACTCAGTACATATCTGACATTAACGATTAAACACATGTGTGCATTCTTTATAAATGCAAACCAAGTCAAGCCGACTCCGGAGGTGGCGGAATGCACCTTAAAGTTGTTTGCAATCCGCCAAAAAACCGAGAGAAGAAGAAGAAGAAGAAGAAGAAGAAGAAGAAGAAGAAGAAGAAGAAGAAGAAGAAGAAGAATAAGAAGAAGAAAGAAGAAAAGAAGAGAATAGAAGAAGAAGAAGAGAAAAAAAAAGAATAAAGAAATAATAAGAAGAAAATAAATAAAATAAGATAATAAGAATAATAAGATAAGAATAATAATAATACCTACATCATAATAATAATAATACTAATCAATACTACTCCCTCCTCCTCCTCCTCCTCCTCCTCCTCCTCCTCCTCCTCCTCCTCCTCCTCCTCCTCTCCTCCTCCTACGCCTCCTCCTCCCTCCTCCTCCTCCTCCTCCTGCCTCCTCATCACTCCGCCTACTCCTCCTCCTCCTCTCCTCCTCCTCCTCATCCTCCTCCTCCTCCTCCTCCTCACTCTCCTCCTCCTCTCCATCGTTCCTCCTCCTCCTCCTCCTCCGCCTCCTCCGCCGAAGAAGAAGAAGAAGAAAGCGACTCCGAGCTGTCCGACTTCAGGCGAGCTTTTTGAGACCTCCCCCGGCTGCGATCGGCTATTCTCGTCTACTTTCGAGGCGAGCCGCAGCTCGTCTCAAACAAGCCTACTATGAGAAGCAGACACCCACTCACCACCTCTGAAGCATCAGACTGAGGTTGTGGTCTTATAATCAATATGTAGCAAATGTACATTTAAGTGTGTCACTGATGTGATATTTAAATGGTCTAAAAATGTGTTACATTTAATGTCAGGATTTGTGCATATTCTGTACATTAGAAGCCCATCCATAGAAGTAGAGGAAGTCATCATGTCTGTACCTGGCTTTGACAGCCTCTGGAGGCAGGATTCCAGGAACCAGGTGCTCCAGAGGAGAAATGAAGAACCCTTCATGGATCTGATAGCCAGTGTGCTCCTCTGTCTGGACACGAAGGAACAAACACACCTATCTATTAGCATCCAAAAACTGTTATTCTAGTGCGCACTGAAGAGAGAACAGATGGAGTACCTTATTGATGTGAACGGGATAGTCCTCAGGCACCAGAGACCCGCACCGCTCTCTGTCACCAATGTACTTACGGAACTCAAAGATTCTATAAAACACAAACAGAAGAGAGAAGAGCACAGCATCAGTACAGAACCATCTGATTCATCACTGGTTCCCCAGGAGCACTGATCTGTTTAATACAGTAGAATATATACTCAGAGGAAACTGATTGTATGGATGCATATCAACTTACAATGCCAACAACTCTTCTAAAGTGCATCTTGGCGGCGATTTGATAAAATATTAAATGTTAAAGGGGATCTAATATGTTCATTTACAGGTTCATATCAGTATGTAGTGTCTCTACTTTAAAGAGTCCTCTCCTGCTGATGTTCAGGTGTATATCAGTATGTAGTGTCTCTACTTTAAAGAGTCCTCTCCTGCTGATGTTCAGGTGTATATCAGTATGTAGTGTCTCTACTTTAAAGAGTCCTCTCCTGCTGATGTTCAGGTGTATATAAGTATGTAGTGTCTCTACTTTAAAGAGTCCTCTCCTGCTGATGTTCAGGTGTATATCAGTATTTAGTGTCTCTACTTTAAAGAGTCCTCTCCTGCTGATGTTCAGGTGTATATCAGTATGTAGTGTCTCTACTTTAAAGAGTCCTCTCCTGCTGATGTTCAGGTGTATATCAGTGTAGTGTCTCTACTTTAAAGAGTCCTCTCCTGCTGATGTTCAGGTGTATATCAGTATGTAGTGTCTCTACTTTAAAGAGTCCTCTCCTGCTGATGTTCAGGTGTATATCAGTATGTAGTGTCTCTACTTTAAAGAGTCCTCTCCTGCTAATGTTCAGGTGTATATCAGTATTCAGTGTCTCTACTTTAAAGAGTCCTCTCCTGCTGATGTTCAGGTGTATATCAGTATGTAGTGTCTCTACTTTAAAGAGTCCTCTCCTGCTGATGTTCAGGTGTATATCAGTATGTAGTGTCTCTACTTTAAAGAGTCCTCTCCTGCTGATGTTCAGGTGTATATCAGTATGTAGTGTCTCTACTTTAAAGAGTCCTCTCCTGCTGATGTTCAGGTGTATATCAGTATGTAGTGTCTCTACTTTAAAGAGTCCTCTCCTGCTGATGTTCAGGTGTATATCAGTATGTAGTGTCTCTACTTTAAAGAGTCCTCTCCTGCTGATGTTCAGGTGTATATCAGTATGTAGTGTCTCTACTTTAAAGAGTCCTCTCCTGCTGATGTTCAGGTGTATATCAGTATGTAGTGTCTCTACTTTAAAGAGTCCTCTCCTGCTGATGTTCAGGTGTATATCAGTATGTAGTGCCTCTACTTTAAAGAGTCCTCTCCTGCTGATGTTCAGGTGTATATCAGTATGTAGTGCCTCTACTTTAAAGAGCCCTCTCCTGCTGATGTTCAGGTGTATATCAGTATGTAGTGTCCCTACTTTAAAGAGTCCTCTCCTGTTGATGTTCAGGTGTATATCAGTATGTAGTGTCTCTACTTTAAAGAGTCCTCTCCTGCTGATGTTCAGGTGTATATCAGTATGTAGTGTCTCTACTTTAAAGAGTCCTCTCCTGCTGATGTTCAGGTGTATATCAGTATGTAGTGTCTCTACTTTAAAGAGTCCTCTCCTGCTGATGTTCAGGTGTATATCAGTATGTAGTGTCTCTACTTTAAAGAGTCCTCTCCTGCTGATGTTCAGGTGTATATCAGTATGTAGTGTCTCTACTTTAAAGAGTCCTCTCCTGCTGATGTTCAGGTGTATATCAGTATGTAGTGTCTCTACTTTAAAGAGTCCTATCCTGCTGATGTTCAGGTGTATATCAGTATGTAGTGTCTCTACTTTAAAGAGTCCTCTCCTGCTGATGTTCAGGTGTATATCAGTATGTAGTGTCTCTACTTTAAAGAGTCCTCTCCTGCTGATGTTCAGGTGTATATCAGTATGTAGTGTCTCTACTTTAAAGAGTCCTCTCCTGCTGATGTTCAGGTGTATATCAGTATGTAGTGCCTCTACTTTAAAGAGTCCTCTCCTGCTGATGTTCAGGTGTATATCAGTATGTAGTGTCTCTACTTTAAAGAGTCCTCTCCTGCTGATGTTCAGGTGTATATCATTATGTAGTGTCTCTACTTTAAAGAGTCCTCTCCTGCTGATGTTCAGGTGTATATCAGTATGTAGTGCCTCTACTTTAAAGAGTCCTCTCCTGCTGATGTTCAGGTGTATATCAGTATGTAGTGTCTCTACTTTAAAGAGTCCTCTCCTGCTGATGTTCAGGTGTATATCAGTATGTAGTGTCTCTACTTTAAAGAGTCCTCTCCTGCTGATGTTCAGGTGTATATCAGTATGTAGTGTCTCTACTTTAAAGAGTCCTCTCCTGCTGATGTTCAGGTGTATATCAGTATGTAGTGTCTCTACTTTAAAGAGTCCTCTCCTGCTGATGTTCAGGTGTATATCAGTATGTAGTGTCTCTACTTTAAAGAGTCCTCTCCTGCTGATGTTCAGGTGTATATCAGTATGTAGTGTCTCTACTTTAAAGAGTCCTCTCCTGCTGATGTTCAGGTGTATATCAGTATGTAGTGTCTCTACTTTAAAGAGTCCTCTCCTGCTGATGTTCAGGTGTATATCAGTATGTAGTGTCTCTACTTTAAAGAGTCCTCTCCTGCTGATGTTCAGGTGTATATCAGTATGTAGTGTCTCTACTTTAAGAGTCCTATCCTGCTGATGTTCAGGTGTATATCAGTATGTAGTGTCTCTACTTTAAAGAGTCCTCTCCTGCTGATGTTCAGGTGTATATCAGTATGTAGTGTCTCTACTTTAAAGAGTCCTCTCCTGCTGATGTTCAGGTGTATATCAGTATGTAGTGTCTCTACTTTAAAGAGTCCTCTCCTGCTGATGTTCAGGTGTATATCAGTATGTAGTGCCTCTACTTTAAAGAGTCCTCTCCTGCTGATGTTCAGGTGTATATCAGTATGTAGTGTCTCTACTTTAAAGAGTCCTCTCCTGCTGATGTTCAGGTGTATATCATTATGTAGTGTCTCTACTTTAAAGAGTCCTCTCCTGCTGATGTTCAGGTGTATATCAGTATGTAGTGCCTCTACTTTAAAGAGTCCTCTCCTGCTGATGTTCAGGTGTATATCAGTATGTAGTGTCTCTACTTTAAAGAGTCCTCTCCTGCTGATGTTCAGGTGTATATCAGTATGTAGTGTCTCTACTTTAAAGAGTCCTCTCCTGCTGATGTTCAGGTGTATATCAGTATGTAGTGTCTCTACTTTAAAGAGTCCTCTCCTGCTGATGTTCAGGTGTATATCAGTATGTAGTGTCTCTACTTTAAAGAGTCCTCTCCTGCTGATGTTCAGGTGTATATCAGTATGTAGTGTCTCTACTTTAAAGAGTCCTCTCCTGCTGATGTTCAGGTGTATATCAGTATGTAGTGTCTCTACTTTAAAGAGTCCTCTCCTGCTGATGTTCAGGTGTATATCAGTATGTAGTGTCTCTACTTTAAAGAGTCCTCTCCTGCTGATGTTCAGGTGTATATCAGTATGTAGTGTCTCTACTTTAAAGAGTCCTCTCCTGCTGATGTTCAGGTGTATATCAGTATGTAGTGTTTCTACTTTAAGAGTCCTCTCCTGCTGATGTTCAGGTGTATATCAGTATGTAGTGTCTCTACTTTAAAGAGTCCTATCCTGCTGATGTTCAGGTGTATATCAGTATGTAGTGTCTCTACTTTAAAGAGTCCTCTCCTGCTGATGTTCAGGTGTATATCAGTATGTAGTGCCTCTACTTTAAAGAGTCCTCTCCTGCTGATGTTCAGGTGTATATCAGTATGTAGTGTCTCTACTTTAAAGAGTCCTCTCCTGCTGATGTTCAGGTGTATATCATTATGTAGTGTCTCTACTTTAAAGAGTCCTCTCCTGCTGATGTTCAGGTGTATATCAGTATGTAGTGCCTCTACTTTAAAGAGTCCTCTCCTGCTGATGTTCAGGTGTATATCAGTATGTAGTGTCTCTACTTTAAAGAGTCCTCTCCTGCTGATGTTCAGGTGTATATCAGTATGTGGTGTCTCTACTTTAAAGAGTCCTCTCCTGCTGATGTTCAGGTGTATATCAGTATGTAGTGTCTCTACTTTAAAGAGTCCTCTCCTGCTGATGTTCAGGTGTATATCAGTATGTGGTGTCTCTACTTTAAAGAGTCCTCTCCTGCTGATGTTCAGGTGTATATCAGTATGTGGTGTCTCTACTGGGACATGTCTCCATGCTTTAATGTTCAGAAAGCTCTTTATTTTTCTCATACTGCCTGTGCTGCAGCACCTCTTTTCACCCTCTGTCTGAAACCAGCTTTGCAGACCACAACTACCTATAAAACACAACTGCAAAGGGGAAACCCCAAAAAGAATAAAAGGGCCTCTTTAAAGAAAAGAATAGTCTGATAGACTGGGTTTTATTTAGGCACAAATGACACTACACAGTCTTTGACAACATTCTCTTTATCTTATAATAAGCAGCTTATATTTAAGCCTAGTCACAACTTTAAGATACAGGAGCTACTGTGGCTCATAAACCAGGCATAGAGAGGGGCTGACTATAAATGTGTGTCCTCTAAATATTCAATTACCCACCCAAAGCTTAAATACTAGACAGCATCTGAAAGACGATTTATTTATGGCAAAACTCCGACACACCTCCAACAAAAGCAGAAACAAAAAAATAACTGGAGATATGTTCTTTTCACAGTTCCCCGCTGAATAATTAAGTAAATACTGAAATGAAATCCATTGTCACTGAAACATCTGAAATATAATGCAAGGTAAACAAGGCCTTGAAAAAATGCAGTTCTCTGATGTTACCTCTTGAGGTCTTCAGGCTTCCCCCATCCCCCAATGAAGAGTTTGGAGAGGAGCAGTCTCCTGTAAAAGACATCCAGTCGGCTTACACCCATGGACCAGCCCCTTGCATCTGCACAGAGACACACATTTATTTAGAGAGCATGCATATCGTAAACCCTTTTACATCACGATTCCAATCTATTATCAGGGAAATCCAATCAAGGTGCGTGCTATGGATAGTGAGTTTACTGATTATTAGTCACTGAAAATTAAGTGTGTATCTTCTGTGTGAAGAGGGGGGGAGAAGACCATAGATAGACTGTATAGAGTAGACTTTGTCTAGCAGGGGCTTTGGCGATCCCCAGGCTCGGCAATCAACACGTCAAAGCGTCCTTGGGCCAGAAGCTGTCAGATCCTGGACAGCAGTTATTTAGCAGTTCATTGCTTAACCGTAATATCTCACAGGAAAACCAAGCTGTGGTGTTCTTAAGCTGCTCGCTCGTGGTAGGCTGCAGGTTTTGTCAGACACGTAGAAAAGAAAATACTGGGAGAATAGCTCATTCTGCTTTTGATTTTGAATAGCATAGTTGAAAGCTCATTAGGATCAGTCCCTGTCTTGTAAAATGAAGTGTTGTCGAGAAACTTTAAAACAGTTGTTTTAAGTAGAACTTTTAACAGTTTCTATGTTAATCTACTCAGATAGATTCTGCCTCTTAATCTGCACTGTCCCCTTTCCTGTAACAATGTACATTTCCCCGCTGTTCGAAAAATAAAGAAACTTCTGAATCTATTCAAGTAAAAGTACCTCAAAATTGTACTCAAGTTAAGACTTAATTAAAAACAAATTAAACATTTAGTATGTAAAGTACTAAATGTACTTGAAGCTGGTCAGTTAGATATAAAGGATTTATGATGTGGTAACACAATAAGAATGTGTGCTACGATAGTACATAATTAAAATCAGAACACATGATGACATATTAAAAACATTACAAAAAGGGCAACATTAAAGTATTATATATATTGACATTGGAGGTGATGCGTCCTTGATTGTTTTCAACTATGGTAAAATAATTTGCCATTGCTTTGGCTACAGTAAGCGACTCTTTCAGTGGGAACTGTATAATGTATAAAGCACGTGCCCTGTCATGACTCAGATATTGACTCGTGCTTCTTGGCAGTCACCTGGACACTGGTTGGCCACGTGCACGTCTACTGTGTGCGGTCACACTTAGCTTAGAATTTTGTGGTAGCATTCAGATACGATGGAACTGTCCCGTTAACCCTGCACTGATGAGGAGTAGCGGGACGTACAGATACGCCATTTATATGGATGTAGTAAGGCAACGTTACAAAGCAGACAGTTATCAGAGTACTCAAAATGATAACGCGTAACAATTATATTTGTGACCTTTGTTATGCAATGTAACATCTCTGTAATATGACACCACATAGCACAATTCCGCTCTGAGTAAGGCTAAAAACTGTCCGTGGATGAACTGAGCTAAAGTAGGGAGCTAACGTAGCCTTGGTGATTGTTTGTTTTAGACCAGCTAACAGAATAACACCCGGACACACACACAGATAGTTGACAGAAATAGTAATGTTACACTACCTCAGGCTATACGCGTCTGTGTGTTATCCTTGTGGATTTGCTCGCACTCCTAGCTAACAGCTACCGTCCAGAGGGCGAATGACTGGACCAGACCAAGCCCCCCGGAAGTGCGCCGGACTCTGATGAGAATATTCGTTGTGGCCAAACGGCGGTACTACACTTCCGTTAGGTTGCTGGGTCCAGAAACACTTTTTCCCATTGACTTACATTGGGAAAGAGTGGTCTGTAAATCGTTGGATACTTTTTTTTAAACTAAATAAACTACCCAGTATGAACGTTTGTATAGCCCTTATTAAAAACATTCGGTCCTCAAGTTGTAAAATGTGCTAATAACATTATTCTGAGAGTTATTTCCCTCGGCATTATGAACGCGCATCTAACCCACGGGACCGCACCGCCCGGGACGTTCATGTTAGGTGTTCAGACAGTACTATGAGTACTACATGCGTTTTACCTTTACCCATGGATACCCAATAAGAACGGATCCATATCGCCTTACTGCTAGCCCACGGAGCTGTAATAATGGATATATTGCACATGTTTGCTGTAATTCATCATTTGTAAAATATTATAGCCTACTACATGGGCTGGGCTGTATGATGTAAATCGTGTACCGTAAATGTTGTATTAAATAAAGTTAATATTACCGACGTAGATTAACGTCCCTGTAGCTTCGTATTGTACTAAGAAGCTTATTGCACTGTATATATATTGATGTATGTATAAATATATGTATATGTATGTATATATATGTATATGTATGTATATGTATATATATATATATATATATGTATATATATATATATACATATATATATATATATAGTTTGGGACATTTGTTTTGCCAGTGATAACATGTAATAACAGTGATAACAGGCCTTCCATCACTTGCACCTCTCCTTTGCCTCTACAGGTATTTGACTGTGGGCCGTCATACCTGTCAAATAACATGACCACACATTTAATTTCTTGTTTTCTATATATATATATAATATGTGCCAAACACACGGGTCAATGCAGGTGCATTTCAAAAAGTGAAGATCTGTAATGAGGACCCAGCTCTGAAGAATAACACAAAGTGTTATAACCTAAAGCAAAACAAATGTCCCAAACTACAGGAAGTACTTGAGGAGTAGTGGAAACAAGACTACACTGTGCATGTTTGTGAGCAACTACATTGTCACTGCTGCCCCACAGAGACTACACTCAGGATTTGACGAAGGGGAGGAGGTGAAGAGCATCTGCACAGCAGGAGTCAGCAGTTTGACATCACTGTACAGTGATCAGGAGACACAAGGATGGAGCTCCATGCCATACATCTTGCAGAGTCATATTCCCGCATCATTGTGAGGTCTGATGGCACAGGTGTGGAAGTACTGTTCATATATTATGCAAGCAAATACATGTTTGGTTCATCTCTAGTGTACATGCATGCAGGCCATGGAATGAGAGAGAGATATGTCCCCATCAACACCATACAGTATGTGAGAACATTGGAAAATACATAATAATAATAAATTGTATTTGTAAAGCATTGCTAAAAGCAATCCCAAAGTGCTACAGGAGGCGTAAGAAACAAACAAAAATAAACAAAAGTTTAATCAAAGGCTTTTTTAAAGAAAGGTTTTTAGGCCTTTCTTAAATGCGTCAGTGGTCTGTGGAGTCCTCAGGTGGTCTGGGAGGGAATTCCACAGGCGAGGAGCAGCTGCACAGAAAGCTCGATCCCCCATTGTGCGGAGTTTGGTCCTCGGGGGGCGAAGCCGATGGTTGGTTGTGGAATGGAGGTTGCGTGTGGAGATTTGTGATGCGAGTAGTTCTTTTAGGTATGAAGGAGCATTCCCGTGGATGCACTGATGGGCGAGTAGTGAGATCTTGTATTCAATCCTGAATGAGACAGGAAGCCAGTGGAGGGAATGAAGGACGGGTGTGATGTGGTTGTACTTTCTCACCCTCATCAGGATCCTACCGGCACTGTTCTGTAAATATTGGAGCTTCTGAAGGTTCCTGCTAGGAGTCCCGCTAGGAGTCCCACTAGGAGTCCCGCTAGGAGTCCCGATGAGGAGAGCGTTACAATAGTCAAGCCTTGAGGAAACGAAGGCATGGACCAGTTGTTCAGCATCTGACAGGAGTTTTGCAATGTTCCTGAGGTGGTAGTAGGAGGTTTTGCACAGGTGTTTGATGTGGGTGTCAAAGGTCAGATGTCGGTCCAATCTTACACCCAGGTTGGTAACTGATGTGGAGAGGGGTATGTTTTGGCCAGAAAAGGTGATGTGGGTTATGGGGGATGACTGGACCTGGTTTGGGGTGCCAACTAAAATAGCTTCTGTTTTGGAGCTATTAAGCTGCAGGAAGTTTTGTTGCGTCCAAGCCTTTATCTCCTCGATGCAGGTGTTAAAGGATGTTGATGGGAAAGGTGACGATGATGGTGACAGTGAGGATGCATGTGGGATAGGGTCTGTCTTTATATATAGCTGTGTGTCATCAACGTAGCAATGGAATGATATTCCATGCTGGCTGATGACACGGTCAAGGGGCAGAGTGTACAGGGTGAACAGAGTGGGCCCGAGGACCGATCCTTGAGGGACACCATAGGTGACAGGGTGTGTCTGGGACCTCGCACCTCCCAAGGAGTCGTACCCTGTTCTTCCAGACAGGTAGGACTGGAACCAGCTCAGGGCGGAGTCAGAGTCCGATGGTGTATTGGAGGCGCTGAAGGAGGATGTTATGGCCGACAGTGTCGAATGCTGCAGTCAGATCCAGGAGAATGAGGAGAGATGGGGAACCAGGTTCAGCTTACATCAGCAGGTCGTTTGTGACCCTGACCAGAGTTGTTTCAGTGCTGTGGGCGGAACGGAAACTGGACTGGAATTTCTCAAAAAGGCTGTTTAGTTGGAGATGGTCCTGAAGCTGGGCGGCAACTACAATGATGTCTACCAGCATGTCATGCACTCACTGGCTGTGGCACAACAAGTAGTTTGTACAGAATAGGGAAGACAACAGCATTCACCAAACTCAAGACCCATCTCAGCGAGCTCAAAGATCTGGCCCATTTTGGACTCTCTGCCAGCTTGGAAGAGTCTTTGCCAGTCGCAAGAGAATTTGCGCTTCTGCTATATGGAAAAAAGGAAATTGGACTGATGTGCACACACTTGGATGAACTGAGGTTCATAATTGCATCAACAACAGATGCAGCCTCGGAAAATCTGCCGCCAACAGAGGATACATTTCAACAACATGTGCAAAGAGCAATGTTTCAGACAGCGATATGGTGTCCCAGCCCGAACCCAAACCCTTGTTATGGAGTCCTGTTGGCAAGGGGTGGATTGTCAGAGATGGGGCCATTCAACCAGTGCTATTTGCAAAACCCCAGCACCTACAGAAGTGAGAGACATTACTCACTTGTATTGCAAAGATGCAAAGTGTGGAGAGAGTGGAAAGTGCCAGTGCCTCTCTGTTGGCCTTCCCTGTACGGAGTTCTGCACCTGCTGTGCAGAATGTCAAAATGTGTCCCCTAACGTTTCTGAGGAACCTGACATTTAACATTATATTCTAGTATCTATATACTTGACCTCTCACAGAATTATTTGATGATTTGTATACTGTACGTTGAATTAAGGTTCAGGTTTCAATAAAACCTGTACTATTTACACCTATGTTTTAGAGGCTTGCCATTTAGAACTAATACACTTTATTGTATTGGGTTACTCATATTCTGACTATTTGGTGATGTAGTTCAGCCACCTGGTATTTCCCTCTTCAAATATAATGACCATCAGAGTGAGCATTCTTAACTTATAGGCTATTGTGCCACTTCTCCCCCATTTGGAGTTTGACTGTCTCAGAGAAGAGGTAGGCCTATGTCTAAAGAAATCTCATTTGCAATAGAACTGTACCAGATATTTCCATACAACTACTGGTTAGTGTTCAATAGCACCCTAGACAATTCAGTAATGGTATATTTTTTAGGGATTAGTTTTTCTGATAAATGAGAGAAAAGTGATGGAGTCCTATGTTCCTATCACCAAAAAGTACAATTTCCGTCTAAACTAAAGCTAAGTTTACAGGGCTATAATTCAGTATTTATTTAGTTAAATAATTGTCTGACTATTTGGTGATGTAGGACAGCCACCTGGTTCATACCTCAGCAAATCTGAAGAGGAAAAGAGTGATAATTCTCAAGTTATGTCACCTTTCCCACATTCGGCTCGTCTAATTTGGCTCTTTTTCAGGGATTTGGGTAGTTCTAAAGAACAATCAAAAAAAAATGTATTCCCCCAAAATAAAATTTGACAACAATCAATTTCATTAATAGGAGGCCCTAAAGATAGGAGAAATCATTGTTGTCATTTGTTCTACCTCGGGTAGGGGTATCTCTAAATCTGAGGGCCCTTCCTGCTAGACTAGTGATACACGGTCAATCGAGGTTTGGTGGTTGTGGGAACATAAGTAATTATTTCCAAAATATTAGCAATATATATGTTAATAGAAACATAGCTACAATAATTAGCTTTTATTTTATGAAAATCTAGTAGGCTAATGTTTTTTTCTAGATGTTATCCTTTTAGAGCAGACTGTAGCGGATTATTACAGATGCAATCCATCTGCAGTACAGCAGGCGATGGCTCTGATAATATACATTCACATCTTAATTGCCCAGACAAATTGGGTTAGTGTTACCTCTCGTTAGTCCATTGCTGCCTCAGTGCTGACTTTCCCCCCAACATATAGCAGACTTATGTGGATTAGCTTAATGTAAATCGTTTTTAAATCTAATTATGGGCAGTAGATTGGTTAAATTATCTGCTGTGTGATTTAACTTTGCTGTGGATTAGGTCAGAAGAGATAATGTTCACCTTATCACTTTGTCTCAGTAACATCTATTATAAAGGGACGCAGCTACTTGCATAGCAGAAATCATAGATACTGTATGACAGCTGGGGCCATTCTCACACTGAAAGATGCACAAGAATATTTTAGACAACTGTGTGCTTCAACCTTGTGAACTTGACTAGATAAATGTTATGAAAACTATTATTAAATCAAACAATGTGTATAGGAAATTCTCAAAAAAGAAATACAATAGACATGAGAGATAAGAATATGACAAATTAGGCAATGGATTAAAAAAAAAAGGCATGTGTGTCATTCACATTGGGAGTGCTAGGGAGATGTCCCCACCATCATTTCTTAACAATGATCTGAAAATAGCTGCATTAGCTATCAAAAAAAGTAAAGTAAGCTCAAAAGAATTCCCCTTAGCCTACCGGTTCTAAAATGACCCAAACACTTGCATTTGTTCAGAAACGTACAATAATAATAATACACAAATTACTGACAGTAAAAAAAGGACACACAGCTACACTGTTATGTCAGGTTGGCAATTTTGAATGTGCATCAGGAAGAATGTAAACAAAACAAATCCAAACTCTAGGCAGATGATACGGCTGGGCATGTGAGCCCCAAGCATCTATAATGATACTAAAGAGTCCTGCAGCGCTCCACCCCACAGAGCAGGAGCCTCTGGCCACATGGTCCTGTTCAGGGTTAGCCTGGGTTTTACTCTCATCAGCCAGGAGCATGCTGGAAAGTGGAATGGCCTGAGGTCCCAGCTGGGTTAGCAGACCTCTCCTCCCGCCCTCCATGGTTTTGGCCTGGCGTGTGACAGGGTGGCCGGTGATCTGTTCTTCCAATGGGCACACCTCCTTCTCTGATGTTGAAGAGTATGTTGTCATAGACCATATGTGCTCCAGTATATGAGCTATGCCATGTCTGCATAAGGGTGGTGCAGCTGTGAGGCCAAACTTCAAAAACACATGGATTAGCTTTACAACAACTGTTGTTCCTTACTTAAATAAATGTTTCTGAGATCTTAAACCTGATGTGAATACTCAACGATGGATGGAATGAAATTATTTAATGCACACATTTCAAGCAAATTGAGAAAAATAAGTTAAAATCAGATTAGTCATAATTTGTTACTAAAAATGGACCTAGGTTTTTTTGGTAGCTGTGTTTTAATTTCCAACAGATCCTCTACACTGATTTTAGACGTACATAGTTTCTTCAGTGCCTTTATTCTACAAAGAAAGAGTTAGGATATATACACCACAAGCAGAAACATTGGCATCATAGTTGGGTTTGATTCAGTCCAGCCAAAATGTAGATTATAATTAAGACTCACTGTAACACATCATACCACAGAGGGGCTTTTAATCCAGCCCTGTAAAAGCCTGGCAACATGTAGATGATAAACATCAGTAGCATTTAGAAAATAATTTACAATGCTGCGATCACCTTCTCATTCAATCAGTCTTAAGGATCCGAACTGTGAAGGATGTTCACTACCTGGACCGAATAGAGCAGAAAAGAGGAACCCGATTGGTCAGCCCATGTTGTGGCGGTTTCCATAACCTCTGCGGTGACTTTCTTTGTAATCATCCCAGTTTCTGGTTTTCAGCCGTGACTCCTCATCATCATTTTCAGCCTTTTTCTCTTTATCTTCTTCTTCTCTCTCCTTCGCATCAGTGTCCTCCTCCGTATCAACCCCCCTGGGTATCCCCTGGTCGGGGAGAACCCCTAGTTTCTTGTGCTGATCATACCACTCATCCACCGACATGGTGGCGAGGCTGGGGTAACCTGCCCCGAACACCTTAGCCTGGGAATGGAACAAACACACGGAATCACACAATGTTGAAGAGCACGTTAATGGAACTACAACACGAAGTTGGCACCTTCATTTATCACTTCAGTTCAGTTGCTAACATCTCTGAAAAGACTTCAAACCAAGTCTAGCATTTCTGTCCAGCTAATTCTTGTTACCTGCAGACAGACATGCACTTTGATAATTTAGCATTAAGCCTATATTGGTTGACAGATTTCAGACAAGCTAATCTATCGTTCTAGCTGTCTGTTATTTGCTACTTCTGCATTCCCCAGCAGCTTTACTCTCTAGTTTTTTCAGTGAATACCTAGTTGAGTACCCACACAACAGCCTCTCATACACAGTCTCACCTGCACCATGTCCTTGGTGATTATGAAAGGCTTCATGGGGGGCCTGGCGGGCTGAGCTGGCTGCTTGGCAGCACCCTGCTTCAGACCATCCATCTTCTGGAGTATCTCCACCTCCTGGTCAATGCTCTCTATTTCCTCCAGACACACAGTGACCCATCTCTGAACGTTAAGAAGGTAAAAATCTCTGGTGACTTCATCGTCGGCCTGTCCGCTGTCCACAGCTCTGCGTACATCCGTCAGTCTGGCTTCCAGATCCTTCCTCTGACGGTAGCGCTCGATCTTAGCTTGTCTCCGTACTGCCATGGAAACAAGGTCTGGCTGGCAAGGGACAGACTGGAACAAGAACCACACTTTACAATTCAGAACTTACTCATTTTCCAACTGTGCAATTACTCCTTTCCACTGCATTGTTCAGCTCGACTAGAAATGACCTTAAGTACCAGGTACTTTCTCTTTTCCATAGAGGATAGTAAAGAATATGTATGAGTACCAAGTAGAAGCCGCAACTTTCGCCAATGGAAAACCAACAAGGACCAAGTCAAGTCGATCCGTATATTATGCAAATACGAAACTTTTTATAACTTAATTTAGAATAACGCACAGTGCTGCTAACCCCTCAGTTTATACTTACACTTTAAACTGACACACACACACACACACACACACACACACACACACACACACACACACACACACACACACACACACACACACACACACACACACACACACACACACACACACACACCACACACACACACACACACACACACACACACACACACACACACACACACACACACACACACACACACACACACACACACATTTACTGTCATTAATGCTAGTGTACGTATAAGCAACTTAACGTTACCGGAGCCGCAGGGGATTCGTTTTCTGATGCTTCGCAAGGACTCGAGTTTTCATTCGCAGTCGGAAGTTCAAACCGTGACAGATTATACTCATGGCATCTCTTCAAGAAATCCATGAAGTAGTTGCGGGCTGTTTGGACTATCTCCAGCCGTCGGTCCCGGCCGCTCTGCTTCAGGCTGAGCGCCCCGCACAGCGCGGGCAGCAGCAGGTACCTCAGGTCGGCGGTGGCCACCTCCTCCAGCTCCTCATTGCAGCTGAACAGGTCGAGCTGAGCCACCATTGTAGACGCCTCTTCCAACATACTGATACCGCGTTTAACTCGAACCTGGATACTAGAAGAGGCAAGCGGTTCATTTGTACTATCTACATCATCAAATATCTTCCAGCCCCGCTCTAACAGATCACATAGTTTAGAAGGTTCTGCGGTGGAAGCATCGTTGTTGTTTTCAGAGTCCGCCATCTTGTCTCTTACTCCAGCTCTCTTCTTCGATTATTTTCTTCAGTGTTTTAGCAAATACTGCCACCACCGGCCAAACCTTCGAACAACCTGGAAGCTCCAACTACATCTTCTCTCAAACAAGAGGTGGGAAGTAAAAGTACATCACTCAAGTACTGTAATTAAGTACCCCACTACAATTCAGAGGTAAATGGTGTAATTTGACTCCACTACATGTATTTAATACCTTTAGTTACTTTACAGATCTGGATGAATGATGTGAAATCTAATCAAGTATTAAATCAGACTTTAGTTCCACCTGGAGTAAATTCACAAGCTACCCTGCAGTATACAAAGTCATTCAAACTAGCTGCACCTTTACCAGCTTTGAGAACACTTTAAAGATCAATCATTATAAAACGTATCATATTATTCTGAAATGGACCAATCTGCATAATCAGTACTTTAATTATATTTGATGCTAATACTTTTGTACTTTTACTTGAGTGACCTTTTGAATGCAGGAATGTTTGTAACAGATTATTACACATACTTCTAATTTTACTGTACAAGATCTGAGTACTTCTCCCACCTCTGTTTAACAATATAATATGTCATATATACTTCAGCAGAATATTCATAGTAGACTAAAATAATGCATTACAAAGAAGCCATCAGATCAGTGGTGGTCATAGAAGTCAGCATAGTGTTGTTGAAATATTTAAATCATAGATATGATTATTAGCTCCGGTCATAAGATTTGCATTGCCATTTCTACACTGTAGCTTTTGTGCATATGACATTAAAACCTTTGAATTATATGTCATTGATAATAAATACAATAATATGTCTTGCCAGGAGATATGGTTCCTTTGTGTGCTTTTGGTCAAATGCTCAGTATAATGCTAACACAAATTAAAAGCAAGAAGAACAGGCAAACACCGAGTCAGTTAAGGCACTTTAATATTAGAAAAAATCACCTCAAGTAACCACAGACATTCAAAGCACTTTGTTTTACACAACATGGTTTGTACTTCTGGGTATCCTTTTGAATGAGTTTGTCTACAATCCCACTCCCAGTGAAGGCTGTTCTTGCTTCATCTTAAGTGACAACATTAAGAGAAAGTAGTTAAGTTGCCATCTGTACCTTTTTCCATTTGAACAGTTCACTATATACCTATTACAGCTGAAAAGAAAGATTTATTCTCAAGTTACTTCATTAATCCAAACATGAGTTATATAGTGTACTCTTAGTAGATGTGATTTCATTGGAAAAGAGGAGAAGTTTTCCACTCCACTGTTTTCTCCTCCAAACTGCTATTTCATAGTTGGCTATTTGAAGATGAATTGGGGTGGGGGTACACTTTATAAAACTCTCATCCCTTAACCTACTTCTACTTTCAACTACTGGATTACAAAATGGTTCATAGCAAACCCTGAGTGTTTGATTTAAAAAAAACATAGAAAGGGCAATTTCATGTAATTGTGTATCCACCAGGTGGTGGTCGTTTATTTGATAGATAGATAGATGGTCTTTTTTCCCCCAAACAGATATTCCTTTAGCTCAGGTCATTGCATCCTTTAACTTGTTATAAACTGACCACCACTGAGTGGGATTAGTAATGAATACAGACTGCCTTAAGAGTTATACAAATCACTTTACAAATAATGACTTTATTATTAGTTCTTTCTTCAGGACATGTCATCCTACAGCCCAGTAACGGGGCACTTAAGGCACAAAAATAAATATTGAGAGTGAATTTGCCCGCAATAAATACCTTTGTTTCTGAGTTTCAATGGGTTCATGTGATTAACAAGTGCTTCTACTTATAATGGAACACTTTAAATGTGTTGATTCTTTCTAAATAAAAAGCTTTTTGATGAGTGGATACTAAGTATGTGTATTACCACAGAAAATAGTCACAATTGAACCTTCATTTATTACCATCCTAGGACTAGAGCCGTCTAAGATGTTACCAAAATTACAGATTTTCAGAATGCTAAGAACCCTCTGATAACGGCTCCCATGGGAAGTTCAGAAATATAAGAAGCAGACAGATTTGTGTCCAGTAGGACCTGGACTGAAAGACACCAGCTTTTGGCACAGTGTAGAATGCATACTGGTTGTTGCTCTGTTGTTGGCAAGTTAATTGCTTGGTGAGTCTTTGAAGGCACAGTGTGTATGTGTGTGTTGACACACACACTTGTGGCTCAACAGATATGAGACAAGCCATGGCTTAGCCAGCAGAAAAGGGGCATTTCCATGGACAGTACTCTGCTTGTTGACAGCATTTTGGGGAACTCCCTGTTCAGACTTGCTTTAAAGTTGGAGGCATTGTTGAGCTCTAAGTCATCAGGAAGCTGCATAAAAAACAAGATGAGGTTAGCCAACAGGACAAATGGTAGGACGCCAGCCAATAGCTGCAGCTAAAACAAGACCAACAGTTAAAGTGTCTGTCTTTACCTGTATGGATATCCATGGTACTTTGCTCTGAATATGGACAACAGCCAGCTGAAGAACAGCATCACCAGACCAATACCTGCTACACACATGACTGACACACACACCGAACACACACACACACGTTTGAATACAATCACAGACTTCAGTTCTTCAGAGAAGCAGCAATGACATCATGTGCGTTTGAAATTAAACTAGTGGACATTTGTAATATTTAGTGTAGTGTGTACAACATCTTGTAAGGTCCCTTGGTGGAATCTGAATGGATCTCAGAGGGCAGATCTCTGCCAAGGCCAAATGCCCTCTCTTGCAATATTACACAACCAAATGTGTATCTGCCCTGTGATTCTGATCCGGTCCAAAATGTGGAGGGTGTTTGGATTCCTCTTGGCCTATGCCATACCCTTCCTCTCAGTTTAGAAAGATGGGGCCATCACTTATTCAGAAATACTGGTGACAAAAAGACAAACAATGGGAACAGAAACACATCATAATCTTTGTGGGTCTGTGTGCACATACTCTTCCTCTTTCCAATGTCCATGTCAGAGGTGGCGGCCTCACACAGCAGCACCATTCCCATGGTAACAGCAGCATCTGACAGTTTGGTCAAGGTTTAAAATACAACTGCATGTTGGGCATAACATTAGTCTACTCAAACAACCCTAATAACCATATTAAATAGAAACAATAATAATATTATTGGGAAATAATGAAAGGCTTTAAAAAACAACAAAAGAGACAACAAAGCTAAAGGGGTGAGAACAAATGCAAAGGCTGTCATTTTGAATCACTAAGGATTAGTTTGTGGGGGGTCTGGCTCAGTATTAAGTGTATGATGAGTGTGACACAGTTAGAGGGATACTGAAGAGGAGGATGATGTGAGTCTCAGCCACAAACTGGGCCTGACTGCTGCCATGGATGTAGCTCTGGAAATAAACACAGTTAGATCCTGTTTGGATGGTTTGTTCACATATCATAAACAAAGTGTTTTTTCCTTACCACTTGCCCTGTGCTGGGGTTCTTGTGTGCATAAGGCGGACCTCTGATGTGGTTCCACATCTGGCCCGAGGTCATGATCAGGACAAAGCACTGAAATACACAAAAACACAACACAAATAATCCACCTGTGTGCAGAAACAGCAGCAGCAGCTCCTCACAGAGGGGATAGGAGGAGAAGTCACCGAGCAAAACAGAAACATTGGCGACTGCCATCAGCGCATGTCACCTTATAGGTGGTAAACGGCTAACATCGGACGATACCGATGTCTCGGCGTGGCTTTGATTACTCACACGCCTTGCACTTGTTACCATTATCCTTCTGGTTGGTTCAGTTTGTGTTTCAATACATCTAATAAACCAGGTACTTATAGTCCTGCGAGGGCTGGCTGTACGTTCCTCAAGTTGAATCTAAATCCATCTATTTATTACAATGTTGATCTATTCCGTACACACCTGTATTTACTGTTGGACCTCCCTCTGTAAGAGCCGTTCTCCCAGCCACTGGGTAAAATGCTAATGTTGGCAAGACATTAAGTATATTCTTTGAATTTTATTTCAATTGAAACCACCGACTTTCCATAGTTTTGTATATATAGATGTTTGTTATTGGTTATGACAGAGATGAATACTGTGAAGCAGGTTACAGGGGCCTGTCGAGCACAGCTAAATGGCTTTACGCCAGTAAGACCGGGGAGTCCGGAAACGTGGATGGGTATATGTTTTTGACTGCGTTAACGTGTATTTAAATAACTTAATACAGTGTTATAGTTTTTGTATCATCAAGTCGGTAGTGGACTGTGTAAGATTCAATGTGGATTTGGACGCTGTCTTTAGTTGGTGTTTGCAACGTTTGGGGAATGAACAAATATAACCAACATCTGAAAATAATCTAAATAACAAACAGTATTAAAACATGGAGAATATAGCAACTGAAAAGAATAGCATTCGGGAATGTGCAGAACCTGAAGTCTAACATATCCTTTTTCAACTTGAGGAATAGATTCTCTAACTCTCTGACATTCAGCTCGGACGAGACCATTTGACTTTCTTCACATCTTGACAGAGTATTATCACCAATAGGTCATCAGTGTGTGCATGGCTGTTACCAGTGCAGAGAAGGCCCACACATTCTTGTTAAAGAGAAACTCCAAATTGTGTCTTCGCAGATATGCCAGTCCTCCAATCACAGCCAGGAGGAAGCCCAGCAGGAGAGGCCCTGCGTAGTTGGGAGGGCGAATGACGCGGATCTAAGAAACAGATAAACGTGTGATTGGTAAACTCAAGTTTTGGTTATATCGTCATGGTAAACATACGGAAATGATGATGAATGTTTTGCCATTACCTGCACATCAGTCCTGTCTGCCACCCATCTGGCCAGCTGCTCAGCTGCAAAGCCTCTGACCTGCAGCTCATAGGTATCAGACTTGCGAGGTTTCCCTTTGGATGGGAAGTGGAGGAAGGTCGGAGCAGAATTCATACCGAGCTGCAACACAAACACGTTGCATTACTTTATTAATCTCCATGTACTTAAACTAATAACACTCACACAACCTTTAAACCTTTGCAGTGCTAACCAAACTCTTGGATTTAGAACTTGTATAAACCTGCTTTGGCAGCAACAACATCACACACTTCTAACTTCTAACTCAATGAGCTTCGTTTTTTATGTTAATGAACGAATGACAGACCATTACAAAAAAGCGTTGTCTCACCATCTGAAAGACGTCGGATCCTTCATCAAAGTCGACACATGCGAAGAAGACTTTGTTTGTAAATGCAGAGGAATAACGCCAAGAGTTAGCCAGCATCTGGAACTCCTCGTCAGCTTGTCTGAAATGAAAACATTGTTTAAATACACTGTTAAGAATACAAATAAAAGCATTGCCTCTCTCAAGGGCCCCCCATGTCTTACTTGCAGACCCCACACTGCCTCTGTGGCTGCAGTGCAGTGAACATGATGACCACCGAATAGTTCCTGGGAGGAGCCTTCACAAAGCGACGGAATTTATCCCCATTCATCCTGATAACTGATCGCTTGGAGGTCCACTCCATCATCTGAGTCAACTTCTCTGACAGCAGAGTCTACACAGGACAGACACCTCATAGTGTTAGACACTAAAACAAGAGAACACAAGAGAAAAGCCATCCTGATACAACTCCATGCAGCATTTGGGATAAAGATATAGGGAACGTTATAACAAATGTATAAACTCTTAGGTTATATTCAAACAGTTACTCCTTCGCACTAGAACCATTTGGAGGCATGTTGGTTATGAAAATCATAAACTCACAACAAACAATCCATTAATAAAAAACAATTAAGCAGTGACTGACATATGATCAGATGTTCATAAAAACATGTATCTCTTTGTTTTACATTCAGGCAGGAATAGTCCTGATTGAACAGAAATGTAATATTATGGACAAATGTAGTGATAGTTATGTATGGGCATAGATATGTCTCATAATTATTTGTGTGAACATAAAAATAATTTGTGTGTAAATATGTGATTTGTAAATGTAAAACACCATCCACAAATGCATTTAAAAGATTTGCAAACTCACAAATAAATGTGCAAGTGTAAAACGGATCTGCAAATACGCTAAATATGTTCACAAATAAAAAAAAGATCTGTGAATATCTCTTTAACATTTACACCTTTCGATCAGGCATTTGTGAATCCATTTTGTATTTGTGGACCAAAAATGCGCTTACGGATCTCAAATCTCTGTTCACGGATCTCAAATCTCTGTTCGCGGATCGTCTTTTTACACACGGAATTTTGAGACATATTTTCCGTCGGTCTCGGCTAAAATCTACTCGTGTCACTCGGTTATTTTCGGAAACCACGTGATGGCCTGCTGATGACGACATTTCCGCATGATTTCAAAGTAAGAGCATGATGGTTTGTTTAATGCTCTGTTTTTGTATTATAATGAACAGCGGAACGTTAGATGCATTCTTCATCACCATCACCATCATCATCATGTTATAGTGATACAGTTAGTTTGTGTTATTGGTTCAATATAGCATATATCGAGCACTTTCGTTGATGTTGAAGTGCAGGCTATAGCCTACGCCACTTTCGGGTCCTGGGGGAGCAGCTGGCAGTGAAACAGCCCAGATAAAACTCTTTCTTCATTGTGTGTTGTGTATTCAGTCAAGCAGGTTAAAGTTACAAAGCACTTCACATCTTATTAATCGGCCTAATTTTACCTTACCAGTGCAGTAATAAAGTAATCTGTAGAAAAGCACCGTATTTAGGTCAGGGTTATGGTGATGAAGAATACATCCAACGTTCCGCTGTTCATTATAATACAAAAACAGAGCATTAAACAAACCATCATGCTCTTACTTTGAAATCATGCGGAAATGTCGTCATCAGCAGGCCATCACGTGGTTTCCGAAAATAACCGAGTGACACGAGTAGATTTTAGCCGAGACCGGCGGAAAATATGTCTCAAAATTCTGTGTGTGTAAAAAGACGATCCGCGAACAGAGATTTGAGATCCGTGAACAGAGATTTGAGATCCGCAAGCGCATTTTTGGTCCACAAATACAAAATGGATTCACAAATGCCTGATCGAAAGGTGTAAATGTTAAAGAGATATTCACAGATCTTTTTTTTATTTGTGAACATATTTAACGTATTTGCAGATCCGTTTTACACTTGCAAATGTATTTGTGAGTTTGCTAATCTTTTAAATGCATTTGTGGATGTTGTTTTACATTTACAAATCACATATTTACACACAAATTATTTGTATGTTCACACAAATAATTATGAGACATATCTATGCCCATAGTTATGGCTGGCAACCTGCACATAAAACGGCCTGATAATCTGTTCTACAAAACATCACGGTGGGGGTATACATTCATTGTTATATTCCTACTACTAGGATACTACATTGCATCACTATGCTTGATACAAGCAATCAACACAGAGATGGTTTGAATAACGAAAGGTTTAATCAAGTTATTTGTTTGAGAAAAGGATAACTTGATTCACATTCTAGGCGTGTAAAAGGAAGTGGAGTTTGTCCTTCCTGTTGCAATCTACTTCCTGAAGCAGTCTGTAGTTCCTGAAGCCGTGTTCAGAGTTCTTATTACACATCCATGGTTCAGAGAGCTAACGCTGACTGTGCCCCTGCATGAGTCAATAGCAGATGCATGTGATGTGTTGCGCAGTTATTAGTTTTGTCCATAGTTCCATACAACCAGCTATATCCTGGTTGCTTTTAGCCTAGCTTCTCAGATTGACACGGACTTTTGAAACGTCGCAGAAATATCAGTTTAACTTTTTCCGGTGTGTGTTACAGAATAAATGTCACCTCTTTTTTCTTCTGTGCATCAGCAGGGTCATTGTAGATATTAATGAAGAGAAACAGCAAGAGCAAAACGTTTCCAAACATTCTGAGACCGTCTGCAACACTGTCCACTCTTCCTTTTCTTCTTCTTCTCCTTCTTGGAGGGTCATTAGCGGTAGTCAACCGAAGAATAGGTACTTTCCCGCCACCTACTGGACCGGAGTTTGTATCAAGGTTCAAGGTTTTTATTAGTCATACCATACTTTTCTGATGTTATGGTCCAAGGGGAAAGAAAAGTCTAGGTATAGTGTGTGTGTGTGTGTGTGTGTGTGTGTGTGTGTGTGTGTGTGTGTGTGTGTGTGTGTGTGTGTGTGTGTGTGTGTTCAGTTGAAATGTTCATAACAAACCTTCATCTTGTTGCTCCTGAGGCGTAGTGCTTGGTTCATGAGTGCCTACAGATACCAAGAGATACATCAATTATGTGTGTCTCACATGGTATTAGTGATGGACATGGATAATATAGAACTACTTTGTTATTTTGATTTAAAGTTTCAATTATTTTATATAATTACACCATTATTAATGTAAGTTTAGTTTATTACTTACTTCTAAACGACTGACATGATTGCCTTTCAAGTCTGAGGGGTTGGAGGAAATCCAAAGAGATGGTTTCTAAAAAACATTAAGGGATCAAAAAATAAATAAAAAAATAAACAGTGTATATCCTTTATTTTGTAATCAAAACATGAAATGTTGGCAGTCTCATTACACCAGTTATTGTTAAAATATTGACTTTACCTGCCGATGTCAGTTTCATCAGCTCTGCTCTCATCTCTGGGTTTATCGGTAGAAAAGAGTGTGACAAACAGCTGTAATGTTTCATCACTGCTGCCTGGTGTTTACAAGGCGCTCCTGTTTGTCCTGCAGGGCAAGAACACAGCTCCAAGTCCATGTCTACATAATACGTTTGGGTAGATCCCTTCACCACAAACTTCTTGTCCTCAATCTGCAAAATCACAAGTCAAACAAGGATAAATGTATTTGTTACACAAGTGACATATGTGCGTATTCATTCCGTAGTGATAAACCAATAGCATGTTATGTTTTTTCGGCTGTTATATCCATTACCTGCTGAATATGCGATGCTGCAATGTTGCCATCTTGGGGGAGGAATTTTGCTCACTGGAATGCTTCCCAGCGTCCAAGGGCAACGTCAACGAGGCTGGAGACCTATTATGAGGCACGCATGTGCCTCATAATAGGTCTCCAGCCTCGAGGTCAGCAGATCAAACAGCTGAGGAAGGTTGAAGGCCTTTGTCCTCTGCAGTATTTTGTCCTTGAGGACACGCATTGCCGCTTCTGCAAAATTGTTGGTATTGTTTCCTCTGGTGAGGAAACTGCCTCTATAACTGAAGGTCCAACACTCTCTTCTGGCGTACAGCCGGTCCAAGTACCTGAGGAACTTTTCATACCTGCAATTGGTTAGAAAAAAGAAACAAAAAATCTTTAAATAATAACAAATTATCCAAACAGTAAAGCTTAATCACTTCATTACATTGGGTGTTGGATGTTATTTGATATAATCAATTTCTCTCATATGGCTAAACAAAACATCACTAACTTGTCTGCATTAAACACTAACCTGGCTGCAATGGATGCCCTCTTGCCTCGCTGTAAAGCCTATCCACACTGCCTATCTCCTGACAGTAAAGCATCTCTTTTACAATGGCAAAAAGTGCCGGTCTGTCTCCGTGAGTGACCCCACTCTCCTTGCTCCACAGCCACCTCCAAACTGCTTGTAGCAGATGGAAGGAGCACAGGAGAAGTGTGGCCTTAGGAAATGCTTTTCTCAGAGCTCCCCTCTCTGCCCTACAGTCATCTATGATGACCAGTTGTGGCCCTTCGTGTCCTTTGCCAGCAAAGCCCTTCTCTCCAACAACTTCTTTTAGCTGTTCCAGCCCTTGAGCAATAGTCTGCTCATCCTCAGACTGGCAGAGGAGAATGCCCAGAGGGAGGCCACCTGCACAGTGGGTCAGGAGGAGGAATACCCTGCAGTTCTCTCTGTCCATATTCCCTGAGGAATCTATGAAGCACAGCTCCCCACTGTGCTTCAGTTGGTGCACTTTCTTCATGAGTGGAGAACACACAACCACAAGAGGAGCTCCCTGGGAAGTTGTTCCCAGGAGAGCCCATACTCCTCCCTACACGCCTTGTGGAACAGTCTGGGTAGAAAATGAATTAGTTGGTATGCGTGTCACTTACATGCAGTAGAAAAGCGTATTTGTATTCACTGAATACATCATAGTTTTTATTGCATCGTTATTTATATAGTGGGTAGTAGGTATCTTGAACATGTTTCCAGATGTGATACCCACCTCTGTACATAAGGCAGGTCGGGGCAAATCTCCCTGTTGGCCGACACGTACACATATCGCTGCCCATACTCCATTTGGAGGTCGTGTTTTAGGACCGCCAGTGCAGATGTTAGAGTGTGGCCAATTTCAAAGGGCCCTATGAGTATGTTGATTGCCTTTTCCCCAACATCTCGGTGGCGGATGGCGTCCGCAACAAAAAGATTGTGGTTGTGCCTGTTTATTAGGATAACCTTAAATGGTAGGTCAGGCATGTGTGGGTCTTCGGTCCTATAACATAAATCAATATATATATATATATATATATATATATATATATATCAATATTATATTAGTATAATAGTAAAAAAACAAAACGTGAAATAATAAGTATGTGGATCAGTAAACTCACTTCATTTCACCACGAGTACTCTTGAGTGTCGTGTGCATTTTTGCTTGACAGCAGGTGTTCTGCTGCTTTTGGCTGCTCTCGGGTTCACCCTATGCTGACACTTATAACTTGCCTGAACAAAATAAAGCAGATTTATTATAGTACAGGTCAAAGTAAAAAGGATCATTAAAAGGTAACTTCAAGAAATATCAACAAGACAACACTTAATTTGAAAAGCACCCGCTTCCCCAACCTGGGTCGGGTAACATCCACCCTCCATGTCACCCCCGATTCAGCTTTTGTACCCACTCCTTGACCTGTTCCAAAGTGTGGACATCTAGCCTCAAAGTGGCCTCAAAACCAGTGTGGTCCCCCAGTGAAACCGCCTCTTCATACTGGCACACGTGGTATCTGAACTCACCTGGTAGCCAACCCTACAAGGAAACAGACAACTATTAATTAAAATCCACACACATAATACTGTGTCAGCTCAGAATATAATACTTGTATGCTAGATATATAATGTTCTACAAAAATGATACTGCAACACTACAACTACCATAACAACACAATCACTTTACTAAAGAATGACTATGACAATATTAGGGAAAATAAACCCTAATGGGGATACTTTGGCAAATCTACTTTTTATGGTGTGGAACAGGATGTCAAATACCAGTAAGAGTTTTGCCATGATCTGAAGAACTAAAGAGGACCATGAGGTTTAAAATGTACTGACTTTACTTAGAACTAGAGTAGAATACACATTATACTTGCAGGCTTAAAAAGTCTGAAAAATAAAAATCCAACCCTCAAAATCCTAAAACATTGGTATAGTTATGCTAAAATGTTTATATTCTCTTTAAATGTACTTCATGTATGTTATTCTTTGTAATGCCTTGTCTTTTATCTGGACAATAAGTCTGTTATTAAGTGGTATAGTTTAGATGATGATGATGATGTGTAGGTGAGGCATTGATATGAGCAAACACATCCAATGTAATGTGATGCTCATCATAGTATTGAGAGATAGGTCTTATCAGATACCTTCAACTGCGGGTACTCCTCTATATTGTTCTGTGTGCCTCCAGAGCACACACAAACACGAGGTCTGAAATGAAAGCAAAAAAAACAGCTTATAGTTATTCAGGTACTATTCTGATGCTAATACTTTAGTACTTATACTTGAGTATTTCTACACTCTGGTACTTGTACTTTTACTCAAGTACAAGATCGTATCACTTCTTACACCTCTGGAAAGCACTTTTATGTCAAGGAATACATTTTTACATGGTCTCAAAACGTTAATATGTTATTAATGCAGGGGCGGATCTACGGGGGGGCAAGGGGGGGTAGCTTCCCCCCCCCCCCCCACTGTAGAGCCTTGCCCCCCCAGCTGCCCCCCTAACTTTGTTTCCCTAAAACTGTACTAAAACAAACCTACACTATTTCCACAAGCTTCTCAAGCAACAAAACAAGCATTACATGAGTTAAAAGTGAATCATTTTAAATATCATTTTAGGCCCGTTAAAAACGCAGCTACGGCCCTGCATTAAACTGCGGAGCGGCGTTCACACAGACCGCGGCTCACACCGCTGCAGAGAGGGAGCGAGCTGTCCCAGCACCTATGGATCAGCTTCCCCTGGGAGCATTTCCCTTTCCACTAGTTTTGTTTTTACTAAGGACGAGAGCTTGAAACTAAATATTAATAAAACGCTGCCGTTTGAATCGATAGCGTTTAACAGACAGGCGCTATTTGGGGCGTTACGTTACAAAATACTACGCAGACAGCGTTAGCTGGGAGATCGATCACTTTGCTAAACTACGCGGTAGCCTACTATTAAATCCACGTAAACTACACATCACAGCAATGAGGCCAGATCAATGAAACCAGGATACATCCTTTACTGTAAAAACTGGATCCAAACACAGCTGCCTGTGTGTGCTTGATCAATACTTTCTGATGTTATATGATATGCTACATATTAGCTAGGCTACATGGCCCTAACGCGTAAAGTTATACAAACATTTGTACCTGTGCTTTTCACAAGTAGACTCTTGCAGGCCAGAGTATAGGAGTGATTCAACAACAACACAAAGACATATGAGAAGTGATCAGGACGAACAGAAAGAGGAAAAGGAAAAGAGAGTTCACTGAAGAGACCAGGAGGGTCAGAGCAGGAGGAAGAGGAGGAGATGAAGAGACCAGAAGGGTCAGAGCAGGAGGAAGAGGAGGAGATGAAGAGACCAGGAGGGTCAGAGCAGGAGGAGGAGATGAAGACATTAGTGAAGAAGAATAAATGTATGTGAGGAATAAAGATGAAGTGTCAGAAAGAGGGACAGAGGCAGGGATCAGGAGGCAGATGAAACTCCAGCTGGACCACATGGTATGTTCTTATTCTCCTTACATATTCCATCACAGCAGCACAATCTAGCAGCTCTTAGTATTGACAAATATTGATTGAAATGTGTTGCTGCACAGGTCACCTGTAGCTCTCTGAAGAGATGGGTGATGTCATTTGTGTACTTCATTATAAGTTGAAATGTTGAGCTTGTCAATCTTAATCTGAAAATACAAAAACTGAAATATAGGTAAGAGAAGAAACTGACACTTTTGTGATGTAATTCCCTCATTGCAGATCACACATGGACTGATCCATTATTTTAATAGGAGGGTAAATGGTATGGCGTGACGGGGTTGAAACAAACTGAGGGACAATATTGTAATTTCATAGATAATTCAAGTATTTTTTCAGAATTTATTTTTGATCAGTTAAAGTTGACAAGCATATGATTATATTAGCAGCAACATTTTGGGATAATTGGCCATTTTGATTGGTTTGATATTAAATTAATATGTAATAATGCTTAGTGAGCACATGCAAATATGTCTGTCTAATACTAAGAAAACCAATTTTTTAAAAACAAAATATATATTTAGTTTTACATTGTAATGCAAAAAAACCTGTTCCATTAATTCATTGCTTTAAAATACATTTTGTAGTTTCCTTTCATTTAAAATTATTGAAGTAAGCTTGGGGGACTCAAAGGGCACACGATTGTTTGTCTAAACACCTTGTTTCTCTTGTGCATTAAGAACACTTGTGTTAGGGCATGAATTAACAATAAATAGGTTATATACAGTATAAAATACCACGTACTGTCCGCCCTCCCATGCCACCCTGGCATGACCTCTTGCCCCCCCTTTGCCCCCCCATGTAAAATGTTCTAGAACCGCCACTGTATTAATGTCAAATATTATATATACAAATGTTGTATTATATAACAAAATAGACATTTATAACATATTATAAATGTCTACCTTTAAATAAAATATGAAGTAGATACCTTACTATGGAGCTAATTTACTGCCATAACTCCACAAACAAACTAAACAAGTTTTACAAATGCCTCATGATTCACTAACAAACACAATGTGGTTTACAAATACAAAACACCATCTACAAACTAATGCATTTAGTTTTGCAAAGAAAAAACGTATCTATCAAACAAACACATACATTTTTTCTAATAAATCATGTTTCAGAGACAAATTCAGCATAGGTTTTACAAGTACACAACTTTTTTTTACAAGTACAACACTTTTTTTTACAAGTACAACACTTTTTTTTACAAGTACAAAACTTTTTCTTCTCACGGCGTAATATTTCGCCGTGGTTGTGCTCAAACACACTGGCCGTTTCTCAATCTCGAGGATACTGGCTTCCAAGACAATATTTCAAGGATGCTACGTCATCGAGTGCCGCCGAAGTACTGTTCCAATGTCCAGCATACTTGGAATTCCACCGAGGCCGCGTCCTTGGTTTGGGGGAAATTTCGAGGCTGCACATGGGTAGACTTCGCATCCTTAAAATCCCCACAATGCTTTGCGCATGGACCAATTTCAAAAACCCTTGCGGATGGCTGAACTGATGGCGGGAGGTTGAGCAGAGCATGGAACAGCCCTTGCCAGTCTGATGGCAGGTGTTTCTAGCGATCCAGCGATCTGGGTCAGTGTTATAGTGATAATATTATAAGGTGAATTTAGCGATCACAACGAAAACAGCCAAGACACATATTACGTTGAGTGTTGTAGGTGGCTTAAAGCCCACCTCTGCTCCGCGCCGTCCTTTAGATGAGCCTGGTCAGATTTAATAAAAGAACGAGTTCAAAACACCGGCATAAAAGTTATAACAATAATCTGATTTTAATACAGTAAAAAACACAATACGAAATACAGAGTGCCCTGAAACAGAGCACTCCGGGCTCCCCGCTCTACTGCCGTGCGATACAGATATCGGGACCAGCCAGTCAGAAACAGGGAGCATTTTTGCATGAAGAAACAACAGTATATATGGACATATTTGGGGCAGAGATGTGTGTCGGCTTTTCCGTCCCATTTTACTCCTAAGCGAATCAGAGAGTCCGTGGGGAGGAGTTTGGGTCGGTTGCTCACTCCCCTAGGTGTTCTTACTGGTTGGATTCACTTTGGGTCGGGCCCAATACAGCGAATCAGAGTTCTGGGAAAAAGTATTTTCTTCTGAACAGAGCGTGAGAGCCTCGGAACTAGACAAGGTCAGAATCACTTTTTATCTTACACCTGGGTTAACTCCTTTACTTTCCCAGGGAAGGTTTCACACAAACTATTCCTTCCCAAACAATCAAACATTGTACACAGATATATCGGTATCAAACATTGTACACAGATATATTGGTGCTTGAGATTATATTGGCCCCCAGAAAGAACCTTGAAAAGAACATGTGTGTGTGTGTGTGTGTGTGTGTGTGTGTGTGTGTGTGTGTGTGTGTGTGTGTGTGTGTGTGTGTGAGGAGGTGTGTGTGTGTGTGTGTGTGTGTGTGTGTGTGTGTGCTGATATCTGGGTCAGGAAGTGTATGTGTGTTGGTTTGCTGATGGGAGGAAGTGTATGTGTGTGTGTCAGGGTCTCTGGGTCATGGAGTGTAAGTAAGAAGGTTTATATATATAGGATTACTTTAAAACAGTCCCAAATAATACATGTTCACTTCAATACAGTTCAAGATAATACCTGTTTACTTTAATACAGTTTAGAACAATATCTGTTTGCTTTAGTGTTTATAAATTCTAAATCATCAGTAAAGTCTACGACCATATTTCGGGGGGATATGCTACATATTAACTTTCAATTTTATGCATTTCAGTTCTTCAATAAAATTACTTAATTAACACTTCACTTTCCTGACACAGTTCCACTAACATATATTCACTGTCGATTGTTATTTTTTAATATTCTTTGCCGAATTTGGCCGTGTAAAATGTCCTCTTGGGTTGCCGTACAGCCAATGCGTGACGTCATTAGTAAGCGTAACGAACCCCGTGCTGATCTGGTAGGCCCTGTCACTACCCGATCCGTCCCCCTGCCCGATCGGTACTGCGCATGTGCGAGATGGTCCGCCATATTGGACAAGTCCGGACGGCAACCCAAGATGGACACTTGACACAGTGGCTTTTAGCAAAGCTCAAAAAGAAAACTCGAGAGAGATGAGTTATTTTTATTACAACGTGACTTCACTATTATTTAACAACTCTTTTTATTGGGTTCTTTTATTTGGGGTTAAGTACATTGTCAGAATAAGTGAGAAATGAATTTAACTTCTGTTAGACAGCCATCATACTGAATAAATATTTACTGTGAATTTGTGCAAAAATGTATGGCATATGGCTGTCTAAAAGAAGTTAAATTCATTCCACACTTATTCTGACAATGTACTTAACCCCAAATAAAAGAACCCAATAAAAAGAGTTGTTAAATAATCGTGAAGTCACGTTGTAATAAAAATAACTCATCTCTCTCGAGTTTTCTTTTTGAGCTTTGCTAAAAGCCACTGTGTCAAGTGTCCATCTTGGGTTGCCGTCCGGACTTGTCCAATATGGCGGATCATCTCGCACATGCGCAGTACCGATCGGGCAGGGGGACGGATCGGGTAGTGACAGGCCCAAGCATAGATATATATATCTATGGGCCCAAGCCCCCAGGAAGTGCGCCGGAGTCTGATGAGAATATTCGTTGTGGCCAAACGGCGGTACTACACTTCCTTTAGGTTGCTGGGCCCGGAAACACTTTTTCCCATTGACTTACATGGGGAAAGAGTGGTCTGTAACTCGTTGGATCATTTTTTTTAAACTAAATAAACAACCCAGTATGAACACTTGTATAGCCCTTATTAAAAACAAGAGTTATTTCCCTCGGCATTATGAACGCGCATCTAACCCACGGGACCGCGCTGCCTGGCACGTTCATGTTACGTGTTCAGCACTACATGAGTTTCTCTTTACCCATGGATGCACAATAACAACGGACCATATCGCCTTACTGTCAGCCCACGGAGCTGTAATAATGGATATATTGCACATGTTTGCTGTAATTCATCATTTGTAAAATATTATACTACATGGGCTGTATGATGTAAATCTTGTACCGTAAATGTTGTATTAAATAAAGTTAATATTACCGACGTAGATTGCACTTGCAATTGTTTTTAGTTACTTGTGGGCTACTTAACATGAATAATCAGTTACTATCCTTTTACTCCATCACATTTCAAAAAGAAATAGGCTATTGTTATTTTAACTCCACCACAGTAATCCATCATCAGCTTTACTTTTTAGATAAAGTTTTAACTCACAATTGATCATAACAGGCTTCAACATATACATTTATTACCAAGTGGTTTCATGTACAACCCACACAAGTATCATGCTAAATGAAGCTCTGTTGCTTGGATATCACTAGATCCTGATGTCAGCGTAATATAAAAGTACATAACGATTGATGTGTAATTTAGCATAATTTACTAGCTAGCCGCTAGCTGCCGCCTCGTTAATATAAATCCAGTACCATGCTGTCATGAACGCGCGGTGCTGTTACGTGTACGCAAATTCACGTGCTTAATGTGAACGAGCCTTTTGGGCGGCGTGGTTAAAGGTGCGCATGCTCTATGAGTGCACATACGGGTACTTCTCAGGCATGCCAGGTAATCTGTGACGTTTCGCTCTCTCAAAAGTTGGGCCATTTTGTCATCATGCGCTAATGAGCAACTCTCATAGGAATTAATGAGGCCCCGCCTCCCACGCTGTATCCAGTTCTTATTATACATCAGTGGCGAGCCGTCAGGGCCCTCTAGGCCCTCTGTGAGGGCCTAAGATATTCTAAAAAATAATATTTGAAAACATTAAAAAAAAAAAATTCAAATGTAATTGTATTTAAAATAATATTTCCAAAGAAATAAATCCTTCGAATCTGCCTGTTCAGTTTCTGTTGGAATGTGAAGGGTTAAATGCCGTCTCTGAAGACGGGAGAGCTTGTTGGTCCATCTGTACATTCACAGAGGGCCCGCTGTAGTAACTGAACGAGAGAGTAATGTCAAATGACAGTACAATTGACCTATCATATCTTCCCTCTAAATGGGTGGGCTTTTTTGATATTCCGCTGAAGTATACGCTGAGACGTAATAATTCTTCTTTTTTTCTCGAGGGAAGGGGGGTCAGAGGGCCTAGGTAGAAAAGTCACGGCTCGCCACTGTTATACATCCATGGGTAGGCCGTGTTGTCACTGTCACTACCCGATCTGCCGCCCTGCCCAATTTTTGGGATTTTTATGATCTAGTTAGGTGCTTTTCAAGTCCTGTGGGGGGTCACAAATTGGATAATATATTGATTTCAAACCATGTCAGTGGGCTGCAGCATCAATTATTTTTGAAAGTGTAATACATAAGAATCAGTTGATTGTTACTATTAATGATCTGGACATGCAGAAGAGGCTAATATGATCACTCAACATTGTCAACATTCATTTTCCATGTCTCTCTCCTTTCCATAACCTGCAGCCTCTCTTCCATCTTCTTGAGTCTCTCTGTCTTCTTCCTGTTCATTACTCTCTCTGTCCTCTACCCTTTCTCTTTGTTCAACCTCTCCCTCGTTGTTCACTTGTTGCTCCTCCTCACTTGTCGCTCCAGCCAGTGAATTAAAAGAAATTCAGCAATTTAGTTCATTTAACTCGTTTGTTTGCATTCTTTTTTTATTTAAATCTGTTTTGTTTGATTCTCAAAAGAGAACAAAGATGTAAGCAAATGGTGTTTTATACAATTGTATGTTATTATGACATCATAACTGCAATAGATGTATGTTGTTTAAAAAATATGCCTATTGTAAATGAAGATTATTGTTATAGATAGATACATAGATAGATACATAGATGGGCTTATTAAGCCTTAATTCTTTTGTGTGACTGTACCTGCAGTTCCTCCCTGACTTCCATCACTTTCTCTCTCTCTCTTTCTCTCTGCCTGTCCTGTCTCTTCATTACCAAAGCTGAGCTTCGACTGACGTAGTCTTTTCATTATATCTGAGTCAGTGTAAAAAGAAAACAATACAATGTTATATCTTCAATGTTTTACTCAAATTGAAATGAAAGAAAGGCATTACAACGTTTGTTAAAACGTAATCCTTCTGACATTGGATGGATGTAATTAACTTTAGCTCTCTAACTAGTTTATTCACGCTATTTAAACCAAAGTATAGCCTATAGCTGCAATAAAAGTTAGTGTGCATGTTGTCGGACGTCCACTGACTAACGTAGAGCGTTCACACAGGATCTGCTGGTCATATGATGTCCTGATGAACAGAAACACAAGCAGCCCGTTGGACTCAGATCTCTAGATACCTCATCACTCCTCCGCTGCTCCGGTTCAAGTCCGGGCTGCGGTGGTTTGTTGAAACATGTCGTCTTCTTCTGTTTGCTTTAATCGAGGCTACGTAGTTATGCAGCGCCCCCATCGTCAGTAAATGGAAGTACTACAAAGAACCCCGTTTAGTGCAATTATTTCACAAGTTTTGTTATATACACAGCTCGAAAAATACCGGACCTCGGTGACCTCAATGGTGGATACGGCCATGGGTGTGGAGAGTTTGTCACAATCACAGATCAAGAAAGCGTTGAGATTAACAACATTGTAGGAATACCAAGTGTTGAGCATCAAACTATCTAAAAGACCTCCGAGGTGTTGTCGACAGAGTACTATACTCACTTGATGCCAGTAGATTCAAAATGTGTGACAGAGTAGACAGCCACAGAATGTACCGGATGAGTGATGGACAAAGGTCACAAACAAGGTCGGTCATTCTACACCAGGGGTGGGCAAACTTTTAGGCTCGGGGGCCACTATGAGTTTTCAAATTGACAGACGGGCCGGGCAAGTAGCAGATGGATGGAGAGTGTTTGTGTGAACAAATACAAATTACAAGTAAAAGCCATTACCTGAAAAAGTTAAGAAAACTTACATTTCATTTCAGTGGGAACAGTGTTGTTGGTCACCCTTTTTTGCCAGTGCATCAAAGTTTGGTGTCAGTTTGGTTGTGGCAATTCTCAGGACAGATCTGAGGTGTTCATCAGTTAACTGGGATCTGTGGCGTGATTTGTTGATGTTCATCACGCTGAACGTCTGCTCACACACGTAGGTAGAGCCAAACAACACCAGCATCCTCTGTGCCATCCTCCTAATGTTTGGAAACTTGGCTTCGCTTAGTGATGCATAAAACTCCTCCAGTTTGAGGGAGTTGAACTTCTCCTTTAAGACGGAGTCACATTGAAGATTAATCAGTTCCAATTGCAACTCCTGCGGCGCTGTTTCACAGTCTTGTGACAGGGGACATGACACCAGCTGAAGTGACTTTTCGATTTTTTCAAAATCAGAAAAGCGACGGCAGAATTCTCCGTGCAGGTCGTCCAGCGATTTGCTGTATTTCTTCACACGTCGAGGGGCCTCTTTCAGTGTTGCTAGTGTGGGGAAATGAGCGAATGATTTGTTTGACATTTGTCTTGAGAATAAAGTCAACTTGGCTTTGAAGGCTCTCACATTTGTGTACATTTCGTGCACAAATTGATCTTTCCCTTGTAGCTTCGTGTTCAGCTCATTCATGTGTGTCAGTATGTCCACAGCAAAAGCAAAATCACAAAGCCAATCTGCGTCGCTCAGCTCTGGAAAATCGTCAGCTTTCCCGATTAACTCCAAAAATGAGCTAATCTCCCCTTTGAGCTCCCACACTCGTCGACATACTTTCCCCAAACTTAACCAGCGGACATGAGAGTGATAAAGCAAGTCCTGGTGATCAGCATCCATTTCCTCAAGGAACTTAATAAATTGACGATGCTGAAGTCCCCTCGCTCGTATACAGTTAACGAGTTTTATGACTGGCTCCACAACATGATCAAGTTGCAATACAGATTTACACAGGGCTTCCTGATGGATTATGCAGTGCAGGAAAATGACATCCAGCTCAGGGTTTTCCTCTTTCACCTTATCCTGGATTCTTTTCAGCAGCCCGACTTTTTTACCTGTTAAGTTTGGCGATCCATCTGTGGTGACATTGGCAAGTTTACACCAAGGTAGCTTCAGCCTCTCGATGACACCACACACACTGCCATACAAGTCCTCTCCTCGTGTTGTCCCCTTTAGAGATTCCATGGTCAAAAACTCCTCCGTTATCTCAAAATTGTCATTAATCCCTCTGATAAAAATTAAGAGCTGAGCGGTGTCTTTTACGTCGGTACTTTCGTCCAGTGCTAACGAATATAACTTAAATGACTCAGCTGTTTTGTTTAACTCGCTGGCCAAATCTTCGTCAATTAGTTCTACACGGCGAGTCACTGTCCTGCGTGATAAAGTCATTTTTTCAAATTAGTTTTTGCTCTCTGGACACAAGAGACCTGCTGTCTCTACCATGCATTCTTTCAAAAACTCCCCTTCGGAGAAAGGTTTGCTGGCCTTTGCTAATTTGAATGCTAGCAAATAACTTGCCTTGGTGCTTGACTCTTGAATAGAAGTTTGTTGGAGAAAAATATTTTGCTGAGTCTTTAAATTGGCTGCCAACCTCTGAGCAGTAGCCGCCCGTTCTTGCGTTGACTGTTTGCTAGCATAGTTAGCATGCTTGGTGGAAAAGTGGCGGCTGATGTTGTATTCTTTGAATACCGCAACGGTTTCTTGGCAAATAAGACATACAGCCTTTGATCGAACTTCGGTGAAAAAATATTTCGCTGTCCACTCCTCTTTAAACACTCGGCACTCATTATCGACTTTTCTTTTCTTTGGTCCACTCATTGTTAAATGCAGGTTCAAATGTGAATTAGGTTCAAAGGTGAATTATTGCGTCATCGTTTGCGTCATGACATAACGTGCCTTCGAAGTTCTTAAGACCCACACTGCATTTTACGTGGTTGATTTTCTCCGCAACACCGCTCATAACATCAATAGAGGACTGCGTTGGGTTGTTTTTAATCCTACGAAGCCAGATTAAATTAAATAACTACTTCTCCAGCCGTATACCTTTCTCCAGAGTGCCGTGGTGCATTGTTTATTAATGTGTTTCAGTGGCATTACCGCCCGCTGGAGCGCGGCTCGTCCACCGGAGATTATTCTCCCGTTAACTCCCAGCAGCGGCCGCTGGAAAGTGTTCACTGTCTGACTGTCACACAAGCAGCTGATAAATATTCCCCATCAGTGAATGTGTGTCAGTCTGAATTGACGCTGTTTGGCATCACAACGCTGTTATGAAAGTTTCTCTGGCATTCTACAGGTGATGTTAGCATAGCAACCGAAGCTAATCAGACTATATTGACTACTTGTTATCATATTGTGGCATAAGCCGGCAAATTTTACCGGCGTAGTTTTCGTTATGATTTTACTTGTGATGGCCACATGTAGCCCATTGATTCCATCCGATAGCTGCAATAATACAAAACAACAGGAAAACATCTGCCTCTTCACAATGGTCAATAACGGCGAACGGATGGTCATTAAAGTAAGGTAAAATAAACAGAATCCCACTATATATATATATATATATATATCTATCTGTTTGTTTAAGGTGTCCAGGTGATGCAGACAGGCTGGACCAGAGAGTGAGAGACAGAACTGGACTCCTCACAGCAGTGAACTTCAGCACAGGTACAAAGACTCTTTTTTCATACTGTACAAATAATCAAGAAAGATATTGGTTTAAATGAATGAAGTATTGACTTGAATACACTGATATACATTCCATTAAACAATACTAAATACTAGATCACCTACACATCAGTGAAGTTGAGGGTTTTTTCCATGCAAAAAGTTACATTTAGATGATAACAAGCAATATGACTTTGTCAGCTTTCTAATTTAATGTATTAAAGGCAAAGATATTTAACACATAGTGAGAACTGCTACTATTTATCTCTCAATAGTGTCTGTAAAAAACGTGGTAAAAGTTATTCTTTCAGTGAGACAACAGAGCAAGCTTCTACAGTTGCACTACGTTTTGATAACAGTTAAATATTATTTTGATAATAACATATATTTCAATGTTGATGAACTTCATACTGTTCATTCATAATCTAATTGTCTTTGTAGCTCATTGTTGAAATAAAAAAAAAACATTACAATTACAAAATAATTATATCGACAGCCCCTAAACACACAAACACACCGCTTTCATAAAAAACACACTTGTTCTGCAATAATATGTTTTATGTTTCCTGTCATTTTTGTTAGGAAAGGACATGCCTGAAAGACACAACATGTTCTCCTTCTCTGAGGGTCAAGAAGAACATCCAAGAGGAACATTAAAAGCTGATGTTATGAGATTTTAATGATGATTTTTAATGTTATGAGATGAAACTACTTTTATTGTAAAAACAGTCAGCTGATCGAATGCAGCTATTTCCACATCTACACTCCATCAGCTGATTATTTCTATTTGCCTCACTTTGAGCTTCACAACATGTACCTTGTTTTGCAACGTCACAAATAAATGGGGCCAATCTTCAGTCAGATGTGAATGTGTAATCTAACATTTTCAGTAAGAATAATGGACAAAAGGAGTGCAAATACAAATACAATTTATTGAAATGTGAACCAAAAGTTAATCAAATGTTTTAAATATAAAGCACATATGGACAGAAGGTGTAAACCTATTAAATGTATTAAACACATTTAGTCAAATAAAGTGACCGACTAGGCCTGTGCAGTTGGTATCAGCTTTGCCCAGCATGGGCTCCTTCATCAGCCCTGGTCCTCCTCGCAGAGGAAAGACCCTCAGTCCTCTCCAAACCAACAGACAGGACGTCCATCACACGGAGGTTTCTCCCTGAAGTCTCTGCAGCTCTCTGGACACCACGCTGTCTCAATCCGTCCACACTGAATATGAGAGGGGGAAAATGAAAATAATAAATGCTTTAGACAATAAGAAACATAAAGTTGACTGTTGAGTTGCTCAGTTTTTTTAGATTGTCAATACTATTACTGTATAACTAATATCTCAGGTTAAGAGGCACATTCAAATAAAGATTGGTCTTTAAATACATTTTGTCTTTTGAATTGTTTGTCTAAAGATCTAGAACTGGTACTTAGTTTGAATGATACAGTCTGGTTATTATGCTGTTTGGAGGAGGCCTCGCAGGTAAGAGCGCTAACTAGCTACCATCACATGTACCTTAGCTTGACTTAAATGTATTAAACGTATAGTTAAGTGATATCAAAATATAAATAACTAATGTCATGCAAACATATTAATATTTGCTTGATTCCAGTGTTGAATTTAGCACAATTGCATACAAACGTTAAGGGGTTTTAAGATTCTGAAGTATTATGCTAAAAGCTCAATAACTTAGATTATTATTTATAGTTTTGCTGAATAGTTTCATGTCCGCTTACCTTAGAAACGTAATATGCGACGGCAGCGTGCAGATGGGGAGCATGTCAGTTTAGCTTGGTAGCTTCAGCTAGCTCTGGAACTTCCAGCTCGGTGGCAGCAGGTCCCGCCTCGGCTCCGCCTCTTTGCCCTTATTTGGAGCAGGCTGGAGAAGGCGGGAGTTGAACTCTGGCGTCACTGTCGAGCCGTTAGTGGCCGACTCCGCTACTAAGGGCTTCACGGCAACTCTGCAGAATCCTATGGGTGACGTCACGGACCCTACGTCCATTTATATATACAGTCTATGGTTAATACTGAGTTCCTGCTGGACAAAGTACTCCTGGATCACATCAATTACCCAGTGAGGATGTTTGTAGCCAAGCCAATACAGACGATGTTGGAAGTTTGGTCACAGTTCTTTGGTCTGTAGAAATGCCTTGGGGATTTGTGGAAAATGTGATGAGTTGTGCAGCGGTAGAAACTGTGAGAATGAACCAAAGTGTTGTTAGTTTGGGGGGAATTACGAAGCATGGAGATCTGATTGTCCAAAGAGAAAACGTGAGATTTAAAATATCAACAATAGATCCAAGAAAACAATGCATGACGAAGAGGAGCCAAATAAAAGGTCGAGAAAATAGGTAGGAGTCATGAGGATTATAGTGTAAGGACAAGACTACATTCTTAGTGTTTCTGGCAATGGTGATCAACTGTCAACCGAGGCAGAAAGGAAGTCTGAAATAATTGAAATATGTGTTGATGAAACAGCTGAAACAGGTGGGAAGGCTGAATCAGGTGGGAATTACCCTAAAAAAAAGTCTTATTTTCGCAGTCAGTCACATTTTTTACAGGCTCCCACTACCTGTTAGCATCTAGCTCTCCTGCTTACAAACATTTAACTACCTTGCTTATATGTATACATCTTGACGCAGTTTGGCATTGGTGCATGGAACAGAAATTGCCCTAACCTTTTACACTCAAGAATGCCATCAAAACACCCTGGGGATTTTGCATGCCCGGCGCCTTGGGAGGGCCAGGCCCTCCCATTTGACATTCCTGCCCTCCCCCAATAAACACGATTTTATTATTTATACAAATTAATAAATAAACTGTGAACTTTTATGCTACGATGTATGTGATGTCAGATAGTAGGCTACTAAAACAAAAAATCGCAGGCTACGTCAAATAAAGGCATGTGTCTGTTGTGATTTGTGATTCGTCCACATTTAGAGCAATCACAGCGTCACACTCTGCCGCCTATTCTGGATTTGTTTATTGTGCATTCTGTAGACTCCCATTTCTGTTTGAATTACAATTCAATTCAACTCAAAACCTTTATTTATCCAGGTAAAATCCCATTGAGATCAATGATCTCTTTTTCAAGGGAGACCTGCAGCAGTAGATTCCACAAGAAGACATAAACAACATAACAACAAAAGGACATCATACAGCAAAATGTACAGGGATTACAATTTACATATTTAACCACAAGTACAGGTACCAACAGCATCTGATTTTGTAGCATCCAACCGAGCTTTAAAAACATGTAGTGGTACTAGCTTGGTAATTACAAAATGGACATCAGAAATTGGCTCAAAAGGTCTAAGGATTTATTAAAACGAAATAGCGATGAAAGAACTTCAGCCGATGGTGCTGCTGGCGACCCTGCACCTGCCGTTGCAGCAGCACGCCTTGCCTCGGCAAACCCCGGGGCTGAGTTAGCGAGCCCAAGCCTTGACTCATCAAGGCGGCCGCCACCAACGCTGTCCTCTGAGGCACAGCTCATTGTGCCCCTACCATCACCACCTGCGTTGCCACACCCTGCACCACACCCGCCAGCATCCTCCTCCTCTGTGCCGGTGCCTCCACTACAGACGCTACCTTGCAGCACATCAACAGGTACTATTGGGCCAGCAACCGCTCAAAGATCAACAGCCCCAGATGATCTTGGGGTTAATAAACCCAACCAGGTGAAACTGGATCGTTATCAGGGAGATTGTTTTCAGGAAAGAAGCGCACTTTTGCCGCTGCATGGTACAACAACAGACCATGGCTTGAATATTCGTTAAGCAGACGCAGCCTTTTGTTTCCCCTGTAGACAGTTTAAAGTAAATACGTCTTCATCTGATGTGGCTTTTACTGTCAAATGTTTTTGCGACTGGAAACACGCATTACAGACTGATAAAGGACTGCTAAGACATGCCGCATCAAAAGAACACATTTCATGTGAGAGTTTGCGGAGAGAGAGAGACAGATACGCAAGGAAACAAATAAGGAAATAAGTACTTTGGTTCAGATCAGCTGGCACAGAGCCGTTATTACGTGTCAGCTGTTGTTGATATTATAGCTTTTTTAGCTGTCAACCAACTCCCTCTCAGAGGTGACCACGGTTCACTCCACAGCATGTCCGAGTGCAGTGCATAGGAAAATAAACCATGCCCAAGGCGGGCTAAACAGCTCATCGTCTCCGTCTCTATTTCTCTCCGAGTGCAGCGATGAGGAAGCTGCCATCCTTAAAGGAATGGTATGCTCATGACACTCATTTTTAAATAATTATCATCCGATAAAACAGACCAGTCTCTGCCAGTCTTTTTTTTTTTTTTTTTAATCCGATGACATTATCAGTGATTTTAAACTGATTAATTACCGAAATAACATCAACACTGTGGGCGGCGCCATTTTACCGGACGTGACGTAAACCATGCGTTTGGTTTCGAGGACACGTTGATGTTCATGTTATTTACTGTAGTTACTCTCTTCAAATATGCCTCATTGTATCGCGAAACATTGCCACAATTTTGATAGGAACAATCCACGGAATGCTCGGTTCCATCTGTTGCCAAAAGGTAAGCGTAGGAAGTACGTTCGGAGGCAGTGGCTAGCGAAATGTGCTCGGCCCGAACCGAAAGATCCACAGGCGCATGTATGCAGCGAACATTTCAAGTTTCCGGACGACTACTCTGAGAGTATGATAAAACATAACATGGGATTTATTGAACAACCATTACTTAATGGAGATGCAATACCATCGGTCTTTCTGGTGTCATCACCGACCAGGACACCAGTTCGGCCAGTTGAGAAATCGCCCTCTGCAAGTGTGAAGCGACGGAGGACCAGAAGTAGTGCTCGGAGTAACGGAGCCTACACACGGCGGCGTGCGTTGCCGCTTCAACGCTTCTGCCCATTCACTTTGAATGGGGTGACATCACGATTCGCCGAACTGCATTGTGGGAGCAAAGCGTAGCTTCTCTCGCGGTGCTCGCTGCAAAAGTAGAGCAATGTTCTACTTTTGCCGCCTCGACGGAGGCGTCAGCCAATCAAATCCCGCGTATGCAAATCTGACATTACAAGCGCTAGCCAATCAAACCGCGTGTATGTTGGCAGAGCCAGGCCGCAGTTATTTCCCATATGTAAAAAAATGGAGGAGAAAAAGATCGTGGCGGTACTATATGACCAGTCCCTCTTTACATACAGGGATACAAACCGGAGGAGCCAGGCATGGGGGGAGGTGGCAGAGACAGTGGGTGACACTGGTAGGTTTTCGCCTTTTTGGGGAGTTTATATCCAGTGAACTTCGTTTGAATGGACAGCTAGCAAGCATAGACAGTATATTTAGCCAGCATGGATGTAGCATGAATGCTTTGCTTTGTATGTCCGGGGCGGGACATTCATGTGATTGGTTGTTGGTCGCGTTGTTCGTAAAAAATCCCCAAGCTTCAGACACGCCCACCGCCAAGCGGTAACGCACGCCGCGGGATTTGATTGGCTGACGCCTGCCATCTCGCTCTCTGGCGCCACCCAACGACCAGAGGCTTCTATGCCAGTGCAGCGACCCATTTCTGTTATAATCAACATACACAGAAGGTTGGTGACTCAGGTTGGAAAAAGAAAGTCCAAAAAGATCTGTTTGAGTTTGTCGAATTTAACAGAAGTTCTGCGTGCTCCACGGTCTATCACGGGCGGTCAGAGTTAACACATTTAAACTGGCTCTATTAAAGGTGGGGTAGGTACATTTCAGAAACCGGCTCGAGTGCACTAACATTTGAAAGTACACAGCCGAAAAGAATCCGCCCCTTCCTTCAGACTTCCTTACAGAGCACCTCCTCCAACACACATGAACGCGCAATGCACGCCCAATGAGGGCACGAGATACATTTGTGCGTGCACGAGATGGAAGGCTGACAGACAGGGCGGCTAAACGGATTGGTTGTACTTTTTACAGTATTACGGGTTCCAGAGATTAATTTTTTTTAATGGATTTTTTGTCAAAGCACTTAAGATATTCATTGCTATCGAGATGTTAAGAGCATTCCATGGAATATAACAAAAAGTGTATCTCGAGCCGGTTTCTGAAACTTACCCCACCTTTAAATGTCAGGTCTTTAGCAGGTTAATCATTTTTAATCAATGATTTTATCACCCAACACCAGAGTTCCCGGTAGAATATTTTTTCGCCGGTCAAAATGTCCGTTAAAGTTCAAATCTTCCGGACAAAATGAGAAAAGTGCCGGTCAAAGGTATTGTTTGTTATTTATTGTGCTTTAAAACAAATTGATATGATTCGATATTAAACAAACTAATTATAGTAGATTAACTACATTATTCAAACGTTTTCAGTAACTTACAATAACACGGGAATAATAAACGGAGCGCTTTCCCTCTCCTGACAGCCCGTCAGTATCATGCAGCTCACGGATCCAGTAATGAGTGACCCGACAGTGAAACTAAACATATCTATAACTAGTTACGGTAGTTTGAGAGGTAATTAAAATAGCTACGTGTGATATTCTAACCTGAAGTGTGTGTTTTGTCCGCTCACCGCTGCATGTGATTATGCAGAGCTGCGTGTCGACTCGTCAGCAGCAGCTGATCTCTCTCTCCCGTCCATACTGGCCAACCTTGAGACCTCAGAAATCGGGATCATTTCAAAACCACCGCGGGTGGGGGATCGCCGGAGCTGTATTAGATTAACATTAACATGCTTATTGTAGTTGTATAAGTGCACTGCCTTGCGGCATGTAGCACCATCCTTGATGGAGCATATGTGGGACATTTGAAGATCACGTGACATAGACGCCAGCCATTGGAATGGTTAAAAAAAACGGGGTTTGTCAAACAGAGCACATGGTGTAGTCCAAACGATAGCTGGGGATTCTGGGTAGTGTAGTGTCTTCTGCCATCCTTTACTCCGAAAAAATATTTGTTTCTCCGAATCGAAGGGGAAAAATACAAAAGCATTGCACACAATTTAAACCAATCAATGTTGTGTAATTAACAAGGATAATCTGGTGTTTTTTAGTCGATGAGTAGTGCAGATATCACAGTAAAATCAATCGACAGTAAGGGGAATACTTACTTCCGGGTGTACAATTCTCTGTTATCCAATGAGAATGGACGCTCACATTGCCTTTAAGGGCAGCCGACACAAACAAATGCCGTGCTTCCATGAGCGTCAAATCCCGCCGCAGATGGGAATACATTGCAATCAGTTGAAAGCTATTTGCGTCCCTTTATGAAGCTGAAGGAGCCTATGAGCGTCACAACTGCACGCCACGGACACTGACCAAACGTCGCTCCTGGACGATTATGGAGTGAGAGTGTGTTGGGTTGGCAAGTATGCTCCCGCCAGATTAGACTTTACTCGCGTTTATGTCCATGTCGATTAGATCTTGCTAGTTCTAGCTAATGATAGGACTACCTGCTTATTAAAAGACACCTAAACAATAAGCGTCGCTCTGCAACCGGTGAGGCCACAAAGTATAGCGCAGCATTATGCATTTGTTTACATGCCCACCGGAATCCCGAGGCATTACCAACAGATCAACGCACAATCAACCCATACAGGACATCTCTTTCTCCACATTAAGTGTTAGACATTAGAATTGACTATTCTTGTCACATACTCTTCTTGTCTGTCACATAAATGGTGCAAGTTGTGCAACTGATATGGTATTGCGCAAAAGGGAAATTATTTTGAACGGACACTTTGACCGGAGAGATTTAGATTTGCCGGTCTTCAGCATATTTTACCGGTCGTAGTCCGGTAATTACCGGCTAACGGGAACTCTGCCCAGCACAATCTGGATTTTATGTTTTTAAGTGAAACTTGGTTAGACCAAAACAACAGCACAGCTGTTCTTATCGAATCAACCCCTCCCAACTTTAGTGTTATGAGTCAGGCAAGACTACATAAGAACAGCTACTACGTAGCTACTCCACCCCCTTGGTGGAGTAGCTATTTTGTACAATGATTTATTTCAATGCAAGCAGACTACGTATGGAAACTTTGCTTCTTTTTAATATGTGGCCCTTCAGCTGAAATGCTCCTCTCGAGCTCTTTTCCTAAACATCTATAGACCACCCAAATACTGTGCAAGCTTTTTTGATGATTTTACCGAGTTGTTGTCTATAGTGTGTATTGACTTCGTTGGTGATTTCAATATCCATGTTGACAATCCCCAGGACAGAGGGGCTAAAGAACTGTTTTGTGTTATCGATCATTTTGGACTGACTCAGCATGTCAAGGGTCCGACGCACAATAAGGGGCACACTCTGGACTTAATTGTATCAAAGGGTCTGAACATCTCTAAGCTTGTGTTGACTGATGTAGCGCTCTCCGATCGTTCCTGTGTTTTCTTTGAGAGCTCTATTCCCGTCCATACAATTGTTAAGAAAGAGGTAACCACTAGACGTCACTGAAAATGCACAGGAAATGTTTGCTCAGATTTTTTCTCCCTCACTTGCCCATCCTAACTTCTCATTAAATGAGCTAGTTGATTATTTGAATTCTAAAATAACAAATATCATGGATACCATTGCTCCCATTAAAATAAAGGAAGTATGTGGCAAGAAAATATCTCCATGGAGAAAAGCCATGACTGTGAGAACAGCAAAAACTGAGTGCAGAAAAACAAATCTCCAGGTTCACTTGGAAATATATAAAGAGAAACTCGGTTTCTATAATCAGGAAATAAAAAAGGCACGACAGTCTTTCTTCTCTGACATCATTACCAAAAATAAAAACAACTCACGTGCCTTGTTTGCTACGGTCAACAGACTAACAACCCCCCCAGTGTCGATAGCCTCAGAATTTCTATCCACCAGGTCCTGCAATGAATTTGCCTCCTTCTTCACTGACAAAATAATGCAAATTAGACAGGCAGTCAGTGCCTCTGTATCAGGTACAGCAAATGCACTGTCCCTGTGTTCACCTAAAGCCAATTCAGACACCATGTCACAATTCCGTCTGATAAATGCTAAAGACCTGGAAGACATTATCCAACATCTGAAATCCTCCGCCTGTAGCCTCGACATCATCCCGACAGGATTTTCAAAACTGTTTTTCATTGCTTGGCCTCAGATATATACACATAGTAAACAAGTCTCTTCAATCAGGTGTATTTCCACAGGCCCTGAAAACTGCAGTAATTAAACCGCTCCTAAAAAAGCATAACCTAGACGCAACCATAATGAATAATTACAGGCCAATATCAAACCTTCCGTTTTTATGCAAATTGATTGAAAAAGCTGTTTTTCAACAGTTGAGTAATTTCATGTTTTTAACTGACGGTTTTGATGTGTTTCAGTCGGGCTTTCGACCTAACCATAGCACTGAGACTTCACTTGTTAATGTCTTAAATGACATCCATTTGAACATAGACAGTGGCAGAATATCAGTGTTAGTATTATTAGATCTCAGCGCTGCCTTCGACACTGTTGACCACAACATATTGCTCGACCGTCTTGAAAACTGGGTGGGAGTTTCAGCAACAGCTCTAAACTGGTTTAGTTCCTACTTAAAGGACGGAACAAACTTTGTCTCAATAGGCAATTACAAATCAACCCTGATAAATATGTCATGCGGGGTTCCTCAAGGCTCCATCTTAGGACCTTTGCTTTTTAATATTTATATGCTACCTCTGGCTGAAATTATTAAAAAGAGCAATCTAAGTTATCATATCTATGCAGACGACACCCAGATTTATTTAAAAATTACACCGGGAGACTATTCTCCGATTAGAACACTGAGCAAGTGCATTGAGCACATCAATGACTGGATGACTCAGAACTTTCTCCAATTGAACAAACAAAAAACTGAGATCATTGTTTTTGGAGCAAAGAAAGACCGATTAAAAGTAATCACAGAGCTTCAGTCGGCAGACTACAAAGTAACTCACAAAGCAAGAAATCTGGGTGTAGTGATGGACTCAGACCTGCATTTTAACAGTCACATTACAACAGTCATTAGATCTGCATACTATCACCTGAAGAATATATCAAGGATTAAAAAACTAATGTCAGAACAGGACTTAGAAAAGCTTGTCCATGCTTTTATCTTCAGCAGACTCGACTACTGTGTCTTCACAGGTCTCACAAAAAAATCAATTAGAAAGCTGCAGCTAATTCAGAATGCTGCTGCCCGAGTCCTCACTAACACTAAAAGAGTGGATCACATCAGTCCAGTACTGAAGTCTTTACACTGGCTTCCAGTCTGCCAAATAATTGATTTTAAAGTACTATTGCTGGTTTTTAAAGCACTAAATGGTTTAGGACCAACTTATATTAACGATCTCCTGCAGAAGTATGAACCATCCAGGAGTCTCAGTTCTGCTGGGACGGGTCTGCTCTCTGCTACAAGAGTCATAACTAAACAAGGAGAAGCAGCATTTAGTTTTTATGCCCGACCATCTGGAACAAACTCCCTGAATCCTGCAGGTCAGCTGCAACTGTTGATATTTTTAAATCGAGACTAAAAACGTTTCTTTTTGACGCTGCATTTGGATGAGTTGTTCACATTTTAACTGCAGTATGGCTTTTTATCCATGTATTTTATACCTGATTTTATTATCTTTGCTTTTTAAATGCTTGTTTTTAAAATGCCTTTTTATAATGTGCTTGATCTGTATATTGTTCTTAAATGTCGTCTGGCAGATGCTGGTCGGGTCCGGCGAGAGCGCCGAAAGTGTTTATGATTGTGTAAGATTGACAGAGGTTGAGATTAATCATTGTGTGCAAATAATATGTTTGAGCGTGTATATGTCATGACGTTAAGTTGCATTAATTGTACAAGTGTTCCCCCTCCCGTCTTGTCTGTTACTGGTGATGTGGTCACCTGGGGGCCTGTGTTGTCTCCTCCCCCCCCCTGTGTCTTATTGGCCTGATTAGTGTGTGTGTGTGTGTGTGTGTGTGTGTGTGTGTGTGTGTGTGTGTGTGTGTGTGTGTGTGTGTGTGTGTGTGTGTGTGTGTGTGTGTGTGTGTGTGTGTGTGTGGTGTGTGTGTGTGTGTGTGTGTGTAGGCTCTGTTTTCCCTGACAGTGGACAGATAGTGTGTGTGAGATCCTTGTGGCTGCTGACTGTGTTCAGGTGGACATCAATTGAGGCTGTGAATCATGTGCCCATGATTTGAATAAATGCCCACACCGTGTTGTATTTGGACGTTCTGCCTCTGCCTCCTTGTTTGGTCGGGCCGCTCAACGGTCAGCTTCACAGGCGTTCATGTCCTCTCAGAGTCTAGACTAGAGCAATGATATTACTAGGCTTGTTATTCGAGATAAGAGGTTAAAATGTTTAGCTTAATTATGTGCATTTTCTTTCCCTTTTACCTATATTAGTATTTCCAGTTAGTTATTATAGGTGTTTTTTTTGTGGAAAAATAGTAGGCGGTAATGCAAGGTCTGGATGCCAACCGCCTCTTAAAACCGAAAAGAAGAAGTTTGATGTGTTCGTGCCTTCTGGATATTTTCTAATGCAGATTTTTGAACTTATCTTATGGCTTGCTCTGTGGTTGAAAAAAGACTGCCCATAGATACGGGTTGTTCACTAAGTGAAGTTTAATTCTCTATTACATTTATTTTATGGATAATCAGATAGATAATTCTGTTCCACGCTCCAACCCAGTAGGTGGCGGTGTCTGCCTTGACGCTGGTAGCTAGCCGATCTAAAGCTAAAGAAGAAGAAGCAGCAGCAGCAGAAGAAGAAGAAAAAAAGAAGAAGTATAATCAGAAGAAGAAGGAGGAAAAGCACAGCTTTTAGCTGCTGTATTTAAAGGAAGCGCCACACCAGTGGCTTTGACTGAGCCATGCGGTAGGTCGGAACACTCTCCGTGTGGAAGCGGTGCAGGGCAGCCAGTCACTTCCTGTATTGTTTACTTTTATAATTTGTGTCTGTTCAATGTTAGCTGCGGATGACTGTTAGCTAGCTTTGACAAAGACTATGCTGAACTTTATTGCATCATTACGCGGAGGCAGGTCTTCAGTTTTAAAGTGTTCCCCCTGTCAGTAACCGTCCAACGGTCAGCATAATGTTCTATCGTTGGTTACAACCATACGTAAAGCTGCTAATGTGTTGGTGGTTTGCTCAAAGCTTGTTTCAGGTTATATACAGTGCCTTATCATTAGTGAGTGGTTTTATTTGAGAATTCCCTTACACGCCCTGAAACGAGGTGTACCTGGAAATGACTGAGTTACGTTAACAAAAAGCACTACACGTCCTCATGTTGGTGTGAAGCTGTTCCACATGCTGTGATGTTCTCACTCTCAGCACTATAGCTCTGGTTGGATGTCCTCCCACGTGAAGCTTCTGATAGTTTCTTCCTCCAACTGTCTGACAATTATGCTTGCATGATCTGCACTCTGATCAGTTAACGAACGCATATTACTGCAAAGTCTGTTTTAATGGATTCAATATTTGCCTCAACATTTATTATGATTCGGTTATAAAATTCACAATTTTATAATCCATGTTATGATGAGTGCCATATGTGTATACCTGGTTTAGTAACCTACATTTTCAAGAGAATGTTGAAATAATAGTCTAAATATCTCATTGTACTGTATAGTTCTATCCAACCCACAGGTTTAACCCGATCAAATGTCTCAATTTCGAGCTAGAGACCTGAAGTAATGCAAATGACAAGCACCCCTACCTCTGTATCCTTTCCCCTTGATCTCATGTACTTATCTTGGTTTGTGATGTTTGTCCCAAACTAAGGTTCCTGCCTAGGAAGTAGCGCCCCTGCAGGAGGGAGGAAGTGTGTGTCTGTCTTCAAGCCTGGGCAGTGTCGCACAGTGATGGGGCCGAGGAAGAAGGCCTCTAAACCGCAGCCTGTGGTGGGCAGCAGTGGAGGGGAAGTGCTCCTGAGACCCAGTGAGCCCAAAGACTACATCAATGAGCTGTCCCATGAAGTCCTCTGTCATATATTCAGGTACAATGCCATGTGGGGGAGTTGGTATAAATAATGATCAGGAGAAAACAAAGTTTCAGCGGTCAACATGTCTGAAGATTTCAATGTCTCGGACAAATGGGAGAAGATCCAGTCAAATATCATCTGTCTTAAAAAATATTGTTAGGAAGGCTATTTAAAGAATGTCATCTTCAAGGAATTAATATTCATATTTGATTGTAAAGTAGGATATTTCAAATAAAACAAGTCTCTTCAAAACACTTCTGCATGATTTTAAAAAGAAAATAATGTTGAAATGACTAGGCAGTAACACAAATCATTTCCCTCAGCTTTTGGCCTACATATTCTCATAATGGCAGAGAAAGCAGACAAATGGTTATTAAAAACCCGTTTGAATTCACAGTCTACATTGTCTTTCTGTTCAACCTTTATAGAGCCCACCGATCAAACTATAGTTATTATTAATGTTGTAGAATCTGACCTACTAACCTTTCAGCATTTGCAAGTCATTGGTCTGTACGCCATAATATGCACTTTTTTGGTCGCAGTGATATTTATTGACTTAGTTTTAGATAACTCACCTTCAACACCTTTTGAAAATGTTGTTTCATTGTGTTTTAAGCCCACATTTCCTAAATTGAATGTGTGTACATTTAAAGTAGTAGACTGAAATGAGTTACACATTGACCTAAGCCAAAAGTGCGAAAGGTTTAAACGTTGTTTGGTTTCGTAGGTACCTTCCCATGAAGGACATCATGTGTATGGAGTGTCTGTCCAGAAAGCTTCGAGAAGCTGTGACTCTGTACCTGCGCGTGGTCAAGGTGGTGGACCTGTGTGCCGGCCGCTGGTGGGAGTACATGCCTTCAGGTGAGAGCACAACCACTGCTTCCCTTACCAACAAAACCAAACTAAGAGCATGTTCACTTTTTTTTTTTAAAAGTCATTTGTCATTAGTATTTTCTGTAATGTGGTGTAGAAGTATAGGGCCGGAGTATAGGGTTCAGACAATGACTTTGTGGTAGATAAATGCCTCAGATGTCATGTGAGCTGCAACAGGGGGAACTGTAGTGAGAGAAAAGTAAAGTGGTTTTGGAAAGCATCAGGAGAGTGGCAGCAGCTGCAGTGTTCTGCTGAGCGATGGTGAACAGGGAATGGCCACAGTATAGCGTGGGGGGGGGGGCCATGTTGTACTGGTGAGTGTGTTTATGCATGAGCAACCTTTGGTTTGTTTTCATATATGTTGAGCAAATGGTCTGAATGTACTGCTTTTTCTGGGTCAGGCTTTACAGATGGCAGTTTTCTGCTCCTTTTGAAGAAGATGCCAGATCTGGAGCAGCTATATGGCCTCCACCCTCGGTACCTGGAGAGGAGGCGAGTCCGAGCCTACGAGGCTTTCAGTATACCCGGAGTCCTTGAGGCAGTACAAGCCTGTCCCAATCTGCTGGTCAGTATATTTTTGACAATGATTCTCTTCTGCAGCAAGGCTTCCTTGCATCAGGTTTCAATCTATCCAGCTGTACCATGCTTTTGTATTACAAAGAATGCATACTTTTAGCATTCTGTGGCACATAACGGAGTGAGTCATAACAGAGGCTTGTGATGTTTTTATAGTCTGTAGAAAAGTCAGCAGGGCTATTAAACTCTTCTGTTCAGGGGGCCCCATTCTTCAAAAACCTGACCATTGCATAGATATATATATATTATTTATTAAATATATATTTTTAAAGTAAAGAGCTGTATAGTATTTATCAACGAATGTGCAAATGTGAATAGTATTGAGTATACAGCAAGGCACGACCTTGTTGATGAGGCAAGCTGCAGTCGGGTACAAACACATTTTTTCCGTCCTAAGCCTGTTCTTGAAAGGCCCTATACAATTAAAGTTATAATTATTATGAAGAGTGCCAGTATGTGATGCGTCCTCGTGATAACACAAGAGCTATGGGAACTAATGTCACCATTTAATTGTTACATTACGAAGCTTATGTCACATACTCCTTTTTCTCCTTTGACACCCTGATGGTGTCGCTGCGCTGTTAGAAAGCTGAATGTATTTGTAGGATTCAACATTTGGATTTGTCAAATTACTATTCCAGGAAAAGTGTTAACGAGCAAGCTTTCAACTGGATATCTGTGTCTTCCTAAGTGAATAGAGATGTGAATCAAGCTATCGCCATTACAGCTAAGCACACTGTCTACCGGAAGAAAAACAGCTAGCAAGTGGACCTTGCATTTTGATGGGTTTTGTCAAATAACTGGATTTTCCTGAATTCCAGGGCGTGGAGACGTCCCATCTGGAGCTAGTGGAAGCCATATGGAACTACATGCCTCAGGTTCATATACTGGGGAAGTTCCGCAACCGTAACGGGGCCTTTCCCATTCCTGCTGAGAACAAACTGACCATCCCCATAACTGCAAAGATCCAGACCCTACATCTCGTGGGTAAGAAACGCCACAATAAACCGAAATCTCCTGCTACTGCCTACAAATTGCAGCTGAAATACAATCAATTGAAATATGTAAATCCATTTATTCTCATTAGTGCAGGAGCTTGTGGGGCTTGTAAATGCACCTGGAAGGGCCATGTCGTGTCACCTTAGTTTGAAAAACAGCAGCACTGTAATTGATGAACTTCACAAAGTGTCTGTTTGTTGTAGGTGTGAATGTCCCAGAGATCCCCTGCGTGTCCATGCTGCGCCATCTTTACCTGAAGTGGGTCCGCCTCACCAAACCTCAGCCGTTTAAGGACTTCCTGTGTGTGAGCCTGAGAACCTTTGTCATGCGCAACTGTGCAGGGCCAACTAACTCCCTCAAATACGTTCCCCTGGTAACGGGTTTAGCATCAGCTCGGAACCTTGAGCAGTTGGAGCTGGTGAGGGTTCCCTTCCTGGGGGGGCTGATCCAACATGTGGTGGAAGACAGCTGGAGGTCAGGTGAGGAGGGCGCGTGTGTGAAACAAAAAAAAGTATATTATTTACAAAAAGTAATTATAAAATGTAATTATGGTTGGAAAGTGTCATAGAATGTTTTATGATTGTACAAACCCCAATTCCAATAGAGTTGGGACGTTGTATTGAACGTAAATAGAAACAGAATACAATTATGTTCAAAGCATTTTTGACCTATATTCAATTGAATACACAACAAAGACGGTGTCTGTGATGCTGCGTATGTGTCTCTCCAGGAGGATTTCGGAACCTCCACACCATTGTGTTTGGAGCGTGTAAGAACTCTCTGGAAGTGGACCTGGGTTACCTCATCATCACTGCTGCTCGCAGGTGCTCAACCATTAGCCAGTTCATTCAACTAGCTCCATGTACAGCTAGAGTTTTCATAGAAGAACCACAGGGTTCCACTTTATGGTCTAGTTGCCGGCAGTGTGAACTGTTGGAGGAGGGCTGATCATTTATTCCGGCAAATTACTCAGACCTACTAATTGACCTATGTAAGTTTACTGCTTGGCTCAGATCCACCAACGTCAGCAAGATCTCACCTCTATTAACTCCTGAAGAACCAGGTTCAATTAACTGCTGTTTCAATTCAGACAACTCTCTTAAATCTGTTTAAGCGATCCCGAAGGATTTTGATATCAGTAATGAGGTGTGGCCCTACCTAAGTGTGAGTGTGGCAGATGTGCATTTCTTACCTTTCAAGCAGGAGAGGAGAGCACAGATGTCTTTTAAGTTGTCCCAGTCCAAAAGGTGGGATCAGTTTATTTGAAGAAAAACTGGTCCACACTTGAACAGGGTTTTACCTTCTCTCGTTACAATATGACAATCATATAAAACACATCATGCTGGGGTCATTTTCTAATCTGAAACCTTAATTCATAGTTTTGACATTAAAGTCTTCCGACTTCTAGGCCCGGAATCTCCTCACGGATCGCCGGGCCTACACATTCACACCTATAGCCTGACAACATTCAGAGGCGGTTCCTCGTAAATGGTCAGTGTGATCTAACAGTTTCAAACTTTCATCCAACAATTCACTCAGCTTCAAAGAAATTCGAGCAATATTTACCAAGTTTGAGAGAACCTTACAGAGGAAAAAGCCAGCTCTCCAGGGAGAGAGCATACCGGGGAAAACCCCCCCTCTCTCCAGTTTGCTCCCTCTCTGCTAGTGTTTTTATGCTCAAATCAGGACAGAAAACCCTAAAGACACCTCCTCCATACCCATATTTGTGGAAACTGGGCATGGCCTCTAGTGTAAAGGACTTGCAAAAATATTATTCTCGGCTATGGCATAAACACATTTTTGGGGCCTTTAGTATTTCTCCTAAAATACAGGAGCCCCCCCCCCCTCCCTGTGTACTGCTGTGAGGGAAGAAACTGTTTCCTCTCTCTCATCAGTGACACCCATAAACCATAATAGGCCTTACACTCAACTTAACAAACCACTTGTGTTTTGTTTATACTGTAAATATAGAAAATCATAAAATATGAAGCATTTTCATTTTGGGTTATACAAGAATATAATTGATTATAACTCATTTTCGTTTTCTTCAACCTAATATGGAGATCTCAACAGAACCCTGAAAGGTTGAGTGCACAAAAGTTTGGTGGCAAATTGCCCAACATATGCAAGTTAGCATCCGACAGTTTGAATGTGCTAGGGACCCGTACTATACATTTCTAACTTAAAACGTTGGGGGTACTCAACTCAACAATTCCTGGTTAACAATAGGACTCTATGAGCTGGCTACTACACTATTAGGGTAGATGTTGGACACACTGTCCAGCCACTGTACAGAGCACAGCATAAACACCAGGACATGGAAGTAAGAAGCTCACTGATACCCAGGTTAACATGGAGTTGAAAAAAAAACCTTATTGAACCTGCCCTTACCTTCAGAGCTCTAACGGTTCCTAATGACATGATTTGTGTCTGTTCAACAGGCTTCACGAGCTGCGTATCCAGCCTTCTCTGACCAAAGATGGCGTCTTCTCAGCCCTGAAAATGGCTGAACTAGAGTTTCCTCAGTTTGAGACACTTCATCTGGGATATGTGGATGAGTTCCTGCTGCAATGTAAGTTTCCTCCAAATGTCTTCAGCAGAACTCAGATCATGTTTCCTTCCCTGAAAGAAATCAGCATTGCCATGCTCTTTCTTCTTGTGCTTGATTTCCATGTTAATATATTATGATATTATCAAACAATAGACAACCATGGCTCTCCTTCTCTAGCTGCTGTAGCTTTTCTTTCTTTATGAATGTGTAGGTAAGATGACTCATTCGGAGCTGGTGAAGTATGGCCTGGCTGATGTCATTGAGAACCCAGGCATCATCACTGATATTGGAGTGAAGGTAGTGAACGAGGTGTTCACTAACATCAAGTACCTGCTGATCTACAATTGTCCTCACCTGCATAACCCTCATCACTGGATCACAGGTAACACTCCACAGACATCACTGGTTGCCTGAAGTATGTCTCTCAAGGCGCTAATATTAATGTGGGCTCTATGTAATAGAAGTTGTATTTTGCTGCTGTCTTTAGTCTTTCAGTTGTTGCTTTGTTGTAGTGCTGTGTGTAGCTGTTATCTCTGCCTTTGTCTGTCCTCAGATCAGTCCAGATGGAGTCGTCTGGTCGATCTCACTCTGGTTCGCTGTCATGCCATCAAACTGGAATCCTTTTCCCAGTTCATAGAGGCACTTCCCAGCCTGGAGTTCATCTGTCTGGACCAGATGTTTAGAGAACCACCCAAGGTATACACTACATATATATATTTATATTTCTCCCCCTCAGATCCCTTGAAGTAGACAGCTGTGTGTGTTTTCGCCTCGTAGTTTTTCTGTCCAATTAGAGATTTTTTTAAAACACAAGTTAGCTGTTTTTTTCCTGTCATGGTCAACATTTTTGGTTTCACGAAGATACCACTTTACATCACATATTATTTAGCTGACACTTTTCTTCAAAGCGACTAAAATACCCTAGACATGCCTATCGACCAGCCCAATTGGACATTTAGTCAGGACTCATCACATAATGAGTTGTTATCGCCAGGTGAAGAGCACAGCAACCCTCCATGGCTGAGTAGTTGTAATGAAAAGGGGAAACAACTGAATGCTTTCAACAACAACAATGGACTGAGACTATTGTTTTTGAAACCATTGTATGTGCTCATGCATGTTCTGCGTGTCCTGTGTGAGACAGGGCTGTGCCAGGGTGGGTCTGAGTGCAGGGACTGGTATCGGCGTGTCCTCAGCACTTGTCAGCAACCAGAACTCCAACAACGACAATGATAACAACAACAACCACCACCACCACAACAATGAGCCCAACATGCCCCCTGCCCCTCCACCTGTCAACATCATCAACAACAACAACCAGAGACAGCAGCAGGAGCACAATGGCAAGTCCTACCTGCAGTCCTAGGGGAACAGCAGTTCAACACAGCAGCAACATACTATTGTGGACTTTAGCTTCTGGAGTCTTAAAACAACCTTACCTTTTTCAACCCTTAGTCTTTAGAAAGTACACCTGAACCTTTCTGGGATTATGATAGTGCTCTGCCGGAGATGAAGTGAGCTAAGTGTGATTCAGTGAAGTGATTCAGACTCGGACATTTTAAGGTTGTGCAACATTCTATCACCAACAATCTGAATGCAGTGTATTTAGTAGATAACTTTCAGATCTGTCAATAGCTTCTGGGAGAGAGCATCTAATCAGAATCAGATATCCTTTATTGGTCCTACAGATAGGAAATGTAAAATCATAGAGCAGTGCAGACAAATCAACATTAGTAGAGTAGCATATTAAATTAGGAGTTTATTTAATAACATTGTTAATATAAACAAATCTAATGAACACACGTCTGTGGTAAGAAATAAGTAGCAGCATCATAAAAAAGTGAACATATGAAAGTAACATCATTCATTCATAAATATAACTGTCATCTCTCAACAGTGCTGAATATTGAAGTATCAACAAGTAATAACAAAAGTAAACGGTATACCGTAATAGCAACTATTGTACAACAGGGTGGTTATAGTCAGTATTGGTGTCTGGTGCTGTACCAGGGACTGTGGTGATTGGTATGTAACAAATGTTTATTTTCACTGCAGCAGCAGAGGTAAATGGGATGGAGGATGAGGAAGAGGAGGAGGAGGTGATGTTGGAGGAGGAGAACATGGAGCATCAAATGGAGCTGAAAGGAGCACAAGGGGAGGTGAGAGCTGAGGGGGCGGACGCAGCTCCAGGGCCCAGTCGTCTGGCTGAAACGCCACAACGTCCCGACGAGGAGCAAGCAGGTTTGCAGCTTGTTTGTTTGTTGTTGACAGTAGCAGGGGTTAAATGTAATATTGGCGTACACTCAGTTTTTATGTAGTAAATGGAAGCATTAACTTCCTCAGTGTTGTATCGACTGGGAAAGCTGAGTTCTCCTGCTGCAAAGTCTGATCTGTCTGCCAGGAGGCAGGACCTGCAGGCTCACCTGCCACCAGTGTGCGAAATACCCGTCAATAATCGGGGGGGTCCCCATCTCCCGTTTATTGCTCAATATACCGGTCAAGATTTCTCAATATGCAGTAGGCCTATACAATATTTCATGGATGCAAGCCAAGACAATCCGTAGTCTATAGCAGCGTTTCTCAACCGGGGCGCCGTCCTTCCGTCAAATAATTCTATATTCTGACGTTCATATGAATGAATGAATACGCGACCGTTAAAGAGCCGTCTGTTTTCGATTCTATGCGAGGAAATGCTTTTGCCAGCCAAAATAGAAGGTATTTGTGAATTAATGTTTTGAATTATGAATACTGGACATAAGCTTAAAAACATGTTAGTGACAAATACATATTATAATTCGAGACCCCCCTCAAATGTTGCTGTTGAGGCTTTCAGGGGGGCTCAGGTGTTAATCAGGGGGGTCGAGCTCCCCCGAACCCCCCCGTATTTCGCACGCTGCCTGTCACTATGTATCTGGGGAGCCAGGGGGCTACGTGCTCTATGCTGTTTCAAAACTAAACTTCCCTGTTCTCTTTGCTTGTACTCTAAACTAGTTATGTTTCCAAGACCCATGCATTGCATCGGGTCATTGTTGGCATGGTACTCTGCAAACAGGAGCAATCCGCTTTCTCAATGTAGCTTGTTGGACATCCACATAAAAGTTGAAATAATTTCCTAAATACATCAGCCGTCTAATCAAGGATTTCTTCATGCTCACACGTAAAAAAAGAAAATGCTTTTCCTAATAATTTTGGATGTCTCCTGATCTGTCTTTCCCAATTCCAGGTCCCAGTGGCTTAGTACAGCAGAACAGAGCAGCAGGGGCAACTGTTCCAAAGCCCCCCCCGGTCATCTCAGACTCTGACAGTGAGGAAGAGGAATGTCTTGTATCAAGGCTAATGCCAGCTTCCTGTTTGCAGCAGCCAGCTTCCTGTGCAGAAGGTAACAGTATTTCACAGAACACCAGTCATTATAACCATTACATATCACAATGGGTTGTGGGTGTAGACTGGGGTCAGTAACACAACAGCTACAGTATAAGGGCTTCTTGTTCAATACAAAAAAGGATCTACACACAAATGTGGCTAGTGGTTTAAAACAAAGAGCTTGGGTTGTCCCATGTATGTAAATAAACATGTATGTGTTTCCAGGGAAAGGAAAGACTCCTCTGAGGCGGAGCAACAACGTGGCCGGATCAGCGGCAGACTCGCCTGACCTGACGAAGGCTCAGCTGTCAGAGAGCAGCTGTGAGAAGAGCTGCCAGGTGACCAGTGAACAGATCAAAGCCGACATGAAGGCTGCTGCTGCTGACACCAGCAGGAGGACTAGTGCTAAAGGAACAGAGGCTGCTGCTCGCCTCGGGGGGGACACTGGGACAGGGCGGGGCCCTGGAGGGAGGCCGCTCACTGGCTCTGCTGCCTGGGCTGGACCTGGAGCAGCCTCTTCCAGGCAGGTAGGTGGATGTGGGAGGGTGGTGATGGGGACCTCCCACAGAGCAACTACAACCACTGAGAGAGCAACAGGAACTGGCAGGCCAAGTGAGGGCCCAGAAGGCCCCTCTGGAGCAGGGACTGAGAAGAGCTCTGGTTGTGTGGACAACGGGGCTCCCAGGTGTGCTGCTGTCAACCATGCCTACAGGAGAGCATCACTGCTGCCTGCACAGGGAGAGAGACCAGCCCCCCCCCCGGGATCTGCCCCTGCTGACGGGTCAGGGTCACAGAACGGAGACAAGGACTTTGTTCCTAGAAGACCTTTGACCCGATCTTGCACTCGTATGACCCCTGTGTCGCTGGTATCTGAGACAGGTAACTGAACACAGAACACACTGAATGTCCCATGATCATCACTTCAAGGGAGTGGCACTGATCGTGCTTTCCTTTATGTGCCAAGGCTTGGGTTTGTAGTTTCATGGAGCCCAGCAAGTGGTGGTTCTGCACTCAGTGTTTCAATATGCCCCCCTTCTAAATCAAATGAGAAACAAAGAAATTCAAAATGACTTTAAAAAGGTCATTAACCTCTAATCTACCCTCAAAATCCATTGAAAGACTATAGAGATCAAATAAATAACTACACAAGATATCATGAGGGTTTTTATATTCATTTAAAGATTTTTAGGGGCTTTTGTTTATTTGCTCATGCGTACCATTGCTTTACCCATAAGTCATGGTATGGACATAAACATGTGGCATACACCAAATGGATGTAGTCTGTGGAGGTTAACAATGACTGAATCTGTGTATTCAACATGATACGTTTAATGTAGTCTCTCCAAAGGGTTTATGTCCATGAAGGGACAGAGCTCTGTTATGCAAACGAGTCGGGTGTTAATATGAACTAATATAAGTACCACTACATGCATATATATGCCAGCACAGCTACGGAAAGTCATTTATTTAATTATCTCTACAAAAGGATATTATGTCATTTGAGTATTGTTGCTTGAATTCCGATCCCTCAACCTGCAGTTGCTCAAGGTGGAACTCCAACAATTTCCCAAAATCTCAGTTTGCTAGTGTTGCCAAGTTCTTCTGCAATTGTGATAATAAAGCCTTTGGTGTCCCGGGGAGATGGAGTGGTTTCACTGGAGTCAGCTGGCTGGGTCTGAAGATAACACCAAATATAAGCTGTGACTCTAGTCCTCTGCTTGAGGCTAGCGGCTCGAGGCTCCATAGGCCACTACTGGTCTGCACTGACGTTGCAAGATATAAAGAGTATACAGACAGTTTATTATTTAAAACGATTATAAAGTTATAGTGTATATTTGAATTAACGCTATAACTGAGTTTGTTTAAGGTGATATTTTTGTTTATGTTAAGATCTTTCAAGAGCCAGGCCTCGAGTCGCAGTGAGGAGGAAACGAATGGCTGACAAATCCACCAGCACCTCGGACCCTGTCACAGAGGACGACCACGTACAGGTACACACACACACACACACACACACACACACACACCATTTTAACTGCAGGGGCATATGCAAGAGACATTTATTTATTTATTACATTAAGTAGTAACTATTATGGGGGGTGCGCAACTTCCAACAGGAGTCATTTGGGGGGGCTCTCGGAGTAAAAGGTTGGGAACCCCTGTTCTAGTCAATGTTTATCCCTGTTAAACCAGTGTCATGAATTCACTGTCATTCCAACAATATGTTGTGTGTGTATATGGACTGTAAATAGTGTATTGTAACGTTCTAAAAGCAAAATTATTATTAAGTTAGTTTTTTTTAAATTAAAGTTTAATTTAGATTTTGTTCCCCTGGGGGGAGCCAAAGTGTTGCAGTTGGGGCTTAGAAGAGAGCCTCATGTTCGTCGTCTAACATCAGAACCCTATGGTAGCCGCCTTCTGTGGCTCTATTGATCAGGATGCACTTGTGGGGGGGGGGGGGCGGGGTGGGGTTTAACACTGACTTTCACTGCTGTTTGGTGTACCCTGTGGGTACTGAGAGGTTTTTGCTGGTGCATGTTTTGTCTCTGAAGAGTGTGTGTACTCTGTGTGTACTCTGTGTGTACCCTGTGTGTGTTCTAGGCCTGTCCCGAATAAAAAATGTCGGGCTCCGGATATTCGGTAGTAATCAGCAGCGAATATTCGGCCCGCGCGCTAACCACTTGTTTATTCACGGCATTCATTTTGTTATTCTACAGTAGGCTATTGTTGTTTTATAGTTATAGAGAACCGCAGTGACGCGTCCTAAAACCCGAATGTAAACTCCTTCCGGTTCCTTCGTCAAAAACCAATGCAATTTCTCCATAGGATTTTGGAAAATAGCTCGAAATAAGGTCTGTGGTTGAGACACATTTAAGAGACGGATCACGTTTTGTTCAGCCGGATAATATCCACATGTCTACCCTAAAATTATAATTTTTGAATCATAAATCTAGTCACCAGAAGCAAAATGCTAACGTTATGCTATAAACGAACTACAGCAGGGTCGCTGCTTCAACGTCACGCCAACTTAAGATCCATATTCAAACATACAGATTGTAAAGGGTACAAGTTGAAGCGTTTGTTTGAACAGTTTGCACGAGGCAGGGACTTGCTTTCAAGCAGAACAGGGCAAACAAACTTAGCGGGAGTGTTTTACGTGTTCGGTGTAATGACGTACAATGGCCTGGACAACTTCTGTAGTCCTATTCAGCCACTTGTTAACAACCATCGTTTTTCAGACACTGTGACGAAGGTAACTTCGTCACTTGACTGATGGCTTCGGGCCTTGTAATATTGCACATGTGGTTTAGTTTGAAAGTGTTCCCCCTCCCATTTTGTTTGTGGCTGGTGATTGTGTTCACCTGGTGCCCTGTGTTGTCTCCTCCCCCCCACCTGTGTTTTATTGGCCTGATTAGTGTGTGTATTTAGGCTCTGTTTTCCCTGTCAGTGGACAGGTAGCAGCCACAAGGATCTTGCACACAGACTGTGTTCAGGTAGACAGTAATTGAGGCTGTGAATCATGTACCCATGGTTTGAATAAATGCCCACACCGGGTTGTATTTGGACGTTCTGCCTCTGCCTCCTTGCTTGGTCGGGCCGCTCAACGGTCAGCTTGTCACAGACACGTAAAATCTTCAAAAATCACCAGTGCTGATGTATTTAATGTTGTAGAACAAAACGTGATCGGTCTCTTCAATTTGTGTCAAACACAGACCTTATTTACAGATATTTTCCAAAACCCTATGGAGAAATCCCATTGCTTTTTGTCGAAGGAACCGGCAGTGGTAAAATGCTAACTTACTTCCGGGTTTTAGGATGCGTCACTGCGGTTCTCTATTTGTTAATGTATACAACCCAATTTGTGTTCTTTGAAATTGAAAAGGATATTGCATTGTTTGTGTTACTTTCGTTGCAGTTGTATATGTCTTAAGTGTAATTTGGCTTGGCTTCCTATTTTGTATGGACATGCTTTTATTGTGAAGGAGAGTTAGCGCTGTTGACAGGAAGTTGTTGTTGCTATGGAAATAACGTGATGGAGATTAACGGAGAAAAAGTAATATAATAATAACTACATATAAAGACAGAGAAAGTCAACGATAACGTTTATGGTTAAGTGTTAGCACCCCCCGAAGAGGCACAAGCTCTAACGTTGATATTGGAGTTTTCAATAAATTAAAAATAAATAAAAAACCGAATAATGAAATTGAAACCCGAATAGTACTCCAACGAAGGGATATTCGGGTACAGCCCTAGTGTGTCCTGTGTGTACCCTGTGTGTGTGTCCTGTGTGTACCCTGTGTGTAATGAGATGTTTTTGCAGGTGTTGTCTCTGAAGAGTAAGAACCTGGTGGGCATCACTCTGACTAACTGTGGAATCACTGACCTGGTCCTCAAAGACTGCCCCAAGATGATGTTCATACATGGTAACAAATTATTTTATTACTTTCTCATATAAGAGACAAGTCATTTTGTTTCCGGAGTAAGACAGAAGTTATTAGTATCCAAACATTATTTGGTACCTAACTTTTAGCAACACAATCTTTGATTTTACACAGTCATTTTTTTTGGGGATAAGTTGCAAATATTACAGCAATCGCACTGTAGGAATACCAATACATCAGCCACACTGTCTGCCATGTTGGATATGTGTTTTATAGAGTCAGTATTAACAGCTCAGTTGTTCGGACATCTTATATCCAGTGTCCTGCGTTGATATAAATGAGTCAAACATTATGACAACACAACTTCGTTCCTCTCCTACAAGGCAGTACAGTCCTCTCTAAATGACTCCAGTTTAAAAAGCTAATGTCGGCAGGGTAGGTTCAGTCTTTGTCCGAATCATTCAGTCACAACGTGCTCCGTGTGTTTCCTCCCTCTGCCTGTAGCCACCAGATGTCGAGTGTTGAAGCAGCTGCGAGTGGAGAGCGCACCCATAGTGAACCGCTTTGATTTCGCCCAGTGTAAGAAGCTGGACATGGAACAGGTCCTGGATCAGATACTGAGAATGCCTCCTGAGAGGAACCGCATCATCTACATGCGCCCTATGCACCAGGTAGGTCCTCTTTATGCTAACCATGAAAGCATCTTGAGATCTGGATACCAAACAGTCTGCTGACGCTCAGTGGCCAGCCGTATGCGCCAAAATGAAATCTTCCCCCATAGATCTCCATTTTGAAAGAGGCTAAACACCAATATACTGTATGGATTTAAATTCGTTTTCAACCAAATATTATTATTATTATTGCAAACAAATATATTAACATTTTTTTTACTGCTTTCAGTTTGTAGATGAGTTTTATGCAGCAAATGGAGAAACATCTCCTACATCTGTTAGACAAACTTCCCATGTTTTCCATAAAGTTGAAATGCTTCTTCTTATACTTCCCCTGTTCTCTCTCCTCTCTTTAGATTGACTCTGTGGGATTGGAGCGTCAGCTCTTCCAGGGGCCCTATCCCTATCACATCGCCATAGTGCATGAGTTCAGCAACCCTCCCAATATACGCAATAAGGTTCGCATCCGCAGCTGGATGGACACTATAGCCAACATCAGCCAGTAAGTTCTGATCTGATATCGGGGGAATTCTGTCAGACATCAGTCCCTTATTACCCTCTGCTTTCTATCTGAACACTTCTCTCCTAAGTGTTATTCTATATGAGAGTGTTATGACATAGTTACATTTAGTAATATGAATGACCATTCTGGTGACCTCAAAGTAAGCCTATCAGGTGACCTCAAAGTAAGCCTATCAGGTGACAGGTGACCTCAAAGTAAGCCTATCATTTTCTGTTCATTTTCTGAAAATGTAAATAGATATTCATTCTGCAGGCCAGACACACCAAACGGACATTAGAGAGCAGTGGGGACGATGTTCTAACATCGCAAAGACTGAGCACCAGCATTCTGTGCCTGCAGGAGAGGAAGTCACCTTCATATTATGTAGAAGTGATTCTAAAGAGACAACCGGAAGATCTCAAACGGCGGATATTCAAAAAAGCAACGAGAGGTGTTAGTGGATGACATGTTGGGGTCATGGTAAGGGATGGGGACTTTACATGGAGAAATTGGATGCAGCAGAAACGGAAAGATATCTAATGAAATCAACAGTAAAAAACTTTAGACATTGTCACTGAGCAAGTATAAGGCCAAATCAATTTGAAACACAACCTGATTGATCTGTGTGTCATTGTCTCAGGGAGTTGATCAAGTATGAGTTCTTCCCCGAGGCCTCAAGAACAGAAGAGGATGTGAAGAAGTATCCCAAATACCCCTGGGGCCGGGACATCTACACACTGGAGGGTAAGACTGTGACCCCCACATTAACCCCCACTCCTTTCTAGTGCCCCACTGAAGGTAGACACACACATTCACATCCACCAAACCTGCGCTGTGGCCAGTTACACATTCAGATCAGGTGATGCTTACATACACTCAGGAACACTGTACAGAACACACCAAATTGCACAATTTTATGGAAGAGTACACATGTGAATTTTTAGGTCTTACATATAAGTCAGAATTCTGACTTTTATCTGACTATAGATGACGTAAAAATGCTCTTTTGGTAAGATCTCAAATGTTTTCACGTGGCCCTAATCCTCCTCTGTACATGTTCATATCCCTTAACCTGTTTAAAGGTAGGGTAGGTAAGAATGGGGAAACCAGCTCGAGTGCGCTAGAATTTGAAAGTACGCAACCGGAAAAAATCTGCCCCTTCCTTCAGACTTCCTTACAGAGCCCCTCCTCCAACACACACGAACGCGCACATGACCAATGAGGGCACAAGATAAGTTTGTGCACGAGATAGAAGGCTGACCGGCAGGTAGGCCATCCAGTTACTTTAGCCGGGCCGGCTCAGATGATTGGTCGTGCTTTTTACAGTACCACGGCTTCCACAGATGAAATATTTGTATGTATTTATTGTCAAAGCATTTAATATATTCATTGCTATCGGGATGTTAAGAGCATTCCATGAAATATAACAAAGTGTTTCTGAAGGGAATTACCTACCCTACCTTTAAGCCCCGGAAGCTGTGTCTCAGGGCTTAACATTTAACAACCTATTAATGTGTCATACCCACATAACGGGAAGAAACTCAGCTAACTGACCATATGAACAATTTTTACCGAAACACAACTCTAACGCTGAGTGTCTGAATTAGCACTAAGCCAAAGAGTGCTAATGCACTTAGCCCATAACTCACGGTAGAAATATTGTATACTTCATCGGATCTGCACAAACAAGATATCATATGAAAGCTGAGATTCCACCGATTCTAGAGGTATAAGTATCATCACTATGCGACCAAAACCTGTGGTAGCAAAGGCAAAACCAGATGACACAACTTGGCTTTACGGGGCCATAACGGCAAATACGTCTTACCTTTGCTGTTTCTGATCAAAAGTTGTGTTCAATGGCATTAAAACGCATATAAACGCTGCTGAAGGTTAATCCAATGTCTGTCACTTTGAAATGATTACTGATAATCCATCATAACATTTATGTCAAAAACTGAGTTTTCATATAGAGTATGAGAGCTGTAACCCAGCTTCCGGTTTTGGGCATGCAGGCTGCGCATCCTCTCATTCACCAATGGTAATGTTTAGATGGATTCAGGAACTTCCCCTCGATTCTATTGGCTCTAACAGTTCAAAAGAGGTGTCAATCACCAAAATCGACCGATGGGTTCCAGAGATATGGCAAATCCACCCAAATGACCCCAGAAGTGGGTTTCTTTTTCTAAACCTCTCTAAAAAGGTCAAATTTCACTTGTTTTGCATCAATCTTGATACAGGGTACTTATTATATGTTATAGTTTGGATTCCTAAAGCTTTTAGTCTACTATCCCATCATCCAAGTGTGGTTTTCACTATAAGTAATGGGTTTCTTTGGACGTACACTATAATTTACATTGTTTTACTATGTTCAATCTGAATTGACTTTAAAATATAAACATCTATATTGATTCTGACATTTCTACATCCAACTCACAGGTGTATCATTGCTTTGAGAAAAAAGATTATTAATTTTCCCCTTTTAGAAGTGAAGATATATCATTTGTTCAGGGAATGTCATTTTCGAGCCTGAGACCTGAAAAACAGGCTCAGGGCTTAACAGGTTAAAAATAAAGAAAGTACCATTCTCCCAGTTGAACTCATGGTATAGGGATCAAAATAAGTTATTTAGCAGGTAAATTATTTTGCCCACACAGATCTGTTTTAAAGATAAGAAACCTTTTTCTGTGCTACACCAAAACTTCAGTATAGAAGATGTATTCCATTCTGATTAGGGAGGAAGTGTCTACTGTGCATTCAATAACTGACGTAGAGTGCTAAGTCTCTTCTGAATGCACCACATAGAAGGAACGAAGGATAAAGAATGTATGGTTTCAGTCAAAACTAAATAAGTCGAATGGGATGACCTAACTGACCATATTATACCTGAACAACCAATCAGCTGTGTGACAGGACACATGTGCTTCAGTCATCAAACGTTCTTGTTCAAAGCAAGTGTTTTGCTGTTGTTGTTTAGGGGTGGTGGACGAGGCCCCCTACAGCATGATAACAGACTTCCCCTGGCTGAGGACCCTGAGGGCAGCGGACCCCAACAGCTACGCCCGCTACGACTTTGAGGACGATGAAAGCAGTGAGTGCAGTCATCCATCTCTCCTTTAGTACACTCCCTGGGATTGATCCCTGAATGTACACAATTCATGAGCATTGCCCCTGTTGCTGACAAAAAAACATATAAACACTTTTCCTCTTTGTTGTGTTGTGTGTAAGCCACCATCTACGCACCCAGGCGTAAAGGCCAGCTGTCAGCCGACATCTGCATGGAGACCATCGGGGAGGAGATCTCAGAGCGGAGACAGAGCAAGAGAGGAGTCTTTCAGAGGGTCGTAGTCCTGTTCCTCCATCACTGTGACACACCAGGAGAGCCTGTGGACGATGACTACATCTAGACTCACCAGACACTGTCCAGCTGAGCTCCTGACTAGAACTCCTTTTTATGGTTTCATTCGTCTGCTGGATGAGGTTCACATAGCTGACGCTGATTTTCTCATTATTTGAGAAACATCTAAAAGCATTCATGAGCGTCCTAGAACCATACATTTTCAACTAAAAGAAACGTTTAGAATATATGATTTGCTTTCAATATGGCAGACGGGCAGATAGGAATAAGACCTGTCGCTGATCTGTTCCAGTTAAAGTGTTTTATTGACATGCAGAGGAGGGTTCTACTGGTGGCCTGATCACCTGTCAGTCTGCCTACCTCTCACACATGGCCTTAGTCAGAATTATTATTGAATATATTTTAAATGTAGGTTATTCTTTGAGTTCTGAATGGTGATCAATATGAGTAATACTGTATTTTACCTCAGCGAGCATTAAATGGAGAAGAGTCAGATTTTGAGTAGATATGGAGCTGAACAAAGTCTTCGAGCCCCACTGGAAGTGGGCTACATCGTGCTGCTCCCAATCTCACCTAACCAGCCTGACCTGGATACAAATCACAACACTTCCATGCAGATGTAATGTCTCTTATGTTAAGATGGTATGGTTACCACTGACTAAGCAGCGTAAAGGAAGAGCTGGGCTTTGTTACAGTTTGACCTTTCCCAACGACAAAACGAGAACACAACATCTTCCTGGTTGGCTGGTCAACCAGATTACGTAGCTTTAATTTGTTGCCCTTTACCTTTCTCTACTACTGAACCATCAAGCTATTTTTGAAATCTTTTCTCAGAATTTATTTTCGTTTCCTACGTCCAGTGGTGCCCTGTAGGAGAGACTGATGTGGAAAGGGGCGAAGGTTTGAAAAGAAACGTGGTTATAAATCAACAGTGGATGTTTCCTATCAGAGGAACTGATGTGTGTGCAGGTTGAACGAGTCGATCTGTGTGTGCAGGTTGAACGAGTCGATCTGTGTGTGCAGGTTGAACGAGTCGATCTGTGTGTGCAGGTTGAACGAGTCGATCTGTGTGTGCAGGTTGAACGAGTCGATCTGTGTGTGCAGGTTGAACGAGTCGATCTGTGTGTGCAGGTTGAACGAGTCGATCTGTGTGTGCAGGTTGAACGAGTCGATCTGTGTGTGCAGGTTGAACGAGTCGATCTGTGTGTGCAGGTTGAACGAGTCGATCTGTGTGTGCAGGTTGAACGAGTCGATCTGTGTGTGCAGGTTGAACGAGTCGATCTGTGTGTGCAGGTTGAACGAGTCGATCTGTGTGTGCAGGTTGAACGAGTCGATCTGTGTGTGCAGGTTGAACGAGTCGATCTGTGTGTGTGCAGGTTGAACGAGTCGATCTGTGTGCAGGTTGAACGAGTCGATCTGTGTGTGCAGGTTGAACGAGTCGATCTGTGTGTGCAGGTTGAACGAGTCGATCTGTGTGTGCAGGTTGAACGAGTCGATCTGTGTGCAGGTTGAACGAGTCGATCTGTGTGTGCAGGTTGAATGAGTCGATCTGTGTGTACAGATGTCATGGATGACCACATGCTTCCATGGAGTTTATATGTTTATAACGAAAGAACAAGACTATTTCACATTGAAAAATAAAATAACGGAAAAATAAAGCCATTGACTGGTGTTCATTATTAGATCTTCATATTATTTTATACTATTTATATTGGACATGAAAATGGCTCTGTTGATGGTTTAAATGGAAGGGGGTTATTTTTTATATTTATACATTTGTAATACTCTTACCAACATGGGACTGGTAATGATTGCATTATACAAAATGCATGTTTATTATTGTTGCAACAATCGGAAAGCAAGGCTAATTGAAATGAGTTGACTTTAAGGTAATCTGCCTGCAGGCTGTAGCCACAAACAAAACCAAGTGCATTTACCAGAAGCTCTGGAACAGACTCGACGCTCTGCACCTAAACAGACAGGGCGAACTACCACATGATTTTAACAATCAAATCTGTCACTACCACTCGATCTGCAGGAAATGCTATCTGGTATGATTGACCTCCTCCCCTCACACACCTGATCGATTAAAGACCCGTAACAAAACGTCACAGCCCAATTGTTTACATACTTCTCTATCCTCAAGTAATCACTCACATGCTCAACCAATCAGAGTTTTTGATTATAGAGGTTGGTCGAGCTAGTGTTAATTTCGTTGACTAAAACTATGACGAAATATGTTCGTCAACGACCTTTTTTTCCATGACTAAAACCAGACGATGACGAGACGGCACCGACGGCAGTAAACAATAACGAAATCAACATGCAATATCGTTGACGAAAAGTGACTAGACGAAAATGTAGTTTACTAAATAAAAACTATGCCAAAATGAGGAGACTAAATATTATCAAAGATAACGTTACATCTCTGATAGTCAGTTTTTCTCCCAGCAGTTATATTTCCGGTGCTGCGGCTGGGCAGCAGCTGTGTGTCTATGCTGCGCGCTGCGGTACATTTGAATTAAACCGGGCAGCGGCACACTGAACTGTCAGGAAGACTCGGGTCTAACTAACCTTATTTAACAGAAAATAAAATGGCAACAACAGGGCTTGGGAGCAGTGGTCGCGTTAACCGACGGAATACCCCCCCTAATTGTGGGTGATTTTAACATACACGTGTGCTGCCCTTCTGATCCTTTTCATTTGGATTTAATGGAATCCTTTAATATGACCCAATCATGTAAAAGGACAAACTCTGGACCTGGTACTTTCTTCTGGTTTTAATGTTGAAAATGTGGATCTGAATGAGGCAGGTCTATATGTATTGGACCATAAAGCCATTACGTTGAACTGCCTCCTCACACATCTGTCTTCCACAGTGCCAACATCTGTGTCTTTAACATTAACACAGTCAAAAACGTTGAAAAATGCCTTTGCCACTGCCTTCGAAAAAAATCTCCTTAAACCAAATATGGACACAAACGATCTACTGAGCACCTTCAACAGCACCTGCTCCTCCATTCTGTAGGCTACTCCATAGCACCCCCCAAAATAAAAAAAATAAAAAATTAAGCAAACTCTTAGACCTCCCTGGTTAAGCAGCACCACCAAAGAAATAAAGCAACAATGCAGAAAAGCAGAACGAATATGGAAGAAAGACCGCCTCACAGAATCATTTGAAATCTTAAACAACTAATTATGGCAATTTATCACAAAGCTGTAAAACAAGCCTGGTCCTCCTTCTTCTCTGACATTGTTCAAACAAACTACAATAACACACCAAATTCTCTTTAAAACTCTTCATTCCATTTTGAAACCTTCCTCAAACCTCCAGAAAGTGAACAATCTTTAAAACAAATGACTAACACAATTCTTACAATACAATACAATACCAAAGTTGCAGAGGAACATTATATGATCTGGCTCATCACTACAACCCTTCTGCATTTTGTACTCATTTGAAACATTCTCTCTTAGCACTGCACATTAGAGGAAACCATTCACAAACTGAAACCTGCAGATGGGCTCCATGCTGAATTCCCAAAAGAGGTTTTTAACTGGTCCCATAATTGTATCCATTTTGAATAGCTCATTATCCTCTGGTTGTCTCCCACCATGCCTTAAGCATGCAGCAGTCCATCCATTCATCAAAGATCCAAACCTAGACCTTCTGGATTCCAATTTCTAAACTACCTTTTTTAGCTAAGATTTGAGAAGGTGGTTTACACAGAGTTGATCTTCTTTTATGAATCTCAACAACATATTTGATACATTTCAATCAAGTTTTCGGACACAACAAACGGCACTTATCAAAGTCACAAATGACCTTTTTAATTTAAGCAGATTCAGGGGACTGCTCCATTTGAATCCTTTTAGATCTTAGCTCCGCATTCGAGTTGATCATGTTATCCTATTAGATCGTCTTGGAAAATGGGTAGGCATCGGGGACACTGCTCTCAAAGGGTTAAAATCCTACCTATCAGACATTTTCTGTCTCGATTGGGGATAATTCCGCCACTGCAGCGCCGCTAAACTGCGGCGTTCCCCAAGGTTCTATTCTTGGTTCATTATTATGTTCCATCTACATGCTGCCACTAGGGCATATCATACAAATACACAATATTCTATATCACTGCTATGCGGATGATACACAAATATATGTCCCTTTTTAAACTGCAGTGATAAAAGCAATGTGAACAAGCTCCTATCTGGTTTAGATCAAATAAAGTGCTAGATGGCCCAAAACTTTTTCCAGTTAAATGACAAAAAATCAGAGGTACTAATTTTTGGCCATTCTAAACCAGCCCCATCTCTGTAAATACATCTGGGCTCCCTGTCCTCAGACATACAAAATCGTGATTTTATCAGTTACGTATCATTTAAAAAAATTAAGTCCTTCATCTCCCGGTCTGATTTGGAGACAGTCAGCCAAGCTTTTATATCTTGTCTCGATTACTATAACTCCCTAAACTCTGGATTAGGCCCAAAATCAATATCTGGCCTTCAACTTGTGAAAAATGCAGCAGCAACCAAATACCAGAAGGCTGGACCCCATCACCCCTGTTTGAGTCTCTCTTCACTGTGAATCGGTCTGTTTTAGAATTTATTTAAAATGTTACTGTTTTTTTTAAAAGCTCTTAACTGTTTGGCTCCTGATTACCTCCCTGACTTGTTGGGCCCTTACGAGCCTGTGCTCAGTCTCAGATCCTCGGGAGGGGCTTTGCTGGCTGAAAGTAAATGGTGAAGGAGCATTCTCCGTCAGAGCTCCTCAGCCGATCTGAGGCTGGCAGAATCAATGATATCTTTTAAATAATTTGTTAAAAATCATTTTATTAAAGCTTTTAACTAATGATGACACCACTCTGTTTTTCTTAACATCCAGTTGGGCTGAACTCTGCTGTCCCCTGGGACCTGGGACTGGCTCAACGGCAATACAAATCACATCTGCATACGTTCCTTTGTGATTGCTATGTGAGGCCTTTGAATATCAAACTGTTTAAATAACCTTTTTTTACTATTAAATTGAATATTCTTTATTCAGTATCATTTTGTGATTTGCTACCCAAATGTTTTGTGGCAACTATATTTTTTGAAACGATACAAATAATTTGTGTATGTGTTTATTGAAAACCGAAATAAGGATAATTTCTGATTTGATCTTGAGATATACATCTTTCATCCAACAGACTAAGTTTGAACTCTTTGAGGCGGCTTTTCCTGACGAAGCTCCAGAGCAGAGGGGTGACAGATAGCAGAAACACAGAACACCTTCTAATCCCTGCTCTTCCTGCTTTGACAAGTTGTATTGGAGTACAGCCACACACACACACCTTTCCACTGTCAGTAGATGTAAACAGAGTGGAGCTGTTCCACTGGACTTCCTGTGACATTAAACAGATTTCTGGTCCACACAGTGTCTGTATCTCAGTTACAGCCTCCTCTCTGACTCCTTTGTTCTTAACCACTGTTATAAGATATGACTGTATTTGCCTGATCACCAGCTGCTTTAATGAGGGTTACTTTGACCTCGGTTCTGTCTATTTCCTTTCAGTGTCATTACACCTTTCATTTGCAATAAATTATGAAATATTACATTTCATTTGGCTGACGCTTTTATCCAAAGTGACACAATAAGTGCAAAAACCATAACGAATCAAACAGGACAACAAGAAATGTATATATATTCAGTTCAAGCAAGTCATACCATAGTAAGTGCTGTTGAAGTATAACTAGGCCTAAGCTAACTCTATAAGTGCTTTTTAAAGAGGTACAGTTGAAATGGATGCGTTTTCTAGTTTGCAACGGAACATGCTGCTGTCCTGATGTCAATAGGAACATATGCAGAGTTTCTGCTGTCCTGATTTCAATAGGAACATATACAGAGTTTCTGCTGTCCTGGGGGGTATACTACGAAGCAGGATTTTCGCTTAGCCGGCTAAATTCAGGGAAAACTCCGGCTTTCCGGTCCTACGAAGCTGGTTCTCTTTTTAGCAGGCTAGATCTCCATGGTAACTTATGCTTAGCGGCTAACCTGGTCGGGACCAGGGGGGTATACTACGAATCTAGTTCAACCTATCCTAGATATGTTTTGAGTTATCCGGTTGACTTAATCCAAAACAAAGCCGCTCTCGCTAAACTGTCCTACAATGCTGGCTATCAACTCGTTCGCTCAAGCCAGCCGTGTCCTATCTAGCTAGGTGCGCGTTCACATGAAAGGGGTGGTATCTGGAGCATTCGACCAATCACAGCGCAGCGTCATACTTCCTGAATGAAAAGTCAACTATATAATTAATCAAATATGAAGAAGTTAAACTTTAAACATCCATGACTTAAACACTTTATCCAGGATAAAAGCCACAGAGCTGCACCTGCAAGGTGAATACAGCTGGTAAAAGAAAAAATAGTTTGAATGCGTACATTAACAGGTTTATGATATCACTGCCCCGTACAAGACACGAGTGGATCTGACTTTCATTACATTTGACTTGAGTGTTTCGTCAACTTAATGTGTTGCTTAAAATAATACTTCTGCATACAGTATGTGACACTGTGAGTGTTGCACAGCCAGATACGGCTCGGCTGACTCAGATAAGGAAATATATGATACATTATGATGTGATATGAATGATAATGGGACACATCAACGTCTGCACTCACAGTGCCGCGGACTGTAGGCAACGTAATGTTACTTTGATCCAGTTACTTATGTTGTGGCCAGTGGTGTAGTGGGCGTTGGACGCGGGGGTACGCCGTACCCCCACTTATTTGGAGCATGATCTTTTTTTCAATAGTCTAATACATAAAATCATTGCCAGTGTTATTAGTTGCAAGTCTGTATTTGTTGTAATAATGAAAAAAACATAATTCATTTCACAGTAAGTAATTATAATAAAAAATAAAAACGATTTCCTTAAAAAATTATGCTTCGTGATCACGCTCGTGACCCCGCGGCGAACGAGCTCTATAATGGCAGAAAAACATTTTTTACTTTACTTCTTTTCTAAAAAGAATATCATTCACAAGAAGAAAGAGGCTAGCAGCACCGAAGCTACAAGTGAAGCTGCTACTAGCACTACATCATCAGAAGAGCCGTGGATAATGCTAGCACTAACGTTAACGTTAGCTGCGCTAGCAACGTTCCCCTGGCTAGCTCAAGCTCATCTTTCCCAGAGGTATGGACGGAGGAGATGTGGCGGAGGAAACAAGAGGCGTGTGTGTGTGTGTGTGTGTGTGTGTGGTGTGTGTGTGTGTGTGTGTGTGTGTGTGTGTGTGTGTGTGTGTGTGTGTGTGTGTGTGTGTGTGTGTGTGTGCGTGTGACTGTGTGTATGTGAGACTGTGTGTGTGTGAGACTGTGTGTGTGTGAGACTGTGTGTGAAGCAGCGCTGTCTGCTTATTTGCAATGTAGGCTTAATCAGAATAATTTCAAATCCAGATTCAATGTTCTTTGCATAAGTAGGCTATATTTTTCGTTTCGTTTATTTAATACGTTAATTTCAGGACAACTTTGGGAATTTTGTTTGTTTGTTATGAGTTTTAAATAGATTTTGAAAGTGGAGATAGAGAGAGAGAGAAGCAGCGCTGTCTGCTTAGTTGCAATACTGTAGCTTATGCAATTTAGGCCTATACATTGTTTATGTAATGTATGTATCTGTGTGTCCATGGTTTTGAGTCTGTGTGTGTGTTGAGCGCAGCGCCGTCTTCTTTTTGCAGTACAGTAACTACAGTAGGATTAAGCATACATGCCGGTTTCTGTGGACCTGTCTGCCCGTTTTGTGAGTGCACTGCGCGTGTGCGCACTTGTGTGGCATTGTTTGGACCTAATTAAAATAGCGTCCCCCAGTAAAAAAATCCCCACTACACCACTGGTTGTAGCAGATATTTAATTAAGCTTTCTTAACATAATAGTATAGTTATAATAGTCAGATTGCTCTGAAGATGGGAGGTGATGTTCTATTCATTTTCACGTTCACACAGTCGGTGATTTTGGCCGGCCGTCTTTCCTGCAACGGCAGTTTAAACTGTATTTCCTCCGAGTCCGCACACTGAGCTCTGATTGGTCAGCAGGCGTGGTGCTTTCGCTGAGTTGATCTCTTATCCTGGAACCTATCCTGCTTCGGAGCACAGACTAAGTTCCAGGATAAGTCACCATGGAGATCTAGCCCGCTAAAAAGTGAACCAGCTTCGTAGTACCGGAAATCCCAGAAGTTATCTTGCTAAACGAAAATCCTGCTTCGTAGTATACCCCCCAGGTTAGGTTGCAGGCTAAGAGCTCAACTCAGTGAAAGCACTGCCTGCTGACCAATCAGAGCTCAGTGTGCGGAGTTTAAAGCGATCAAGTCATATTACAGGAGAAAGGAAATACAGAAAAGCTGCCGTCGCAGGAAAGACGGCCGGCAAAAATCACCGACTGTGTGAACGTGAACATTAATAGAATATCACCTCCATCTTCAGAGCAATCTGACTATTATAACATTAGCGTTAAGAAAGCTTACTTAAATATCTGCCCAGGCCCGGTTCTACGGGGGTGCATAAGGGTGCATTGCACCCTCAGTTGAGTCGTTATGCACCCTCATTTAAAAATGAAAAGTGAAAAAAACCAAAAAACAATATTACATATATAATAATAATAATAATAATAATAATAATAAGAATTTAGTTGAAATAAAATAAATTGGAATTGTGGTTAAATAACATTGCTGCATTTATTTGGTCCATTTAAACGGTAAGTAACATTATTATGTCAGGTGCGTGTGACCTGTGCCGCTGCGCGTTCGTCATCTGCAAGGTTCTTACAAAGCTATCAGTGTCAGTGATGGACATCAGAAAATGGTTAAAACAACCAGCCCTTATCGCCAGCAGTAACACTGCATCTACTGCAGGTAATAACAGTTCAGATCATGGGGACATTACGTTGTCCGCGGCCACTGTCGTGGACAATAACGCCTGACTCGCCGGCTTTGCCCGCCTCGCCCACAGAGGCGGAGCAGCCGCAGCCGTCTTTGTTGCCCCAAACACCGCCACCCCTCAGCGGCCCGCAAGTGTCAGAGGACCTCGGCAAAACAGAGCCTGCCCAGGTATATTTAAAAAAGTGCCCAACTCGCCTGTAGGCTACTCATTTTGCAGCTCATGGTTTCAAAACAGAAATTGGCTGGAATATTCATGTGAAAAAGATGCCATCTTCTGCTATGCATGTAGACATTTTGGTTCAAGTAAGTCAGATGCCTTCACCACAACTGGCTACAACAACTGGCGCTATGCTCTTATAGGGTACGTGATAAGGGACTGGGAAGGCATGAATCAAGCAAAGAGCACATAGATCCATAGATCTCTTCATTTTGCTCTCAAAGTGCACCAGATTGATGCTTTTAACTTCAATATTTAAAAAAAAATCTTTCCGGGGGAACATGCCCCCGGACCCCCTTGAGGAGGTGAGGACCCTCCTAGAGGAGATGAGGACCCCCTAGGGTGTTAGGTCCACTCCCCACTTGTAAAAATAGCACTTTACCACTGCACCCTCTCTAATCTCAGATGCGCCCTGAGTCATTTTGTTCTGGAACCGGGCCTGTATCTGCCACAACATAAGTAACCGGATCAGAGTAACATTAAGTACAGTCCGCAGCATATCACTTCATAATGTATCATATATTTCCTTATCTGAGTCAGCTGAGCCGTATCTGGCCGTGCAACACTCACAGTGTCACATACTGTATGCAGAAGTATTATTTTAAGCAGCACATTAAGTTGACGAAACACTCGAGACAAATGTAATTAAAGTCAGATCGTGTTTTAGACGGGGCAGTGATATCATAAATCTGTTAATGTACGCATCCAAACACTTTTTCTGTTACCAGCTGTATTCACCTTGCAGGTGCAGCTATGTGGCTTTGATCCTGGATAAAGTGTTTAAGTCATGGATGTTTAAAGTTTAACTTCTTCATATTTGTATTAAAGTTCACTTTTCATTCAGGAAGTATGACGCTGCGCTGTTAGTACGCTTCTCCATGTTTGTGATTGGTCGAATGCTCCAAATACCACCCCTTTCATGTGAACGCGCACCTAACTAGATAGGAAACGGCTGGCTTGAGCGATCCACTTGATAACCAGCATCGTAGTACAGTTTAGCGAGAGAGCGTATGTTTTGGATTAGGCCAACCGGCTAACTCAAACATATCCAGGTTATGTTGAACCAGCTTCGTAGTATAGGCCCCCGATGTCAATAGGGAGCTCATTCCACCATTTAGGAGCCAGGACAACAAACAGGCGTGTTTTGAGGGGGACCTGGGTCCCACTCACAGTGATGGAGTAGCAAGCTGATTGGCTGACGTCGAGCAAAGTGCAAGTGTTGGGCTGCAGTCGAATAGTCCATTTAGCTTAGGAACCTTCCTAACCGAGTGAAATGACCCGGAAGTCCCTCAGTGGCAGCCATGATAAGTGCCGTTCGAATTCTCTAGAATGATAGGAAAGGAGGTTTCAAAGTTCCTTTATAACCTCCTTTAGCTTAGGAACCACTGGACCTCCCTAACCGAAAGGAGAGGAGAAAATGCTGCCCCACAATGCCTTGCAGCCGCTGCATTTGACGTCACTCAACAGTCGGCCGTTCACGGATTATGACGGAGAAATGATATCATGAAAGTTACGGTGCTTATTAAGCTTTTTAAAAACGTA